>NC_056741.1:1192389656-1192501262 GCF_019279795.1 Protopterus annectens
GTGGAGACAATCCTGACATTGGGCTGTAACACCTTTAGATTTCCTTGGGTAGATTTTGCTATGTTGGAAGGTTTGCCAATCTGGCATTGTCTAAAAAAGGCTTTATGGGGAAGGACAACGTTTTATCTGATATTCAAAAGCCTAGACAGGACAGGTGCAGACCATCCTTGTGAAAGCAATGTGGTTTGTTAACCATGCCCTTCCATGTTGACAAAAAATGTATTCCGCACCAAAAACTAAGGCAATTATTAAAATGCAATTATTAAAGTCAGTCATCTTCTGATTGTATTGTGGCATCATTGTTGAAGGCAGAATAGTGTTCAATGCTAGGCACATATCAGGCTGTGACACACATCCTTAGAGCTCCATAATGTCTCTGCTCATAAAGTCCTGTGAGGTATGTGTCTGGTCGTTTACAACTATACGGAGTATGACTGAATTATACTGGTACCTGTGGTCCTGTAACTTGACTGCATCCGTAGCTTGGGGGACCTGACCCCTGATAGGCGACTGACTGTTATTTCCTCCTTCCTCAGCCTGTCAATATGTCATGTAATGAAGTCCCCATGACGAGAGTCCTTGGTAGCATAATGATTTTCCTTATAGGCCTCAGTATTGTAGATGAAGTAGCACGCAATTTTTGTAAACCGTATCAGCAATCATTTAAGCAGCTGCAGTCATGATTGTGGCTACTTAAATGACAGTCAATATACGTGTGCCAGGATCATAGAAAATTTTTAGACTAGCTCTTTGCTACATAGGTTCATAGGTTGGTACTAGGCTATCGGCCCTAGGGCCTATACAAGCCTAGCCATAACAATTCCCTGGCTATTTCTTCCCACAGTATTTACTTCCCTGGACGCCTGTCTAGCAGGGTGACTGACATGATCCCTGGAGTGAATTTCCTATCTCCCATTCAATCATCAAGGTTCTTTTTGAAGAGGGCCAAAGAGGCACTCTGCTTGGCATGTATGGGTAGTCTGTTCCAGAGTCTGGGGAGTTTCTGAGTCAGGAACCTATGCCTCCAGCATGTTTTGTTTATTGTGATGACAAAGTTTAGATCCCTGGAGCATGTGTCTCTGAGAGATTGGGATTTCTTTAATTGTAGCATGCCCAACAGCTCTGGGTTTGACATGGCCTTGTATGTTAAGCAGAGATCGTCTCTGAATAGACGATATGTGACAGAGTATAGGTGGAGTTTTTTTAGACAGTCCGCATAGGGCATCTGCTTTAGGCCTGTGATTCTTTTAGTGAGGTATTTCTGCGGCCTTTCCAGTTGTTACAGATGTCTTGAGAGGTACATATCAAATGGGGCATTGTATTCTATAATGGGTCTAATGAGGAATGAGTACAGTGGGACAATGACCTCCTTTTTTCTGGATGAAAAGCCCTTAGTGATGAGGTGTGCCACATAGAAGGATTTCCTGACTGTTGTGGGGATGTGGTTATTGAAGGTGAGACCACCTGTGTCCCTAAGTTTCTTATCACACTTTCGGTTTTTAGTGTACTGACACCTATATGGTAATTCACGGTTGAGATGCCAAAGAAGAGCGGTCCCAGGACTGAACCCTGAGGTACTCCACTTGTCACTTGGCTGGAGCTGGATTTGGAGTCAGCTACTTTTACAGTGTGGGTTCTGTCAGTAAGCCAGTTGGCAACCCATCAAGTGACATAGGGATTAATGCCCAGCTTAGTAAGTTTATCTATGATTCCAGAGTGGGGGATGGTGTTGAACGCCTTGGCAAGATCCAGATAGGCTGTGTGGACCACCTTACCCTTGTCCACAGCTCTGGAGACCGATTCAAAGAAGTCAGTCAGGTTCAGGAGAGAAGATTGGCCCTTCATGAACCCAAACTGCATGGGGTCCAGTGTTTGAAGGTTGCCAATGTCTTTGTTTCTAAGTTCCATGATGATACGTTCCATGGCCTTTCTGATCAGGCTCATCAGATTGATGGGGCGGTAGTTCCTGGGATCCAAGGTGGATCCACCCTTGTGGAGTGGGATGACTGTAGCTGTGTGCCACTCAGTAGGCACAAAGCCTGAGGTGAGGCTATGATTAAACATGACAGGTGAGGTGCCACTTCATTTTGTAGTTCATGTAGTACACAGCCTGGGATGTCGTCTGGTCCCATGGATGCTGTATTCGTAGCTTTGGAGAGTGCATTTATTTACCTGTGTGGCCGTTATTACCAGAATTTGGCAATCTTTTGAGATTGGGATGGGCACTTTAGGGGGTGAGAGGGGGGTGAAGTTTGCACTGAATAGATCTGCCAGGATATTGGCAATATCCTTGGGATCAGTATATTTAATGCCATTCTGTTGCCATTCAGTTTAGCAAAGTTGTTTGATACAATTTAACTAAGAGCTATTATTTATGTACATAGTAGCACTTTGCTTAGCCTGAAGAACTATTTGTTTTTGTTTTTATTTGATTGTTTATTTTTGATAGTCAGTGAACTGTAGCAAGGAGCTTCTATAGCTGTTTGGCATAGTTTAAAAGATACTGATACAATTGGGGGGTGACGAGTAAATCAACTAACTTTGCAACAATGCTGTGAATGATTTGTCAGATTCGTATGTACTTTATTATTTTTATACCTGCATGTGAGACAGCATGTGTTCTAACAATGTGAGATGCTTAAGAAATGAGTAATAATTTAGGCATGCATGCATTAGCCCAGATATTGTGAATACTGAATGTGCACTACTAATTAAACCATATGTAGTAAATATGTTGTTAATCAGTAGATTGCTGCTATCACATATAAGGACTCTTGTTTTCTTTCAATTTACAGAAATGCGTGATAGGAATGCTCCTAGCACTACTATTGCAGGACCTGAGGTACAGTAAATATACAGATTATCAAACTGATACGGCATTATAAAGTTGCAGTTTTCATGTTGAATTACCCTTTCCTTTACTGCCACATTTTTCATCATGAATTACGCACTCAGTCCATACCTCTCAACTGAACACATTTTTGGTCCATTTTTCATAAAATTGTGTTTTTGTGGCAAATCACTGGCAAATTATTAAAGATAGAGTCAGAAAAAAAAAATTACAGACATTTGCATTTCAGACTTCCTACCCTTTGGAAAATACATACTAACGCAAAGTCTGTTATTTTATCAACTAAGTTTGTAAGAGCAATATTTAAAAATTGTCCCTGTTTTTGGGCCTTTGTTCCCCCATAATTTATAGCTTTGTCCAGATGTCTTGCTCTAAGAGATTGAGAGGTATGCCACTAAATCTCTCTCTCTCTCTCTCTCTGATTCACCCAGTTAAAATGTATGCTGCTTAGTGTGATATTTGAGCAATGCTCACTTTATGCTTGGCATGTCTATCTTGATTACGGATCTTTCCCTTTCATTTCCTAGTTTACTAAATGTGAGGTTTTTTTTTAAGTGTACTACTTTGAGCACTCTAGGTGCCTCTTGCAGTTACTATATAATATGAAGAACACAGAATAAAACTACTAACTGATAAAAAACTTAATGACACACAAAAACTAACCCATTTTATTTTGTTATAGCAAACCATTACTTTTTCCATAGCTGGTACATTCTTTCACAGCTTCTGCATGTATTGTAGCACCATTATAGTGTTGCTTTTGCTACTCATTCTAATAGACTTCTAAATGCATCTCCATCCTCTCTGTAAAGAAGCACTTTCTATAATTGCCTGAGACTTCTTCTTCTTCTGACTTCATTTTCTAATGTTCTCATGGTTGTTTATCATTTTCTAAAAATGGATCTTTGTGTTCTGAAATTTATACTCGTGAACTGTTTTATAAATTCTGCATCAGTCTTGCTTCTCTCTCTCTCTCTCTGTTCTGCTTCCATCATTATCTCCTTCTGCCTTTGTCTTGTGTCTTCATTTCTTAAGTCCCTGTAAACCGATATCTCTGTTTATATAGCTGTTGGTGTTTTCATTGGCTTGTTTAATAGCAATCTGAAAAATCTCCCTGCTGTCTCTGCTCTTCCACATAATGTTCCTGAGAAATAAAAATGACCTTTGCAGTTCTAACTCACTGACTTTCTGTAACCATCATGTTGTGCAGATACTGTCCTCTTGTCTTCCCTGTAATAAGTCAGTATCTCCTGCTGCAGGGATATATTTGAGCCTTTAAAAGACATCATCCCCATATCCCTTTTCTGCTGACAGAATGTTTTTCTCCCACCACATGATATTTATACACTTAATTATTCATAAAAATATATAGTTATCATTATATTAATGAGTACAGGCAAAACAGAGATTAATGATGGTCTTGTTTGTCTAAAATTTGTTAACCAGGTAGTCCTGCTGAACCGCTGGCACATTTTCATGAGAAACTCTGCAAGATAAAATCTCTGCACAGAATATGTCTAAACGTAAATAACTCTGGGTAGTTTATAATGTTTATTCAAGTACATATTTTAGTTTTACATAATGATGAGTACAGAAAGACAGCATTCTGCCATGAGCTAGCTAGGAGGAAAGAAATGAAATTCCAAAGAAGCTACCTATTCTAAGGGCTTTTTTTATTGCTCACAATGATCAATTTATTTGCATGTATTTCTTTTAACAGACAGAACACTGATATATTTTGTTTGCCTTCAGGATCAAAACAAGGAAGTTGTGTACACCACAGTTGCACTAAATCCAGTACCAAGTTCATCAAAGCCACAGATTAATGAGACATCTGAGTACGCAACAATAAAATGTACTCCTGGAGACCCTACGTCTACTCCATGATGGTCAGTGATGGATGTGTGATGTCTTAACAAAAAGAGACTTATAAGATCATTTAGGAAGGCAATGTTGTAAAGCCAAGAAAAAAAAAACTTTTGTTAATTAGTCCAAATGTTGCATTTGTTTGTATTAAAGCATTGGTGTGAAACCACATGTAACTAATTACTTTTACAAACCCTTTGGTACAATTTTTTTGACAAAGTCTGAACTGGAATATTTTATAATAGTATTATTGTTTTTGTACACACAGAAGCACTATACCACAAAATTGCCCATGTTTACCAATGCATCCTCTTCTGTCCAAAATAAATAATTATCCTCCATTGGGAGTATATACTGGCTCAGAATGTCATCATTTGCTTTAATTTATAAGCACATACCAGTCTTCCTGTCAACAAATTCCATAATGAGTACAAAGACAGTTTACAGACAGTCCATTTATATGATCATTGTTACACATTTCATTTTTCTTTTCACTAAGATGCATGTCTTTTAGATGATGTTGCTTAAAAATAATGATTTTTAGACTATCTAGAATGAAAATAACAGTGGAAAATATGGATTTATCACACAGAGCAAAGTAAAGGACAATTATTATTGCAACACCATTAGCTGAATTCCTCATTCCTCTGCCCCAAAGTTAATGCATCCCTTCACATTTACTGGGGCCTCAACCCTCTTGTTATTTTACATTGAGCAGTGTGTTTTACTCTTCTAATCTTAGCTATATTTGTTCTACAACAAATATATCAACACTGTTTCCTAACTACTATATTGTGCAATGTAGCACAGGAGTTTATTAAGCCTGATTTTTTTTTATTTATAGCACCAGACTATTGACTCTGAAAATAAGCCTTGTTATAATTAAATGTATTGACGATAAGTCATGAATACATCCACATTTTAGTAAGGTTACAGGAAAACTGATCTTCACATTTCTAATAAGGAGAAACTGATCAG
The DNA here is from genome assembly GCF_019279795.1 of Protopterus annectens. NCBI lineage: Eukaryota > Metazoa > Chordata > Ceratodontiformes > Protopteridae > Protopterus > Protopterus annectens. The sequence continues at coordinate 1,192,395,352 of NC_056741.1, forward strand.
ATTGTCTTTCTCATCACACCATACTTGTGTTTTAGTTTCCTGTACAAAACCAGAATCCTCTGTATATGTGCTACAGTTCTGAAATATTACTTAAAAATAAATTATGAACTAAACATTTTTCATTTTTGAACCCACAATGGAAATCAATGCTACACTACTCACACATCCATATCTCTTTATGATTACTTATTTGTGCATTGCCTTATTTCATATCATAAGGTGCAGAACTCTTTGGTCATTTCACAGCTGTATACATTATATTTACTCTATATTCTGTTTTATGTTTTAGCCCTTGACATAAGTACTGTGCTATGCTACACATCTGAAATATAATAATTGACATCCTAGTTTTATTTGTATATATGGTAATTTACAATGCCAGCAACAATACTGTTTGTATGCAAATCTGCAATCAGATTGCATAGCTCCCATTAAATGTATTAATGCTGTTTACAGAAGAATTTTCTAAGGGCTTTACTAGACTTTTAAACTTTAGAGGAGACCTCATGGTTAATTACAACTGATATTTTCTTCAGCTGTAACATGCTTACTGCCTCTGCTTGGGAAGGTGACATTGCCTTCCTCAGTTATTTTGCAGTACCCGGTACTAAACTAATATTTCTACTTGTATAAATTCATGCTTGTGCAACCACACAGTTAGTACATTTAATTTTGGGTGTGTAGTAGTGGAAATCTCTCAGTTTACATTTGTGATTACTGTTTTTCATTGATTTTAGTTGAGATTAATGGTAATCACAGATGTGTTTGTTCAGTGTTTTGTGCTTTGATCAAACTCATACAGATATATATATACTTTGAAACATCGAAAGCCTAGATAACCGAACTGCATTTTCATGAGCCGAAAATATATATAAAACCCCTCTTAAGGTTACAGGGAAGAAGAAAATAGCTTTACCTCTATTTTATGAATTGAAGCATTATCATGTGACTTTATTTGTATTTAAAATGTAACATGCAATTGTTTTAGTTGTTTATATATAGAAGGGTTGTAATGTATAGTTTTTGTTAATACACTTGTAAAAGCTTAACAGTGAAAGCCATTGAAAGGCTTGTGTGTGATTTTATTGAAGTATTACCTTTAAAGCTGGTTTGTCTTGTATTGTTTTGAGCAGTTAGATTTGCTTTTTGTTTTCTGGACGGATTTGTCTGCTTGAGATGCCTTTCATTTATGTTTTGCTATTTGGAGTACGTGAGCATGCAGAACATGATTCAACTCACATCTGGGGCTTTTCATTTAGGAGATTTTCTTGATTTTGTTTCAACTTCTCTGGTTGTTACTTCATCCTTTTTCATATCTTCTACATTAGAACTCCTTACTGTTTATTTTAATTTTTTATTCATTGTGCATCTTTGCTATATTCCACAAGATATTCAAATTTCTCCAAAATGTGTCTATTTCTTTTTTTTTTTTATGTTTCTATTCCTTTTACTTTGGTTCCCAGTACTCTCTCAAACTTTTTGGGGTCATCAATGGATGCTTATTTTATACTTTCCTTTACATTTATCTGTATATCTTCTAGGTTTTTCTGCCCATCTGTTTTGATACTGTGTTTTGCTTTTACCATTTCTATATTTGTAAGTGTTTTTGATGAACTGTTCCCACTTCTATATTCTTCTAACAGTGATACTTCTTGTCTTGACTGTTTTACACTTTTTTCTATTTGAGACTTCTGTGGTGGCATTTTACTTCTCAACTACCTTCCCTTTATTGCACTGTTTTTTGTAAGACTTTATCTGTTATTAATTTAGCTGCAAACTAATATACCTTATCAATTTTTGTTATATCACATGAATTTCTCTTCATAGTCCTGCTTACTGCGTTCATCTATTTTACACCCTTTTAACATTTTGGGTCATTTTTACTTTCTGTAAAGTGTACTTCATTGATCTTAATACGTCTATCCATCTCTATTAAATTAAGCAGCTCTTCCCTTACATCCTTTTCTTGCTCTTGAGCTCCACCTCCTGCAAGTATTTTACAGAAAGTTCAAGAAGATCTTTGTGTGACATATTCTCTACAGCTGCCTATTACTCTAGAACATTACCTGCAAAAGTGTTGCCACTGTTTCCTGTTTCTCCTGTTACTATACAACATCAAATGAGCATTTGTACCAGATTCCTACAGAAAGCTCCAGAGCATCACCATGTGGCAATTCTTCAGATGTCTCCTGCTCTGCCTGATTCTGCATATGCTGGGGACTTATTCTTCCATCATGCTGTGACAATGTCTGAGTTGGATTTTCTCCACCCTGCACCAACGGTTATGCTAATTTGGTTTTAGCTACTTGGGAGGCTGATATATTTTTTGCAGATCATGCTTTTAAACATAATTTGATTTTTTATAAACATTTTGTTGATGATGTTTTTATTTTATGGGATGGATCACTTCAACTTTTATGTGATTTTGTTTCTTACTTGGAGCGTAGTGTCACCTGTTTTACATTTATGGTACAGCATTTGTATGTGAATATCGGCTTTCTGAATATAACCTTGAGCTTTGGAGATAATGGTTTTGAATCATCTCTTTTTAGGAGAGCATGCAGGAAGAATAGTCTTACATAGGACTAGCATGCATCCTGCTCATGTATACAAAAATGTCATGAAGGGACAATTCTCAGGATGTTCAAACACCATACTAGTGAAAATGATTATCGATTGGCTTCTGAGAGACTGAGCTTTAATCTGATTAACAGGGGCTATCGGCAATGTGATGTTAAGCGCACACTATCTGAGATGTATAGTTTAAGGCACACCTCTGGAAAGGCCTGTCTTTGGAGAGGTGTAGGTAACAGTTCTAAACACAGTGCCCACTGATCTGGGTGTCTTGTTTCTTTAACTTACAGCAGTAATGTTGGTCTAGTATGTGATGTTATTTCAAAGAACTGGCCCATTCTTTTATCAGAAGACAAGGTTAAGGTAGTTGTGGGTGATAAGCCCCATTTCACCTTCAGGAATAATTTCTCAAAAGGCAGCTATGTTGTAAATTATTTAAGAGAGACAAGTCTTTGCTAGATAGGGTACATTCCCTTGTAAGTCTTGTAAAGCATGTAGCTATATGTCTTGTAGCAATGTTTTTATACATTCTAAGGTAAATAATGAGTTTAGTTTTAATTTTTATTCTGATTGAAAGTCTAGCAATTTGGTTTATCTGGTTAATTGTGTACATTGTGAAGCATTTTATGTGGCTAAAACCAATAAACATTTGAAAGATCATGTATTACAGCATTTGAGAGATATTAGAAGGAAGACCCCACGTCATGCTTTAGTTAAACACATTAGCCAGAATGAGGGGCATTCCTTCACCTTTATGGTTTTAGAAATGGTTAAGTGCAATGCCAGAGATGGGGATATTATTAATAAGACTGAAGTTATAGAAATGAAATGGATGACATACCTACAAGCACATAGATCTCCAGGGTTGAATGTTAATGTTCCTTTAAAACTGGCTTTAAAAGCCTGGTCGTTACATCATTGAATCCTGAGTATTTTATTGGTTGTATGTATTTTAAATATTGATTTTATGGATCTAAAGAAGCACATTGTTTGGGAAAGCGCTTATCTATTTTTTATTTGGTTGTGTACTTCATTTGAGTCTATTAAATTTATGGTTTTAGCTGTGGTGGCCGGACTGTTTTTCAGTTTTTGGATTTTCTACACTAAATCCTTCACTTCATAGATAATCTATAACTTCAGTTTCTGTTTCTTTAACATCTCCCTTTTACTTATTTTCTTTTTGACTTTCCATCTTTGTTTTTTTTTTTTGTACTGTAAAATTTTCCATATTCAAATGCCTTTGTGTTTCTCTTCCCCACTGTAACAGGAACAGGCAAGCAAAAACTGAGGGTGATGCTACTCAATGCTAGAAGTCTAAATCTCAAAATGCACTCCTTAAAATGGAGAACATTGATATCTGTGCAGTGACTGAGACCTAGTTCAAGGCTCCAGAGATCACCCCTGCACTACCAGGCTATAACTCATACCACACTTTTCGGCCATGTAACCTGGACCGGAACACCAAAGTCGGAGGTGTGTCCATATACATTAAGGATATTCACACCTCCAGTCTAGTTGCTCAGCATAATGCAGCCGAGGTTATCCAAGTGCAACTAACTCTGGGCAAAACCGCAATCCAAATTGTAGCTTGCTACAGATCCCCCACTATGCCCCAGGATTCCCACTCCTCTTTTCTTTATGTACTGGAAAATATTAGGGTTCAACCAAACATCCTAATAATGGGCGATTTCAACTACCCCACCATTAACTGGGAAAACTACTCATGTACCAACTCCTTCACTCAATGCTTTCTGGAATTCATAAACTCCAATGCCCTGGATCAACTTATCCACACCCCCACCAGGGGCAACAATATCCTAGATCTAGTCATTACCAACATGAGTGACTGGTGTTCCACACCTGAAGTCAATGCCTCATTGTTCTGATCCGACCGTAAGCTAATTACTCTAGATATCCACATCCTGCCCCCACCCCCTATTAAAGAAACCATGGTAAAAAATTTCTCCAAAGCCAACTTCATGCTTCTTAAGACAGAAGTGGTGAACTTCATGACACCCATGCAGATGGGCAATACAGTTACAATTACTGAATCCTACACAATTGCACTTTATAAGCACTTACATGAGTGCATGGATCGTGCTTTCCCAAACAGAACCAAGAGGCTATCCTCCAAAAAAAGGAAGCCAATCTGGTGGTCCCCTGCCATAAACAAACTGTACAACAGAAGGAATAAACTGCTGCAAAAGAGAGTAAACTCTCACGAGTGGAGGAGCTCCCTGGTCAGCCTCAGTAAGAAGCTGCGATCCCTGATAAAATCCTCCAAAGCTAGTTAAGAAAACAAAATCGCCACTGATTCTAAAGACATCCACAAAGCATTCTATAGCTATGTTAAGAATCTCAATGGCAACACTCAGATCTGCTCTGAGTTACAGCACAATGACACTAAATATACAGACCCAACTGATATTGCCAACATCCTGGCAGATAGGTTCAGTGCTAACTTTACCCCCCCTCACCCCCTAAAGCACCCATCTCTATACCGGAAGAATGCAAAGTTCCTGTAATCACGGCTGCACAGGTAAAAACCACACTCTCCAAAGCCAAGAACACAGCATCCATGGGACCAGACAACATCCCAGGCTGCGTTCTACACGAACTACAGAACGAACTGGCACCCCACCTAAGTACCATGTTCAATCATAGCCTCAACTCAGGCTTTGTGCCTGCTGAATGGCGCACAGCAACGGTTATCCCACTCCACAAGGGGGGAGCCACCATGGACCATAGGAACTACCGCCCCATTAGCCTGATGAGCCTGGTCTGCAAGGCCATGGAATGTATCATCATAGAACATATAAACAATGGCATTGGTAATCTCCAAACTCTGGAACCCACCCAGTTCGGGTTTGTAAAAGGCAGATCATGTCTCCTAAACCTGACAGACTTCTTTGAAGCAGTCACCAAAGCCGTAGACAAGGGTAACGTGGCTCACACAGCCTATCTAGATCTTGCCAAGGCTTTCGACTCCATCCCCCACCCTGGAATTATAGATAAACTCACTAAACTAGGTATAAATCCCTATGTCACAAGATGGGTTGCCAACTGGCTCACTGACGGAACCCACACTGTGAAAGTAGCAGACTCCAAATCTGACTTCAAACCAGTGACAAGTGGAGTACCACAGGGTTCAGTCCTGGGTCCTCTCCTGTTTGGTATCTACTTCTCTAAAGTACAGGCTAACACAGAAGGTCGTTGGCTAACTAAGTTCACAGCTGACTGTAAACTAGGAGCCATAATCAAATCTCCTAATGATGTGGACATCCTACAAAAGGGCCTCACTGAGACAGATGCCTGGTGTCAAAGCCATGGCCTCAGGCTCAATGCCAAAATGTGCATTGTCATCCCCTTTGGTAAAAACTCTGTACCCATGAACTACCACATAAATAGCAGTATACTGAATGCTGAATGTGTGATAAGAGATCTTGGGACCCAGGTGGACAGTAGTCTTTCCTTTGATAATCGCATGGCACACCTCATCACAAAAGGGTTCTCATCCAGGAAAAAAGAGGTCATTGTTCCCCTCTACTCGGCACTCATTAGAGCCATTATAGAGTACAACGTCCCTTTTGGAATGTACCTCACAAGACATCTGCAGCATCTTGAAAGGCCACAGAAGTACCTCACAAAGAGGATTACTGGCCTCAAACAGATGCCTTACACTGACCGTCTCAAAAAACTCCAGCTTTACTCTGTAGCATATTGCTTACTCCAAGGAGATCTCTGCCTAACATATAAAGCTATGTTAAACCCAGAGCTGTTGGACATGCTACACCTAAAGAAATCCCAATCCTTCTGAGCTACACACTCTAGGGACCTAAACCTTATCATCACAATAAACAGGACATGCTGGAGAGATAGATTCCTGTCCCAGAGACTTCCCATACTCTGGAACAAGCTAACCATCTATGTCAAGCAAAGTTCCTCATTAGCACTCTTCAAGAAAAATCTTGATGAGTGGATGGGAAATACGAAATACACCCTGGAGATCACTTCTGTGGCTCTGCTCAACAGGGGCACAGGGAATTAACTTTCTTGGGTGGCATAAGCCAGGGAAATGTGTTGGCTAGGCTTACTTAGGCTCTTGGGTTGATAGCCTAATACCTACTTATGAACCTGCAAACATCTGTATAAGATTCATTAAATATTCATCAATTACATTACAGTGACAATGAAAGATTGGCAAACCACTTTGCAATTAACCCATGACAAAGGGCGAATGATTATCCCAGGAATTAAAATTAAAAGGGGGATATTCCAGGGAGACTCTGTCACCACTGCTATTTTGTGTTGCTCTTAACCCATTAGGCTGTTTACATAACTGATTACGCCATGGTTACAATTTGGCTCCCAGGCAAATAACCTTGTTTAAAGATATGTGATACCAAAATGCCTCTGTGCGCACCACTGGTTAACTTTATTGAAAATCCTACCAAAAAGTCAATAGGTCAGTGCTTTCATCTCATATCCTAGGACTTCATCAGAGTTAATGCACAATACCCAATACAATTTAAACTAACAGAGTAACTTCTATATATATGCACACACACACACATACACACACACACACACACACACACACACACACACACACACACACACACACACACACACACACACGCACACACAGTAATACATGCAAACACCAATGATACCATTCAAGAACTTCACAAATTAAAATCTCTAGTGCCTATAAATCAAATTCATACTTTATGAAGATAAACTTATATATCCTAATTCCCAAATAATTGTTTATAAACACATACAAATATAAAAACACAATGTTGTATTCACCATGCTAATTTCCCCACTTCATGTAAAAATATATAAGAAATATATATATCATAAATAATCAGAAAAATAGCAAAGTTTATATAGGTTCATAGGGTGATACTAGGCTATTGGCCCAGAGGCCTTTATAAGCCTAGCCAAGAATTTTATCCATGTTCCCTCAAAGTCAGCACCTGTTTCCCCTATCCAACAGGGACACAGGTGGGATCCCGGTTGCATATATTCTGTTTCCCGTTCAGTCATCCAGGTTCCTCTTAAAGAGAGCTAGAGAGGTACTCTGCTTGACTTGGGGAGGAAGTCTATTCCACAGAGATGGGAGTCTTTGGGACACAATCTATCCCACCAACAAGTTCTATTAATGTCACAGATCAGGTAGAGACCTTGCGTGCGGGTTGCACAAGTGGAGTGTGTCTTACGGATATGCAAACACTTCATCAAGGCTGAGTCTGAAATGGCCTTGTATGCCAGACACAGGCCACCTCTGAACAGTCTATATAAGAGTGAGTAGAGGGACAGGGCTTTTAGCCTATCTGTATAGAATAGGTGTTTGAGACACTGGATTTTCCTGGTCAGGAACCTCTGTGGTCTCACCAACTGCTGCATGTGCTTGGCATTGAATGGATAAGATGTTCTATAAATAATGTAAGATTTAAGTTTAAGAAGACTTTTGATAGAAAGTGCCCCCATTTAATCTGGGATAAGCACCCACATTCATTCTAAGTTGCCAAGATAATTCAAGTGCCACTAGTAATAATGTAAATTTGGGCAAATGAGTCTTCCTGAAGGCAAAATAAAGCCTTCTCCACATAACATATGTACATACACTAGCAACACAGCAAAACCAACAGACGTATGTTTGCTGAACTAAATTTCGACTTCCGTTTTATTGGTTCATAGGTTGTTACTAGGTTTATGACTGCTAGGGTCCTTAAAAGCCTAGCTGCACACCCAAACCATCTGTGTCCCAAGTATCATGTGGGGGGTATGTTAGTAGGCAGGCAGCTAATGTGTTATGGGGATGTTAGGATAACATTGCCACAGTGGTCAGGAAATCCTTCTATGTGGCACACCTCATCACAAAAGATTTCTCATCCAGAAAAAAAGAGGTCATTGTTCCCCTCTACTCATCACAGATTAGACCCATTATAGAGTACAATGCCCCTTTTGGTATGTACCTCACAAGACATCTACAACAACTGGAAAGCTTTGAGTTGGCAACATAGTTAATATAGGTTCTATATAGAATGGAAATGAGTTTTACATTTTTAGCTAATTTTAAAGAAAATCCTCACAGTTTTGCAGGCCTTATACATTGTAAGAAAACATGTTCTGTAGTTTCTCCTTTACCACAATATGTACAAGCTTTCAGTGATTTTTATATGGCATATTTACTTTTACTGGTAATTTATTAATCATTAATCTCCATGAAAAGCTTGGCCTTCTACTTGCTTACTACACCATGCTTTTCATACTTCTACAGCTTTAACATTTTCAATTCTTAGATCAGCCCAAGAATTAATAAAGTAGTTGATGGTGCAGTGGTAGTGTTGTCACCTCCCAACAAGAGGTTCTCTGGTTTGATTCTTGGCTGGGGTGCCTTCTGTGGGGAGTCTGCATTTCTGTGGGTTTCCTTCCATGTTACAAAGACATGTATCTAGAGTGCTTCTCCCCCAGTCTCCGCTGAAATTTGGCTTTTTTCCAAGTCGGACTTTCCTGGTTAACAAATGTTAAATAAATCAAATAATAATGTATCATTATTATTTTATCTATCTCATCATTTTTTTTTTCTATAAAAGAGTTTTTACTTGATACCATCTCATTTCTTCATTTATACATTATTATCTGCTTATGAATTTTTTTAACATATCCCACTGTCGCTCATATTTGTACTTCAGCAAATTTTCTGATAGCTTCTCATTCCTTACTTCTATCAATTCATCTCCCATGGCTTTCTCTCTAAATATACCATATGCCTGCTTTTTTTTTCACTTTATCAATTTACCTTTAATTTCTCTATAAACTGGCAAAAAATTTCTGTAAGTGTTAAATCTTTGTCATATAATTTGCATCCATTCTTAACCAGTGGGTAGTTACATCTATAACTGCTGTTTTCTTGGAGCTGTTTGGTGTTTATGTTTTCACCGGTTGTGCAGAGTGAGGTGTTTATTTGTGATTTTACTTGTGGTTCTTGCTCACAAAACTCTCAGTTACAGCCACTTATATGACTGGATACCTCAGATACCAATTCACAAGGAACAGACCAAACACATCAGCTTTTGGCTCAAGAATTCTGGATGATCAATCTGTCAAGGATGCTCTAGGTACACACACAAACGCACACTGCAAATAGTGGTACTTGCAACTGGTGTGCTGGGAACTATTCTTCAGTCTGTAAGCCACTCTGTATTAAGATACCATGCTAATAAGAAATAGTATATGTAAGAAGTAGAAATAGTACCTCCAGAGTAAGAAATGACTGAACTTCTCTGATATGAAAGACCATGCTTCTGATATGAAAAAATGCACTTCTTGTTTGAGAGATTTGAGACAGTGAGAGAGACTGAAGGACTGGAGATGTCACAGACTGCCAGATTGGAGCAATCAGAGTGGAGCAGATACTTAGGATTTATGTTTTTTTTTTGTGTGTGTATATGTTTAATGATTGGGAAGGACTCCTCAGCCAGAACAAGGCCCTAGGTAACTGCCTAGGTCTAGTCACCTTATAATGGATCCAGCCCTGTACACAGCCACAAGAAAACCAATAAAACTTGTATATGAATTCCAGCCTTTGTACCTGATGTGCTGTTGCTGTCTGGACAGTTTACAAGTTAGTATCATCTCAACTAGATTATAAGGTTTTGTAATATGGAACTGAATGATTCAAGAAAATGTTGGTTAATGCAGTACATTTGTATGATACAAGATTTGTGTATGGTTTCTAATCACAGCATAAGAGCTTTTCCCCAAACATCCTTAGTAGAAGCATTATTTGCATACCCCTTTCATTGCCGAGCTCCTATTTTATGGAAGATGGCTCAAAATTTGATAGGATTGCAATTTGCAGAGAAACCTTGTCTCTGGATTACAGACACTTTATAATTCATACCAAGTGCAAGCACAATTATAGACAGCATAAGAAGTTTATGAATCTTAACCCTATCAATTCTCTGTTCATGCACTGAAGATGATGCCAAAAGACAAGAACACATTTCCAATTCTGATCATGCCAAAGCCTAATATTTTTCATATACTAAGTAATGACATATAACACAGCATAACATATCACAGCGTATAATATTCTAGAGAGTCTCTTGAATGAACAAATGCACACTTCTCTTACTGTATATCAAACGGCAATGTGTTTTAAATTACAATACTACCTCTTATTTTTTTCTTAGGATTTTATTTATATATCTTTATTTTTTCTTTTAAGAATGAATAATTAGGTATCAGTGTTTCCTTGATAAGATGCTTCATGTATCTGAATCTTGAGAGCATAAAAATAACTAACACTCAGTATACCATTATAAAACATGACATGAAGTAACTATATAATGACAGACAACTGAGTTTTAGGCTTCATATATATTAAAAAGCAAAACCCGATATTCTATCAACTGTCTAAGTTCGTATGAGCAATATTTACAGTTTGCCCCTGATTCTGGGCCTTTGTTCTCCATTATTTTGGCTTTGTCCAGAAATCTTGTTCTAAAAATTTGAGAGGTACATATATATGTATATATATATATATATATATGCCCTTCTAACTGAAATTGCATGGTAGTACTGAAGTTATTTGTTATATGTGCGTCACAGCAAACAAAGCACTATATAATCTGGAGGCAAAATTTAGAAAACTGGAAAAGTTAATGATAATTTGCCATATGAAACACAGGCTCCTAAGATGGACTGTTAGCCAGGTTTGAGTACAAATTATTTATTTCAATATTTATTTGCATTTGTTTACTTGAATAGCTGACTGAGTCAGCAAAAGTAAACTCCTTTTTAGTGGAGACACAAGTAGAAAAGTTTCATACATCAATATTTAAAAGACAAAGCACACAAAAGATACAAAGGGTTAGAGTAATTTTCCTAGTAGGATAATATAAGCTTGAGTGAACTTATTAACAAATAGTAGCAAAGGCAGGAGATAACCCTACAGATTTGCAATTGCACTGATAATTTTTCGCAATTACACATATAAAGAAGATTTACAGTAGCTCAATTTTCGCATTCATATACAGTTGAGTAGCAGTACAGCAGCACATTAGGGATAGTAGTTGCAATCAAGGCAGCTGTCTAGGGCCCAACTGCTGCCTGGGTGTGGGGGGGGGGGTGACAACATTAATTGAAAGAAAAGAAACATTTTCCTACTTTGCTCAGCATCTGCATACTGTACCTTTAAGATTTCCAGCTGGGTGTGCTTTCAGCCAAAGAGAGAGAAGCAAACACACACACACAAACACACACACACACACACACGCACACACGCACACACGCACGCACACACACACGCACACACACACGCACACGCACACACACACATACATACACATAGAGCAAAATAAACTGATGTGAGATTTGATTCTGCAGGCATACCAGGTACAAGTTGCAGGAGAAGCAGGAATTCTCTTTGTAGAAATCAGGAGAGTAGAACTTTTTTGAGAACACTAGCAGGAGCATTTGAATGGAATGAATGTATGCAGTGTTTATTTGCAGGTATGAATTATTGACAAAGATTCACACATTCATTTTTGTGACAAACCAGGAATTGTGTGTGTGTGTGCGTGTGTGTGTGTGTGTGTGTGTGTGTGTGTGTGTGTGTGTGTGTGTGTGTGTGTGTGAAATGGCCTAGTTAGAGAGGGCAATTTAGTTAAGTGACTTGCTCAGAATCAAACCCTTTATCTTGGTTACAGAAGGCAAGATCCTTAATTCTCTAAACCAACTACCAAACCTAGTGATTTAGAATACTCTTTTATCTGAGTCCATTTTTGTTGGACATTACTAATTTTGCCTCATATTTATGCTTGCCCCTGAACATGCCACTTATCCAACTAGAAATTTGTGCTATGGTCCTTAGTGGTCCTCTGGGCTGCAAGCCTAGTAACTAGTGCCTATAAGACAGAGTAGTTATGGTGCCAAGGAGGAAATTTCATTGTAGTAAGCAATACATTAGCCATGCTGTTTGGATGGGATCCATGGTTTCTGTAGATCAGAGTGTATGTGCTGTATCTTTAAGAAGCATATCAAGGACTGAACATGCACATATAAATACCGTGCACGTACTATTCCCAGTGCCATTTTGAGAGTGCAGCCAGAGAGTGAGCATGTATGATTGCAGTAGTTAGTTTGTATATAAGTTACTTAAGTTAAAGTCAGTAAACTTTTATCGTGATATGTTTATATATAATAAAGCTGCTTGAACAGAACACACAAAGACTCTTCTATTGTGTCCAAAGTAGGAGAGCAATATGTTGTCAGAAGTGAAATTCCAGAGAATGATATTCAAAGCCATGAGGTGCAGAGATAACAGTGAAGGTAAACCAAGAGAAACAAAAACAAAAAAGAGCCAGAAAAAAAAAAATCAAAGGTAATGAAAATTCGCACAAACTGCTTATTTTATTAAAAAAAAGATAAAATGGAGCATTACAAGGGCACAAACTGCATTATTAAACAAGCAAGAGGCACAAAAGGTTTATTAATGAAGCAAGATGTTTAAGATTAAGATATTTGATAAAAATGATTATCAGAAAAGCAAAACGAGTATGTTCAAAGTAAAATGAGTATGTTTAAAGGAAACCGAATGTGTTTGAGGCAAAACAGGCATGTTTAGAGTAAAACAAGCACAAGAAAAGCACAATGGGCATGAAAAGAGATTAAATGAGCAAACCAAATATAATAAGGGCAAAGACGACACATTAAGCATAAATAAAGCAAGGTGACTGTATGTTTTTTGTCAAAATGCTGTGTTTTTGCATAACTATGACTTCAAATTGTATCAAGGGCATAACTAGAGTTATTCAAAGTATCTCAAAGTGTGTAAAAGTACTTACAGTGTGTGCTTATTACTGTACACATATACTGAAGAGTTATTTGTGTGAAAAGTGCAACTATTTTGTGAAGTATAGTCAACGTATAGCCATTTCAAAAAGTTTCATATGCCGGGTTTTTCTATTCGCAAAGTGCCACTATCACAGAGTGTTTCTTGCACTGTAAAGAATTGCCTAGCAAGGTACTGCCATTTTCAGGAAATTTCAGTGTGCCGTGTACTATTTATTCACAAAGTACAATTACTTTGAAATGTTAATGACTCTGAGCTTCCTCTTCCCAGTCTGTTCACATTGTGCAGTTATTTGAAATGTTTCATACACTAAGAGGTGATTTCTTTCAGTACAGTAATTTCAAGATTATTACAATGTCCGAGAGACTTATTTCACAAAGTCTGGTTATACAGAGGCTTGTTTTGCTATTGGGCAAAGTCGCAAATACTGGCATAAACTTCTGGCATATGTGTATGTGTTCAAGCTTATTTGCAAAACCCTTCACTGGTATTTGTTAATATGGCAGAAGGATTTTGAAAGCCCTTACCACTTGTAATTGATCAGACTATTGCAGAGAATTGGAAAATATGTGAGCAAGAGTATGATATTTTTATACAAGCAACTTAATCGGATAGAGATGCATGCACCAGGGCATTCATTTTGCTAAATCTAGCTGGGTCTGAGGCCATTGAAAAAGAGCATTCATTTGTGTATGCACCAGCAGTATATGCTAGAGAAGGCAAAAGTCATCATATTGTTGTACAGGCTGAATCAAGGGAAGACCTTGAGTGTTTGAAACACAAATTCAGAGAAATGTGTAACCCACAGACAAATATTACATTAGAGAGGCATTTGTTTTACACAAGAGATCAGAAACCAGGGAAAACTTTTGCAGCTTATATAACGGATCATTAGAAACAAAAATGTGCCAGTTTGGTGACTTAAAAGATGAGTTAATAAAGGACAGGTTTGTATGGGGTATTAATAGTGCTGCTATGAGAAAGATTTTGCTTCGTGACAGTGATATGACATTGAGTAAAGCCATTGAGATTTGTCAAATCCATGAAGTTACATAGAAAAACACAAGTATGCTTGCAAGTGACAAGAGCATGGTTTCAGCAAGCTCAAGAGTAAATATAGATAGCATACAATGTGTGGAAAACAGCAGTGGGCTTAAGCACATGGCAGCCACAGCCCCTGCTGGCTCACCATGGAAACCACGTAGTTTTCCATCATGTTCTAAGACCAGTTCCATTAAAAGAGCATGTTCAGTGCAGTACACGTGAATTAGCAAAACCCAAGTCCAGCTTTATTGTTAACTGTCGCAATTGTGTTGCCAATCATGAGTCTAAAAAAGAGAAATGCTTAGCATTCAGTCAGCAATGTCAAAAATGGAACCATTTTCAAAAGTTTTGCAACTCAAGTAAACCTCACACAGTTGTAAAGAAAGGTCGCACAAAAAAATCAGGTTGATCAAGTAGAGCCGCAACAGTCAACTTTCTATGTGGATGGTGCATCAGTGGTTGGTGAAAGAGTTGATGCAGTGAATTTGCTGGCAAAGAGCGAAGTGTTTTGTACAGTCCGGATTAATGGTAAATCCACAGAGCTTAAAGTAGACACTGGTTCAAAGTGTAATGTTATCTCACCAGACACATTTGCTAAACTGAGAATTAATGAGCAATGCAGTGTGGCCAGTAGTGTAAAACTTGTTGCTTATGGAGATGCAGAAATTCAAACCGAAGGCTCAGTGATGCTTTCATGTTATTTGGCTAAGAACTGTTACAGCTTGTTATGCTATGTAGTCCAAAGACCAGTACAGTCATTACTGAGTCTCAAAGATAGTTTGAGAATGAATCTGCTTTCTTTTACCAAATAAGTTCATCACATAAGTGCATATCCTAGTTCCATTTTTTATGTTTATATATTTTCTAAACAGTATTATTGTTTCAGTAACAATTACATACTTTTATTAAATATTATGTTATCTCTTAGCACATTATAGAAGACTTCTGTTGGATTTATATTATATTGTTTATGGGCTGAGTTACTAATGATATTACTTATAGATTCATGAATTAATTTCCATTTGGCTGTATAGGTTGAGTTCAGCCAGTAACTGTTTTAGTAATAGATGCCAATTAATACATTTCTATATCCAGTAGATTAATTCCACCCTTCTCCCAACCTTTCAAATAATTAAATGAGACTCTAGGCTTATTGTTAAACCAAAGGAAATTCAGCATCATTTTATTGTATTGCTGTATAATTTTCTTAGTAGGAGGGATGGAAAAGGATTGTAAATAATATAACAATTGTGGGAAAATTATTGATTTAATTATATACAACCTATCTTCCATTGTATAAAACATCTTATTCCATTTCTGCATTAATGATTTTATTTGACTTAGTATATGAATATAGTTAATATTTATTGTTTCTCTAGTGTTGCTAGTTAATATGATTCCTAGGTATTTTATTTTATTATCAGGTGCTAAGTACTTAAAGTCATTATTTAATTCCCTTTTATTTGAGCTTATTAATACAATTTTAGTTTTTGATTTCATTAAATACAAGACCAGAAATAGTGTGAAAGAATGTCATTGTTTGGAATAATTCAGTTAATGATTTACATCTATCAGATATTGTCAACAGGATGTCATCAGTCAATAATTGTATTTTCATTTCGAAGTTATTCCCAATTACTATGCCTTTAATATTTGTGTTCATTCTAACATAGTTAGCAAAAGGCTCGATTGCTAATCCAAACAGTAAAGCTGAAAGTGGGCATACTTGCTTAGTTCCTTTTCTAATACTTATAGAAGTAAAGAGACATGACACAATTTTAACGTAGGCCAGAGGATTTTCATAAAGTGTTTTAATTAAGAATGTGACTTGTTGAGAAAAAACATATTTTTCTAGTACCACCAGTAAATAATTCCACTCTATTGAGTTAAAGGCACTATTGATGTCTAGACTCACCAGAGTCATGTCACTCTTACTTAAATTGACATAATCTATCAAGGCAAGAATTATTTTAATATTATCTTAGGTATTTCTATCTTTTGTTAAACCTGTCTGATCATGATCAATTAAGGATGGTAATATATGTTTAATTATCTCTGTATATATTCCCTTAAACATTTTGTAATCTACATTTAAGAATGAAATGAGCCTATAGGAAGAAAATTCTGAGGCATTTTTTTTTCAGATTTTAGAATAGGTGAGATTAAACTATATTTCCAAGAAGGTGGAACTAATAATCCTTGTTTAACCTGGTTAAAAACATTCAACAATAACTGTTTAGCTTCTTTGGGCAATAACTTATACATTTCTGGTGTTATGCTATAATTTCCTGGTGCTTTATTGGGTTTCATTTTTTTAATTTGATTCTGCAACTCAGACATTGTTATCTACTTGTCAATGTGTCTACTCTGTCATTCCTGTATCTTTAGGTTTATATTAGTCTGAAGGAAGTTTCTAAATTTTTCTTTCAATTACATCTCTTTGTTGCTAGAATTAATTTTTTGATAGTGTGACTGAAATGTTTCCAGTATGCTGTTTGTCTGAGACTTTCCTATTAATGTTGGAATTACATATTTCTTTTATTTGATTCATTTTAATAACTTTCTTAGTTCTGTTTGCTATTTTCCTTTGATTCTTTGGATTCATTGAATAAGAAATAAGTTTGATTTTTTTCTAATGCTATCATTATTTTATGATGTAATATTTCAGTATATTCTTTATTTTTCATGGCTAAATTACTAGTTAATTGACTATGCCCTTTCAGTAAATTAGATTTAATAATATCTATTTCCTTTTGAAGTTCAGTTAATTGCTTGCCCAATTGCTTCCTTTTATTTTTGTATCAAGTTAATGATCTTTCATATATGGATGATTTTAATGCATCTCATACATAGATTTCCGAAGTGTCTTCATTTATGTTTAATTCAAGAAATTGTTTAATTCTTTTATATAAAATTCTTTAAAATCTTTTAGATTTGTTATATAGGATGGTATTCTAGTGATTGTCACCTTTTGTTTATTATGAACTTCTACTTCAAAAATAATTGCAATGTAGTCTGTTAATGGACAAGAGATCACTTTAACATTGCTAAGAAAGGTGGTTATTTCCTTTAATATATATATATATATATATATATATATATATATATACACTCTATTAATTCTTGAGTGTGTGTTATACCTATATGAAAAAAACATATAATGCTGAGAATCTTTGCATATTCATTAACATCGTTAAGATTATATAGTGTAACAAATTCTGCTAGTATTTTTGATGTTGCACTTTTTATTCTGGAATTTATAGAGTCAGTGTCTTTATCATCTAGTATACAATTGAAATCCCCAGCTATTATCAAGTTCCCTTTGGAGTGCTGGATTACTTCTTCTAACTGTTGTTTAACTATACTTGCACTCAACCCAGGTATCCAATAAATGTTAATAAAAGTATACAGTTTACCATTTATTCAAATAGTTGACATAGAAAGCATCCCAGATTTATCTTGATATGAGTTTTTATTTTTGGCATAATGACAGAATTTTTCCATAAAGTCATTACCCCTCTTTTTTTTCTTATGTGATGAACTAGTTAATACTGTATAACCATTGAAGCTGAGTAGATTAAGGTCTTCAGTTAATAAACATGTCTCTTGCAGAAATATCAGTTGTGGGTTTATACTTTTAATATATTTAAATAAACTTAGCCTCTTGCATTTATTATTCAACCCATTAACATCAATTGAAATCATCTTCATATTTAAATACTGCTATACAAAGATTTAATTGAACTTGTATTCCATTAGGCAGAATAATATATAAAAGTGCTTGTTTGGGTACAGCTGTGAATAAAAAATGTTTTAGTTTCCTTTTAGTTTGACTAATATACTTAGGCAAGAAAAAAAAACATAAGAAACATTGTAGTATCAAAACCTAAACCATGAACCCCTTTCTATCCATGGGGTTATTATAACCCATACATTTATGATGACAAAACATCAAGGTGTCCTTCTCCCTAATGCAGGAACTATACTCTGAGCCTGATAAGTCATTACTTGTTAGTCAGAAAGTATGTTATCATTCTGTAGGATAACTATAATAGTAAACTTTTTTATTAAAACCTGTATTAAAGAATCCACACTTCCTTTGTGTCGGTCCTGCCGTTGGGCTGCTCGACTCGCCTCCCATAATCTGTTCTGGGTGCTCCATCCCTGCCATTAAGGTATAAGGACTACCGTCTGCTAAACCCAAAAGACACCCTTGAATTTTTTCCTGCTAGCCAGGCTTCATAGAAAGCTACTAGTGTGAGGACTTCCCTACACAAGAATTTGTGAATGTACGTAGCCTAAAACTAATTACTTGTAGACTTATTATTACTACCTATATGTGCTAGTCTGCCCCTCATGTGTGCATTTTTTGCAGCCTACCGCAAACCGCTTGCTACTCTCCTCCCTCCAGTTTTTCATAACCCTAGACTTAATTGCTATACAAGAGGAATTGCTTACCTCTTCTATTTGCTATCTCCTTTCAGCACTAGGTGGCAGCATGTACCACATAAAGACTAGTACATTATTCTCCAGAAGTTTTTTTTTCTTTACCAAAAGCTGGTAGATATTTATTGGTAGGCTTTTACTGTGTGATACATTTCTGAATATGTTAAAAATGTTTGAACAACTTGGTTCATTGTTTCTGATGAGGTCTTTGATGTATTCCTGATGAAAGTGCTTAAACTACTTTGAAAAACTATCTTGGATATTTATTTAATAAATACCTTTGCTGAATTGCTGAACTGCTTACTGGTCGTGTTTGGTGACACTGGATAACATTTTTGCTTCAGTTTTGGTTTTAGTGTTTGAGTTTGGTTCTTGGTTAAAAGCTGGTAGATATTTCTAATCCTACTCCCCCCATTTCTATAATTATTAAATACCCACTCCCTCCTTTTTAAACTACCCACATTTAAAGTTTGTAAACAATACTTTCCTTTATAATATAGTTAGAAAACATTCTTGCTTTAGTAAAAAAACTGCAGTTACTGATACTTTTTCTGCTGTACTCACTTCTTTTACACCCTCCTCTTCCAGGGATTCTTTTCCCACCCACTTTCCACCCCTCTAGTCCTACCAAATCCCCTCTATCTTATCCCCTCCATTTTAGCTAATTTCCCTCCTAAAAGTTTACTTCTAGCTGATACAGACTGTGGCACCATTTCCAAAACCTGTGTTAAAGCATACACACTTCCCTTGTGTCGGTCCTGCGGTTGGGCTGCTCGACTTGCCCCAGGTAGGTTTTTTAACAATGAATCTGTATTAAATATAAGCGTGTGGAGCTTCAAATGTGCTAAACACTGTGTAACAGTTGTTACAAGTGCATTCTAGCTAAAAAATTATCTTGTGCAGACCGTAATATAGTTGTTTGCTTTTGTTGAAACAGTATAAAGCTACTGAGCTCCTTGCCGTTGTATGAGATAGATACTTACCAGCTTCTCATTGGGGCTAGTGGGGATTTGTTTGTGCTGTTGTCTTTTTAAAATAAAACTTAAACTGCTGTAAAGACGACTACCTAAAGGATGCCAACCAAGGGCGTTGTAAAATGCAGTTTTCTCTAAAGGTGTTATATTGAATGTGTTATACCAACCCATGCTGCCTGCCTGAGTGTAAAGGGTTTTTTAATGCTTATTTGTTCAGCTTTTTGTTATTTAAAATATTTAAAATGCCATATGGTCAGACTAAAGTTCACACTATAGCATTACCGCCTTCTTGCCTTGTATAGCTGATATTTTCATAACCCTAGTTGTCTATACGGATACTGCATTGTATATGTACTGTTTGGTTATTCTCATACCTTGCACAAGTACTGTTTTTGATATTCCTATGCATTTAATGCTCTGTTGTCTTTGCATACTGCTGATTATTTCTGACTACTGAAGTCAAACCCCTTCCTCTCAAAATGGACTAGGGGTACTTGTATTAGGCTTGGACTGTAGAGTGATTGTTTCTTTTATTGAGGTTATACTGCCTAACTTGCATTGTTCTATGGCCTTTATCTGCTGTTTTCTACAGTTACCTCTCTAACCTTACTTACCCCTACATAAACTTTTTATCTACACATATCCCTAGTCTCTCTCTACTTACTGTACACTGTAACAATCTTTTTCCTCTGAACATCGCTTAATTTCTGCCTTATCTCTCTACCCTTTACCTGTATCTTTTCATATTACCCAACTCAGTGTCTTTGTCTCTCTCTTTTACAGTAAACCATTCTGGGTGTTCCCTCCCTGCCATTAAGGTATAAGCACTACCTCCTGCTAACCCCAGAAGACACAGTTGAATTTTTGCCTGCTAGCCAGGCTTCATAGAAAGCTACTACTGTGAGGACTTCCCTACACAAGAATTTGTGAATGTATGTAGCCTAAAACTAATTACTTGTAGACTTATTATTACTACCTATATGTGCTAGTCTGCCCCTCGGTGAGTGTATTTTTAGCAGCCTACCGCAAACCACTTGCCACTCTCCCCCCTCCCATTTTTCTCAACCCTAGAATTAATTGCTATACAAGAGGAATTGCTTATCTCTTCTATTTGCTATCTCTTTTCACCACTAGGTAGCAGCATCTACCACATAAAGACTAATACAACATTACTCTCCAGAAGTTTTTTTTTTCTTTACCATTGGTGTTAGATATTTCTAATCCTGCTCCCCATTTCCATAACTATTAAATACCCAATCCCTTCTTGTTAAACTAGCCACATTTAAAGTTTGTAAACAATACTTTCCCTTATAATATAGCTACAAAACCTTGCTTTAGTTAAAAAAATGCAGTTACTGATACATTTTCTGCTGAACTCACTTCTTTTGTGCCCTCCTCTTCCAGGGATTCCTTTCCCACCCACTTTCCACCCCTCTAGTCCTAGCACATTTCCTCTACCTTATCCCCCTAGCCGATACGGACTGTGGCACCATTTTTAAAACATGTATTAAAGCGTTCACACTTCCCTTGTGTCGGTCATGCGGTTGGGCTGCTCGTCTTGCCGCCAGGTAGGTTTTACACCAATGAATCTGTGTTAAATATAAGCTTGTGGAGCTTCAAATGTGCTAAATACTGTGAAACAGTTGTTATAAGTGCTTTCTAGCTACAAAATGATTTTGTGCTGACCGTAATATAGTTGTTTGCTTTTGTTGAAACAGTATAAAGCTACTGAACTCCTTGCCATTGTAGAAATAACTGAGACAGATATCTATGAGCTTTTCATTGGGGCTAGTGGGGCTTTGTTTATGCTGTTATTGTTTTTAAATAAAACTCAAACTGCTGTAAAGACGACTAGCTAAAGGAAGTCATCCAAGGGCGTTGTAAAATGCTGTTGTCTCTAAAGGCGTTATATTGAATGTGTTATACCAACCCATGCTGCCTGCCTGAGTGTAAAGGTTTTTTTATGCTTATTTGTTCAGCTTTTTGTTATTTAAAACGTTTAAAACACCATATGTTCAGACTAAAGCTCACACTATAGCATTACCGCCTTCTTACCTTGTATAGCTGATATTTTCATAACGCTAGTTGTCTATACGGATAATGCATTGTATATGTACTGTTTGGTTATTCTCATACATTGCACAGGTACTGTTTTTGATATTCATATGCATTTAATGCTCTGTTGTCTTTGCATACTGCTGATTATTTAAGCCTACTGAAGTAAAACCCCTTCCTCTCAAAACGGACTAGGGGTACTTGTATTAGGTTTGGACTGTAGAGTGATTGTTTCTTTTATTGAGGTTTTACTGTCTAACTTGCATTGTTCTATGGCCTTTATCTGCCTCATTCTACAGTTACTTCTCTAACCTTACTCTCCCTCTACATATACCTTTTATCTACACCTATCTCCAGTCTCTCTTACTTACTGTACACTGTAACACAATCTTTTTCCTCTGAACATCACTTAATTTCTGCCTTATCCCTCTACCCTTTACCTGTAACTTTTCAATTTACCTAACTCAGTGTCTCTCTCTCTCTCTCTCTCTCTCTTTTACAGTAAACTGTTCTGGGTGCTCCCTCCCTGCCATTAAGGTATAAGGACTACCTCCTGCTATACCCAGAAGACACTCTTGAATTTTTGTCTGCTAGCCAGGCTTCATAGAAAGCTACTACTGTGAGGGCTTCCATACACAAGAATTTGTGAATGTATGTAGCCTAAAACTAATTACTTGTAGACTTATTATTACTGCCTATATGTGCTAGTCTGCCCCTCCGAGTATGCGTTTTTAGCAGTCTACTGCTAACCGCTTGCCAGTATCTCCCTCCAGTTTTTCTTAACCCTAGAATTAATTGCAATAGAAGATGAATTGCTTATCTCTTCTATTCGCTATCTCCTTTCACACTTGGTGGCAGCATCTACCACATAAAGACTAATACAACATTACTCTCCAGAAGTATTTTTTTTTTTTCTTTATCAAAAGCTGGTAGATATTTCTAATCCTACTCCCCATTTCTATAACTGTTAAATACCCACTTGTTAGAAAAATGCATAATAGCAATCTGCATGCTTAGTGCATTAAAGGCTTAAAAGGGTTAATACATTTATTCTGTTCATGTTGTATGAATCTGCACAGCTGCTAGAAACTTAATAAAAGACACTTTATTCTGCTTATGCCATGAGAAAATGTGCAGCTGCTAGAAGCCTTGATAAAGAAAACAATAGATGTTTGAAAGCTTAAACCATAGTCAGCACTACTTGAACCAAAGCTAGAAATGTACCTTAAATCTAGACAAAATGTAACGCATGTATTAGAACTGTACAATTGAAGAATTGAAGAATCAAGGAGGGCTAAAATAAGCCCAAGGCCAGGTTGTTTTTCTCAAACGTTTTTGCAAGACAGCAATAATCTGACCATGTCAACAATAAGTCTGGTAACATTTTCTGTGTAACATACAGAAAGCTGTGTCCAACTATGTCAGCAGTAGATTAGTAACATTTTCTGTGTGACATGAAGAGAACTGTATAAGAATAACATACTGATCTCCAGAAAATTAGACAAACCTTGTACCTACATGCTTTGTCTCCTTGCTGCAAGTAATAAAGGGTGCCTTGCTTGAACCTAACGTGCATTGATCTTTGAAGTTTTTCCTTTTACAGATTGGTCCTTCGGACTGGAATCCTCTCTTCCCCTCGGATCAGATGGCCAGGTGGCTGAAACTGTACGGGGAAGAAACCAAATCGGTTCTTCTTATATGGAAAGTCCTCCGACTGAATTGTCGTCAAAAGAGGCCAGCCACTTTCTGATCTGTGACTGAAGGACGGGTCTCCGCGAATCGGTGATCAATCACGTCAGCTCAGGTAAGGTGAATTTACTTTTTTCTGTTTTCTGTTTTAGATCAGGGACTAGATGTGTATTGTTTTTTGTCAGGTTGTATTTTTCTTACTGTCAGGGATAAAAAAGGTACTGTCTAGTCATAGCTCAGGAGAAACAGAATAAGTAAACTTTAGGCAGTCATTCTGAAGAAACTATAACAAAATCCATGGTACACGTTAAAATTAGAGAAGTTACGTAACAATCAAAGCTAAAATAAAATGGGTAATAATTGCACAAAAACACCCCAGAACCTGCCGTTAATGGAAGACGCAAAATATATGCAGTCGCAGCCCGCCAATAATATTATATATTTTTCAAAATGGGTTAATAAATATGAATTCGATGGAAAATTAGAAAAATCCTCGCTTATTAAACTTGTTAAACAACTCAAAAATGATTCCAGGGGTCAGGTAAAAAAGCAACGGCGGTTAGGAATTCCTCAAGCACACAGGTGGCTGGAGGAAGTAAACCGTAGGGACCAAAGGAACAAATATTCAAAAGCAATTTTTTTAGCTAAGGAGGATAATAACTTAGTAATAGCATCAGCACCTCCACCTCCCTTACCAGAATATGAAGTGAGTGAACAGGTTAGTCCACCCCCACTATATCCTGTGGTCACTGGAGATAGAGATATTATAAAACTAAAACTAACTAAAATCAGAGCTCCCATCGAGACCAGGTCCCGAACAAAGGCAAGTAATTCAGAAGAAGGTACCGAGTTATGGCAAATAGTTAAGAATTCACGATCTATAGCAGAAGAAGAAGAAATATGCCTGCTTATAGAAGTACCCAATCCTCAGGCAGGTCAAGACAATCAGGACCCAACTATTTTAGTATATAGACCTTGGACTATGGAAGATATCCGGAAAGCCACTGAGGGAATTCCCCATCTGAAGATTAATTTTAGAAAATTCTCAGAAGACTTACAAGGAATGAGGTTAAGTTACAACTTAAATGGAGAAGAAATAGAAAAGGTAGATTTTATGTGATCCTATCTCGCCTACATTCTGTACTGATGGGCTCTGAGCCGATCCCTCGGCTCCGACTCGGCACGCTTATGCTATAGAGCGAGGCCTCTTATTGGCTGAGCTATCTTTATCCCAGGATGCACCACCACTAATTCCCCAGATCTCGTTTGCCGCTAACAAGCTTAGACGTGGTCTCAACTTGGCTGGGCTAAGTACTATTTATTTAGGCTTTTTCCTGTCAGAAATTTCCTTACTTTGAACCCAAAAGCTGTTTTAACAGCTATTGTTGTTATATCTGTGTGATTGGTTAATTTCTGTTGAGAAATTCGTGATTTTTTTAGTCAGGGAAGGTTTCCCGTTTTAGTCAGAGGGGCCTTCCCCTGTTGCTTTACTACTAGTGTCTCTTTCCTGGGTCAAGTACCCGTTTAAGTTAGAGGGTCTTGACTCTCTTTTTCTGTGTGTTTAACTGTATAGTGTTAAAAAAAAAAAAAAAAAAAAAAAGTTTGTTAAATTTAAAACTTTACTGTTTGGCTAAGTTTGGTGTTTTCACTTAGAAAGGTCTGTGGCCTAAAGCTGTTATGTCTAAAGAACACAAACCCTCCGGGTTTAAGAAATGCACGAGGTGTGGTTTTAAAATGTCCATAATGGACGACCACTCCTCGTGCGTCTATTGCTTAGGTGCCAAGCACCTACAAGAATCGTGTAGTGTGTGCCACGCTTTCTCATCAAGAGTCCTCCAGGAGAGGAAGAACAAATTAATCCTCAAGGGATTAATCAAGCCTTCCTTTGAGGAGGCTTTATCTTCCTCTCCGTCTCCTTCAAAAAAGAAGAAAGCGTCGGCTCCGACCAGTCAGTCGGAACCGACCGCTAAAAAATCTAAGCAGACTTCTCCATCGGCTCCACGGACTTCGGAGCCGAGGGCGGAACAGTCTGCCTCGATGCCTCCAGCCTCGACCCCTCTGGTTTCGGAGCCGAGGTCTGGGGCATCGAGAGGCGGGTCACCCTCATCGGCTCCACTGATATTGGAGCTGATAAGGGTTACCGGCTCAGACTCTTCCCCCTCGGAGCCGAAGTCATTATCGGCACCGAGGGAAATTTCCTTAAGATCTTCCTCGGAGCCGATAGTTGTTGAGTCCATTCGGAGCCGGTCCCAGAGCCCTTCGGAGCCGATGGAGAAATCGGTTCGGGCCCGATCGGTATCCTCTAGATCATCCAAGATGTCTGATTCGGACATCGACAGGGTGCTCCTTCGACTCTTCCAGTCTCCGGTGTTCCAAAAGCTAGTTTCGGCTCCAGCCCATTCGACTTCGGAGCCGATGGTCCACTCCCCTACTGTGGTTCCTCCTCCAACAGCTTCGGCACCGTTGGAGCCGGTGCTGGTGGAACCTGTGGAGGTGTTAGGGTCGGGTCCGACCCTTGCTCCAATGCCGGCTCTTGGGTCGGAGTTCAGTACACGGACTTCTTCCTTCGGCCCTGGGGGGGAGGCTTCGGGATTGATGCTTTCGGTCCCAGTCTCCTTCTTGGTGCGTTGGCGGCGGGAGTGCCGTCCACTGTCATGGCCACAGAGGTGGGACCCTCCCAGGATTCTGGTGGTCCCGCCTTCAGGGCTATGAGGAGTGCATTAGCCAAATCTTCCTTGGCTACCTCCACGGTTTCTCCAGCTCCTTCCCTGCATACGGAAACTGGGTCGTTGGCAGTCCCCCTGTCCTTAGACAGCGGAGCCCCCGGGCCTCAGGTTACCCCCACTGGGGTTTCTCCTCCTCCTGGAGGTCCTTCTGAAGCCTCTTCGGAAGAACCCCCCAGGAAAAGATCGTCCAAGAGGAAGCATGTTGACTCCCCTGATGAGTCTCTGACATCTGACACTGATCTCGATGATGCAGAGGGGTCCCCTAAGTCGTCCTCGGATGATGTCTCCTTTGCAGACATCCTGGAAGCCCTAAAACAACGAGGCGGCTGGCAGTCCAAACCTCCCTCTGCTGATGAGTCGGTGTTCCTGAAGGCCTTTGGGCTCAGCCCTCCGCCTCCTGGGTGTCTCCGCCCTTTGATGAGCTCTTGGATTTGATCTGTCGAAGGGCGTGGGAACACCCAGACTCTGTGGAACCGGTGCCTGCTCGTCCGAATAAGTTCCTCTCGGTGCCCCCTGGAAAAGAGTTTCTAACTAAAGGTGTGGCTGTAGATGCTTTGGTGGTGGCATCAGCTACCCAGCAAGATGTAGCAGAGGCTTCGACGTCCATCCATCCTCCTAATAAGGAGTCTAGGAGCATGGATCGGTACGGAAAGCGCACCCTCAGTTCAGCGGCCTTTACACTGAGGTCCTTGAACTACCTTACGCACTTTACCAGATTTCAGAGGGACCTGATTAAGGAGCTATCCGATACCCTCTTGGGTAACCTGCCTGAGGAGCTGGCCCAGACGGTTGGGTCTCAGCTGGCTACAATGTTGTCCATTTCGAACTCGTCCATGAGGCTCATTTCTTATGCGGCCGAAGGGGCGAGTAGAGCAGCGGGTACAGGCATTGCTCTACGGAGACAAGCCTGGCTCCGCCTGTGTCATTTCGCGGAGGCCTTTAAGTCTTCCTTTGCTGACGCCCCCTTTGATGGGTCCTCCCTGTTTGGACCCAAGGTAAAGGACACACTAACCCGCTGTGAACAGGAGGGTAAGACTCTGACTGCCGTGAGGCACGATTTTCCACTCCCTTCGGCCTTATCCCAAGGCTAAAAGAGGAGGGAAAATGTGGTTCCGTAGATCTCAGAAGCCTTACCCCTCTCAGCAGGAGGATTCCCCTTCCAGAGGCAGAGGAGGGGGAAATTCTTCCGGAAGACGCCGTCCCAGAGGTGGCAGAGGCCCTCACAACACTGGAGACCGCAAATCCTTTCGTGGCTCTTCAGCCTTCCATAGTCCCTGAGGGATTGCCCGGCTGTGCAGCTCCGGAGCCAGTCGGGGGTCATTTCTCGAAGCACCTAAAGGCCTGGGAAGGTATCACTCAGGACCGATGGGTGCTTCGGATTATAGCCGGAGGTTACTCCATCCCATTCTCTCATCCCCCCCCTCAGCCCAGAAAAATCCCGGACCCGCCACCCAGTCAACGGGATATCGCAGCCTCAGAAGTTTCAAAGCTGCTGCAAAAAGGAGTCATCCAACCGATCCCCGCAGACCAGATCGGATTAGGGACTTACTCAAGGTTCTTTTGGTGCCAAAAAAGACCGGGGACTTGAGGCCCATCTTGGACCTCAGCATCCTAAACCATTCAGTCAGAAAGTCCAAGTTCCGAATGGTCACCCTACAAACCATTCTCCCATTGCTGGAGAAGGGTGTTTGGATGTGCTCCATAGATCTCAAGGACGCTTATTACCATATCATGGTACATCAAGCGTCCAGAAGACATCTGCGCTTCACCCTGGGAGGCAGTCATTTTCAGTTCCGTGCGCTGCCCTTTGGTCTCACCACAGCCCCCAGGGTGTTCACCAAATGTTTGATGGTCGTGACTGCTCACCTGAGAAGTCTAGGATTCCAGGTGTTTCCGTATCTAGACGACTGGCTCCTAACTGCCACCTCCAAGCATCTACTATCGCGGAGCCTACAAGCCACTATATCACTGGGCAATTCCCTTGGAATCACCTTCAATTGGCTAAAGTCTGTGTTGCTGCCATCTCAACGCATAAGATTCATAGGGGTAGAGATAGACTCAAACCGAATGCGGGTCTATCTACCTACAGACAGGATACAAACCATACAGGCTCAAGTTCGAGCCTTACTTCCCAGATCCAAAGTCCCAGCCAGAATGGTCCTGCAGCTATTAGGATCCATGTCCACCACGGTTCTTCTAGTTCCCCTGGCAAGGTTGCACATGAGAATTCTTCAGTGGCTTCTTTCAGCTCAGTGGTCCTTTCAGGAACTCCCTCTCAGTCACCTCATATGGATCACGGAATCTTGCAAACGGGACCTTCGCTGGTGGCTAGTGCCCTCCAACTTGGATCAGGGATGACCCTTTGTTCTACCCCCTCCGGCGGCCATTTTGACCACGGACGCCTCCCAGGCACGGGTGGGGGGGCATTCCCTGGGCAGGTCAGTCCAAGGCAAATGGCACTCGGAAGAGACTTTGCTTCATATCGTCTTAGAAATGAGGGCAGTGCTTCTGTCCCTTCAAGCCCTTCACGATTATCTCCCTCAGGGCGTAATTGCTGTTCACTCAGACAACATGTCAGTTGTCTGGTACCTGAACAAACAGGGAGGGACCAGATCCTATCCTCTTTGCAGAGAAGCCATGAGAGTTTGGGAATGGGCAGTCCCGACCAAACGCTTCCTAGTGGCTACTCACATACCGGGCAAGTCCAATGTGATAGCCGACAGATTGAGCAGAACCATCCTCTCTCCTCACGAATGGTCACTGAATATAACAGTGGCAAGTCAGATTTTCAGCAAATGGGGAGTTCCATGTTGCGATCTCTTCGCGACTCCTCTGAATGCAAAGTGCAAAGAGTTCTTCTCCCTAACCCCGGCTCCGGGGAAGAACCCCATGGACGCATTAGTCCATCCTTGGCCCACCGGCTTGCTTTATGCCTTCCCTCCAGTTCCTCTCCTTCCCAGGGTGATTCAAAAGGCAGGGGAGCAAAATGATCTTAATTGCTCCTTACTGGCCTCGTCAAGTGTGGTTCCCCTGTCTTCGGAGACATGCTTTAGAAGGTCCATGGTTCTTGGATCAGATCCCAGACCTACTGGTTCACCAGTCAGGACTATTCCACCAGTCCCTACACACCTTAAAATTGACGGCTTGGCTCCTCCTCTTCCGACGATAGTCAGGAGTCATACATTGGATCCAGAGGTTGTACACATATTATCTTCGGCCCATAAGTCCACTACAAAGAAACTGTATTCTAGCAAATGGAAAAGATTTGCTATTTGGGCTCAACTCTGGGGCCTGGACCCCATTTCTATTCCCGTAGCAGAAGTACTAAAATTTTTGACTTCTCTTTTCAATCAAGGCTCTTCAGTTTCTACCATTAAGGTACAATTGGCAGCAATCTCTAATTTTCATGAATCCATAGACCCACCTTTAATGAGCAACAGATTGTGTAAAACCTTCTTGAAAGGTGCTGCTCTATTAAGACCTCCGATTTCTCATCCTGCACCTCCATGGGATCTCGATATAGTGTTACGCGCCTTGACTTCTTACCCCTTTGAACCGGCAGCTACATGTGATATAAAGTTCCTATCATGGAAGACAGCCTTTCTGGTGGCGATTACTTCTGCCAGAAGAATTTCAGAGCTTCAAGCATTGTCTGTAAAACCCCCGTACTTGGTTTTTTACAAAGACAGAGTATCCCTCAGGCCAAATCCTTCCTTTGTCCCAAAAATTTGTTCTAGTTTCTGCTTACAACAATCGTTAGAGCTTCCAGTTTTTTTCCCAAAATACTCTAACAAAGCGGAGTTCATATTCCACACTCTAGATGTCCACAGACAGTTATGTTTTTATTTAGACAGGACCAAACAAACAAGGAAAACAGATCAGTTGTTTGTATCCTTTGCAGATAACAAATTGGGCAAAGCTGTCACAAAGTTCACTATTGCCAAATGGATCAGGGACTGTATTACTCAGGCTTATTTTTATTCTAACAAAGAGCTTACCACCTCTGTCAAGGCTCATTCTACAAGGGCTATGGCTACTTCGATAGCATTTCATTCTAAGCTTGCTATTAGTGACATTTGTGCTGCGGCTACATGGTCTTCCCCGCACACCTTCATTTCCCACTACAAATTAGATGTGGCATCTAGAGGACGAGCTTCATTTGGTTCCACAGTGCTCAGGAGTGTTTTCCAATGAGCCACCCGGGATTTAGGTGCTAGGGACACTGTCCCATCAGTACAGAATGTAGGCGAGATAGGATCACATAACATCTTTTAGTTATGTACTCACCATAACTTCAGATGTTTTGGATCCATCTCGCCTACATTCCTAATAACCCACCCTCCTTCCCCCTGCCTTGGAGATCAGAGGATATCAGAAGGTCCGAATCCTGTTGTTTCATCTTGAAACATCTAACAATGTTATATAATCAAGTTGTGCATGTGTGCATGAATGCGGACAAACAAGACCTGGGGAATTAGTGGTGGTGCATCCTGGGATAAAGATAGCTCAGCCAATAAGAGGCCTCACTCTATAGCATAAGCGTGCCGAGTCGGAGCCGAGGGATCGGCTCCGAGCCCATCAGTACAGAATGTAGGCGAGATGGATCCCAAACATCTGAAGTTATGGTGAGTACATAACTAAAAGTTAGACAAATTGTAGGGCCAGATTGGTACATGATTTGTGGCAACTGGAATCCTCGTGATGCTGCGCAAAGACCCCTCCCACATAGCAGCGCAGAATTAGACACTAGAGTAAAAGGTCTTACAGACCGCATCTCTGAAAAATGGAAACCTAGGGCAGACTGGACTTGCATTAATCAATGCATCCAACAAGAAGGTGAAACACTTGACCGGTACTATGCCAGATTGTTAGAATGTTTTAATAACCACTGTGGAATGCAGGTTCCCGAAGATCAAACACAAGATTCCCCATATGAACAGCAGTTAAAGAATGCATTTTTAAAAGGCAGTAGCATGCCTATAAGCAGTTTTATTACAAAACACATGGTAGACCATTGTACAAGCAGGTTACAATCATTACTTGAATATGCTAGGCATGTCGAAAGGCATTTTAATAGCAAAAAGAAAAAGAAGGCTCAAGTATTTTCTGTAGAAGATGGAGCAGAAGTTTATGTAGTACAGTCTGGGAAAAAACAGCAAGAAAAACGCACAGGGAAACAAGCAGTCTGATCAGCGATCAGAGGACTTTGAAGGGAGTAAGAAAAGGAGAGAATGTTTTAAATGTGGTAAAAAGTGACATTTGGCAAGGGATTGCAGGAAAAATAAGGAGGCAACAATGGAAGACAAGGAGGGTGAGGAGTGACTATATGATAGTCAAGAATCACTAGAAGGTGCCAGTAAAGAAAGGAAAAATGAGAATGTGAAAGAGGGAATAGAGGAAGTGCAGGAAGTTAGTGACAATGAAGAAAACGAAATATTAGACCTAGCTTTATTGAGCTTGGAGCTCTAGTTAGCAGACACGAAACCAGAAGTTACACTCTTGGTACAAGGGAGGGAGGGCAAATTTTTGTGTGATTCAGGGGCATCATGGACCTGATACACCCCTCCAAATTACCAGAAAACACAGAGTCACCTGATTACATACTGGTCAAAGCAGCTAATGGACAGCTGTATCGGGAGCCTCTCTCCTGTAACATTGCAATAACTGATCCAGTTTCAGGATTAACACAGAGAAGCAAAATTGTAGTTTCTGCAAAATGCCCAGTAAATCTCTTGGGCAGAGATCTCATTCAGATATTTGGTATAGCAGTAGTCCCAACCATGCAGGGTATGGAAGCACAGTGACAAACTAACACCTTTGTGGTGCAATTGGGGGGTGAAATGATTTACTGGTACAGCCAGGACTTGGTTACGACTGGTCCAGGGACTGTGACCAAGGAACTAATGAACATAGCCATCAGCAAGTTTCCCTCCCTAGACATTGATAAGCAACACCTGTTGCACTGTACCCTGTATTTTTGTAACACACCAAGACCTGATAAGGAATATGAGAAAGAATTATTTAAGATTCATACAAATAAATTGCTACTGCGTAACCTGTACTGGGACACAGAAGGGAACAGTGTAGCCAGCTGTTCACTGCCCAGGGAGTTTTTTGCACTTCATAAGTCTAATCAATTACTACATGTTAGCTTAACCAAAAACAAAAACCTAGGAGAGAAAGCCACGAGGTGGGAGAAACAAACAGAACTGCAACTGTCTGGACAAGGAATACAAGCACAAAAATTGAATTGGGTAACTCAGACCAACCCAGCTGTGCACTTGCAATCTTGCGAAGACAGCTGATGGACACTCCTATTAAAGGAGGAAGAACATGCCATGCGAGATATGCCAGAGACTCTCTGGTCAACAGGAAAATCAGATGTAGGACTCATTCGTACAGCAGGGCCAGTTACTATCACACCAAAGTCAACATTTAGACCACAAAAAAGACAGTATCCCTTAAGAAAGGATGCAGAGGCAGGGATAAAGCCTATTATAGCAGCATTACTTAAAGGAGGGATACTAGTAGAATCTCCCGATTCACCATGTAACACACCCTTATTTCCAGTTAAAAAGGCCAATGGAGAATGGCGTATGGTCCAGGATTTACAAGCAGTAAATGATGCGGTAATACCAAGGGCACCCACAGTGCTAGATCCATACCCTGTTAAATGACTTAAAACCTCAACAAAAGTATTTTTCCTGTAGTAGACATTAGCAATGCATTCTTTTCGATACCAATACACCCTGATAGCCAGTATTGGTTTGCATTTACATTTCAGGGAAAAAGATATACATATACATGCCTACCACAGGGATATTGTGAAAGTCCAATGATATTCTCACAAGAAATGGCAAGCAACTTGGCAGGATTCAACCCACCAAAAGGTAGTCAGGTTTTACTTTATGTTGATGACATTTTGTTGGCGGCCCCCACCCAGCAGGATTGTAGGGAAGATACCATAGCACTTCTATGATTTTTAGCCGCTGAGGGACATAAGGTAAACAAAGACAAACTGCAGCTCTGGAAAAAACAGGTCAAATACCTAGGATATGTAATATCCAAGGAAGGTAGAACATTAGAT
This sequence comes from Protopterus annectens, assembly GCF_019279795.1. Lineage (NCBI taxonomy): Eukaryota > Metazoa > Chordata > Ceratodontiformes > Protopteridae > Protopterus > Protopterus annectens. The sequence continues at coordinate 1,192,428,817 of NC_056741.1, forward strand.
GAGGACAGAAAAATAGCAATTTTGCAAGCACCAAAACCCACTACCAAGAAGGAAATGATGTCCTTCCTGGGTACAACTAATTTTTGCCAAAGCTGGATTCCAAACTATGCCTTGGAATCTGAACCTTTAACTGACCTCATATATAAGACGCCTATGGCAGCGCAGGATTTGTTACAATGGACACCAGAGGCAGAATCTGCCTTTTGTAAACTAAAGCAGTTAATAGTGTTCTCACTAGTTCTGGGATTTCCAAACTATCATAAACGTTTTTTCCAGACTGTAGATTGCAAGCAGGGTTATATGACATCAGTATTAACACAACAGCATGGGGATAAGCAACGCCCCATTGCTTACTGTTCATCACAACTGGACCCAGTGGCACGGTTCTTACCCCACTGTGTACAAGTAGTAGTTGCAGCTGCAATGGCAGTACAGGCTTCAGCCTCAGTAGTCTTGTTCCACCCTCTCACTTTGAGAGTACCCCATGTAGTCACGATCATTTTACTGCAAGAAAAGGTGGCATATCTCTCCCCTGCTAGGCATCTTTCCTGCATGACTATATTGCTGAGCCAACCTCATATGACATTTGAACGATGTACGACTTTGAACCCTTCTACACTGCTCCCAACCCCTGCAGATGGCACACTGCCCGCTGCCTGCAGGTAATTGAGCAAAAGACACTACCTAGAAAAGATCTCACGGATGTCCCCTTGGATGATGCCAAGGTAACATACTACGTGGATGGCTCGTGCAAAAGGGGTCCTGCAGGCAGAACCTAGTAGGATATGCAGTAGTCTCTGATACTGAGATTGTAGAAGCAAAATCCTTACCACACAATTTATCTGCACAGGCAGCAGAATTGATTGCTCTGACACGGGCATGTACCTTAGCAAAGGGTAAATGTGTAAACATTTTTACTGATAGCCAGTATGCTTTCTCCACTGTACATGTGTTTGCACAACAGTGGAAAAACCGGGGAATGATAACATCTACTGGCAAACCTATAAATCATGCACAGTTTATTTTAGATCTTTTAGAATCTATTCAGTTACCTCAGAAAGTGGCCATTTGCAAATGTACAGCTCACACCAAGCAACAAGATAGGATTTCAAAAGGTAATGCAAGAGCTGATACAGCTGGAAAACAAGCAGCCACAGGAGTATTTCTTTTAAATGAGGAATTACAACCCTCTGAAACTTTGGATCTAGACATGTTAAAAACAATGCAGACACTCACTATGCTAGCTGAAAAACAGCGATGGATAAAACGAGGAGCAATCCTTGAAAAGGGACTGTACGTCTCTAAAGAGGGAAAACCGATACTACCCTCTAATTTGTTTTGCTATGCAGCATTGTTGAGCCATGGGCAGTGCCATGTCTCAACAGGGGGGATGATACAACTGGTGAACCAGGTGTTCACAACGTACAGATTTACAAACTACTCTAAAAAATTTTGTTTAATGTGTCAGATTTGTAATAAACATCATGCACAGGGGGGCAATAAAGCCCAAGCAAGGGAGTTTCCCCATACCACCATATCCGTTTCACACTATCGGTATGGATTTCATAGAACTGAACAAATGTGAGAATAAGAAGTATTGTCTTGTCATTATAGATATGATTTCCAGGTGGGTGGAAGCCTTTCCAACCAAAAATCCAGATGCAGCTACAGTGGCAAAAGTACTTGTCAAGGAAATTATTCCTAGGTTTGGCATTCCGGAAAAAATCTACAGTGACAATGGTACACACTTTGTAAATCAAGCCATACAGCAGTTAAGTAAGCATTTTGGTATTTCTTTAAAAAATCATTCTGCATACCATCTGCAGTCTGCAGGGCTGGTTGAAAGGCATAATGGTATACTAAAAAGCAAACAGAAAATTAATAGCTGAGACAAGAAAAACTTGGTTGTACTGTTTATCCCTGACACTGTAACATGAGAACTGTCCTTACAGCAAAAGGATTGACTCCTTTTGAAAAACTGTTTGGAAGAGCTTATTATACACCCCAGTGGAAACTTCTCATGTCATCAGACCAGGAAGCTGATTTCACACTAGCTGAATATATGAAAAAGTTGTTGAGTTCTAAACATCTGTTGCAGTCAAATTCCATTTCAGATAAAAAACAAACCAAAACATCGGAAGTGACAGTGATGCTAGGAGACTGGGTATGGATTAAAATCGTGAAGCGAAAGAACTGGGCATCGCCAAGGTGGGAAGGTCCCTACCAGGTGCTTCTTTTGACACCTACTGAAGTCAAGATAGCAGAACGAGCTTCGTGGATACACCTGACACACTGCAAGCTGGTAAAAAACTTTGAATTGGACAAAGATCTTACCTCTCCATCGGGACCCTAAACACAAAGTCTGGCTACAAAGGGGGGGTCAGATCAATAGGAACTGATCCATCTCAAACCCAGTGAAGCAACCATCGGTGCTAAAGGTCCTATTAGGGCAGAGAGTAAGATCACATGTCCAAAGTGAGATGACAGAATCCAGTAAGATCCAAATACACCTACTTGGAAGAACCGGAGAAAACGGAAATGCAGAACAACCGTTTTCACAAAAGTATTACATGACCATCCTGTTGTCTGTACTGGTAACAATAATCTTTTTATTGTGGCCATTTCTTTTCTCAGCCACACAAGTAGAATTAAATAAGCGTGCAGAGTGGCACCCGAACTTCAATACTTACCAGGCAATCAAATATGTGTATGCTGAAAACTTTAATGTTTCGAATTGCTGGATTTGCACAGCTCTACCAACAGCATATGGGGGGTTACTGTTAACTTCAGTTCCCCTAGGGGCTAATAAGACCTGGGAAAACTTAATTCATGATACATCAAATGTCACATCAAAAGATAAAGTAGCATTACACTTGTCTATTCGACAGAAGGGAACTGTGTGTTTTTATAAGAATGATACAGTCAAGGAGGGATGGAGCTATTGCAATGTGACAGTTCCCTATAGATGCTACACTAAATCTGATAACATCAGATCCTATTGCAACATGAGCTATGATTCATTTGTTGAACTGATGCATAGGACAATTGAAGAAGTAAAACATGATGCTGTCCTCTACAAACAACTGTCCATAATTGACAGAAAAATGTTTCACGCAGAGCAAGGGTATGTTTATAGTAAAGTTACTACTAAAGTGGAAGATTGTTACTTTATATGTGGAAGAAAAGCATATAAATGGCTACCTGAAAATTGGTCTGGCAGTTGTTTTTTGGGGTACCTGGTTCCGGCCATATGACACACGGCAGTTTTACCTCACGGGAAAATTTGGAATGTCTGAGAAATCAAGAAGCCTGTCAAATCAGTGGGACAAATCAATGCACCCTGGAAATACCATCATGACTTAGGCCCAGGGAATAACAACGGACTGTCGCACATGGATCTGAGTGATACTGTTATATCATGGGCAGGCGTACTACCATCATATGGAGCAATGAAATCAATCTGGGAACTGAGAAAATTGTCTAAGCTTCTCGAAATAATGAGAAATGCAACCTTTTCTGCCCTAGAATTGGTAACCGATGAACTGACCACCATGAGAACAGTGGTACTTCAAAATCGCATGGCTCTTGACTTCACCCTAGTGGCAAGAGGAGGTACTTGTGCTTTAATCCAGGAGGAGTGCTGTTCGTACATTCCTGACCACAGACACGAGATAGACAACCATCTTGAGGTAATTCAGCAGGTGTCGGCCATGATCAAACCGGGACCAAATCCATTGATGGACTTTTTTCAGAAATGGTTTGGGGGTTGGGGCAGCATCGTGATGAACATTCTGATTGCCATCTGTGTAGGGATAGCCCTACTGATGGTGTGTGGGTGCTGCTGCATCCCCTGCATAAAAGGACTAATTAAAAATTTTGTAGACATTTCAGTTTCAGAAACCTTGTACCAGGATGCTGAACTCGAAGAATTACTAAAAAACTGAAAATGCTTTGATGGGCTTAAACTAAATGACTCTCTAACTGCAAATCCTGAGTAGGAAGAGGTTAAGGGAAGGAAAAAAAATCTGTTTATGCTTATTTTGAAAGTAGAATAAAGTATTAAAAGGGGGGAATGTTAAAAAAATGCATAATAGCAATATGCATGCTTAGTGCATTAAAGGCTTAAAAGGGTTAATACATTTATTCTGATCATGTTGTATGAATCTGCACAGCTACTAGAAACTTAATAAAAGACACTTTATTCTGCTTATGCAATGAAAATATGTGCAGCTACTAGAAGCCTTGATAAAGAAAACAATAGATGTTTGAAAGCTTAAACCATAGTCAGCACTACTTGTACCAAAGCTAGAAATGTACCTTAAATCTAGACAAAATGTAACGCATGTATTAGAACTGTACAACTGAAGAATTGAAGAATCAAGGAGGGCTAAAATAAGCTCAAGGCCAAGTTGTTTTTCTCAAACGTTTTTGCAAGACAGCAATAATCTGACCATGTCAGCAATAAGTCTGGTACCATTTTCTGTGTAACATACAGAAAGCTGTGTCCAACTACGTCAGCAGTAGATTAGTAACATTTTCTGTGTGACATGAAGAGAACTGTATAAGAATAACATACTGATCTCCAGAAAATTAGACAAACCTTGTACCTACATGCTTTGTCTCCTTGCTGTAAGTAATAAAGGGTGCCTTGCTTGAAACTAATGTGCATTGATCTTTGAAGTTTTTCCTTTTACACCATTCCCTCCTTGTTAAACTACCCACATTTACCTTCTTGTTTTAGTAAAAAACTGCAGTTACTGATACTTTTTCTGACTTACTCATTTATTTTGCACCCTTCTCTTCTCGGGATTCCTTTCCTACCCACTTTCCACCCTTCTAGTCCTACCACATGCTCTCTACCTTATCCCCTCCCTTTTATCTAATTTCCCCCTGAAAGTTTACTTCTAGCTGAACGAGACTGTGGCACTGTTTTTAAAACCTGTATTAAGGCATCCACACTTCCCTTGTGTCAGTACTGCTGTTGGCTGCTCGACTTGCCTCTAGGAAGGTTTTTTACCAATTAATCTGTTTTAAATATAAGTTTGTAGAGCTTCAAATGTGCTAAACACTATGTGTAACAGTTGTTATAAGTTAAGTGGTTTCTAGCTACAAAATTATCTTGTGCTGACCGTAATATAGTTGTTTGCTTTTGTTGAAACAGTATAAAGCTACTGAACTCCTTGTTGTTTTAGAAATAACTGAGATAGATACCTACCAGCTTCTCATTGGGGCTAGTGGGGCTTTGTTTGTGCTGTTGTCTTTTTTAAATAAAACTCAAACTGCTTTAAAGATGACTACCTAAAGGATGCCAACAAATAGTGTTGTAAAATGCCGTTTTCTCTAAAGGCGTTATATTGAATGTGTTACACCAACCCATGCTGCCTGCCTGAGTGTAAAGGGATTTTTATGCTTATTTGTTCAGATTTTTGATATTTAAAATGTTTAAAATGCCATATGGTCAGACTACAGTTCACACTATAGCATTACCGCCTTCTTGCCTTGTATAGCTGATATTTTCATAACCCTAGTTGTCTATACGGATACTGCATTGTATATGCACTGTTTGGTTATTCTTATACATTGCATAAGTACTGTTTTTGATATTCCTATGCATTTAATGCTCTGTTGTCTTTGCATACTGCTGATTATTTCTGACTACTGAAGTCAAACCCCTTCCTCTCAAAACGGACTGGGGTACTTGCATTAGGCTTGGACTGTGGAGTGATTGTTTCTTTTATTGAGGTTATACTGCCTAACTTGCATTGTTCTATGGCCTTTATCTGCTGCTTTCTACATTTACCTCTCTAACCTTCCTCTCCCTCTACACATACCTTTTATGTACACCATTCCCTAGTCTCTCTCTACTTACTGTACACTGTAACACAATCTTTTTCCTCTGAACATTGCTTCATTTTTGCCTTATCACCTACACTTTACATGTATCTTTTCATATTACCTAACTCCGTGTCTCTCTCAATCTATTTTACAGTAAACCGTTCCGGGTGCTCCCTCCCTGCCATTAAGGTATAAGGACTACCTCCTGCTAAACCCAGAAGACACCCTTGAATTTTTGCCTGCTAGCCAGGCTTCATAGAAAGCTACTACTGTGAGGACTTCCCTGCACAAGAATTTGTGAATGTATGTAGCATAAAACTAATTACTTGTAGACTTATTATTACTACCTATATGTGCTATTCTGCCCCCCGTGTGTGCATTTTTAGCAGCCTACTCAAACCGCTTGCCACTCTCCCCCATCCAGTTTTTCTTAATCCTGGTATTAATTGCTATACAAGAGGAATTTCTTATCTCTTCTATTCACTATCTCCTTTCACCACCAGGTGGAAGCATCTAACACGTAAAGTCTAGTACAACATTTTATTTTTATTTTATTTGCAGTTGGTTTACCAGGATAGTCCATTGGGCCAAAGTGAACCTGTTTTCAATGGAGTCCTGGGGAGAAAAGCTCCATAAAAATCAAGGTTACAATATGATGTAGATTATAAGATTACATGAATTATAAAATAGAGCAGACCAAAGACTATTAACATTACTATATGTCATAGATTGAAAATATACAACAGGAATTAGACCTAGGGAGAAAAGCTCCATAAACAAATCAAGGTTACTATATGGTGTAGATTATAAGCTTACATGTGTTATAAAATAGAGGGACCATAAACTATTAACATTACTATATGTCATAGATTGAAAGTATACTACAGAAATTTAGACAAGGACAAATATTACTAACAGTCTAGGTTAGTGGTGAATGAACAGATAATACAGAATATTATGGAAATAATTAGTAGAGATATACAGGATTGATAATACATGTGGTAAACTTGCAGAGAGAGGTGTGGGTAAGAATTACATACATTAGAGATTGATTTACAAGAGTATATGAAAAGGAAGAATGCTATTGAAGGGAAGAGAAGATGAAAGTTTGCAGAGTAAGTTATGTAGGGTGGCAGCAGGAGCATTCCCATTGGGTTACTAGATGTGAGTGGAGAGTTTTTTTGAAGTTAGAGTAGCTAGGAGTAGTACGAATGGATGGTGGTAGGGAGTTCCAGAGTCGTGCTAGACTAAAGGATAAGCGGTGTTTGCCTGGGGGACGAGCTGGTTTGTGTACTTCTAGAAGATTTTGGTTGTTAGACCTTAGCACTCTGTCAGGTAGGTGCATTTTAAATGCAGAGGAAAGGGAGGAACAGAGTGAGGGGTTGAAAATGAGCTTATGTGCTAGAGTGAGCTGGGTATAGATAAGCTGATTGGGTAGCTCTAGCTATTTTAGTTTGTGAAGAGAGGAACAGTGGTGAGTGGAAGACTTATGGCTAGTGGCGAACTTGGCGATTTTGTTGTAGCAACAAGATAGTTGAGTTTTCAGAGAGGATTGTAGATTAGTTAGGAGTGGGGCACCATAGAGGAGGGAGGGGATGAGAAAAGATGTAGAGAGGGTGAGTTTAGTGGTCGGTGTAAGATAATGATTTTGTCGGTAAAGCATGCCTAGTTTTTGATGGATTTTTTTGATATTTAGTTGTATATGTGGGAGTTAAATTTAAGCTGATTGTCAATTTGGATGCCAAATAGCTTGGTCTCTGATACCAGTTCCAGGGTTGTGTTGTTTTGACTAGTAATACAAAATGTGTTTTTGTTGAAAGGGGTGACTTTAGAGGGAGTAAATACCATTAATTTGGTTTTAGAAGCATTGAGTGCTAAGTGATTTTTTTCCATCCATTGTTCAGTGGAAGAAAAAGCATCTTGAGTTAGCTTTTGAAGTGTGGGGATAGAAGTGGCTGAGCAAATAATGGTAGAGTTGTCTGCATATTGAATGATATTAGAGAAAGGGATAGAGTTGCAGAAGTAATTAATAAATATATTAAAGAGAAGGGGACCCAATATGGAACCTTGAGGAACTCCATTTGGGGTATTAAGGAATGAGGAGGTTGCCTTTTTCCATTTTACTGCTTGATATCTGTTGGATAAGTAGCTAGAGAACCAGTTCAGAGAGGAAGGAGATAGGTTAAGCTTAGAGAGTTTAGATAGAAGAAGGTTGTGGGAGATAGTGTCGAAGGCCTTGGAGAGATCCAGAAAAAGGGAAGAAACAGTATGACCTGAGTCTCAGGCTTTGTTTACAGATTCCAGGAAGGAGAGGAGGGCTGTCATAGTACTGTGGCCTGGTCTGAAACCATGTTGTGTGGGAGTTAGTAGGTGGTTATCAATGAGATATGGTAGGAGTTGTAATTGGATGCACTTTTCAAGGAGTTTAGAGATGGGAGACAGGATAGCGACGGGCCGGAAATTAGTCACGCTGTTGTTGTTGCCTCCTTTATGCAGGGGTGTGATATAGGCTTTTATCCAAATTAGGGGTACTATGCTTTCTTGGATGGAGCGGTTTATTAAAATACTAATGGGGTAGGCAATTGCTTCAGCAGCTATGCTCAGGAATTGTGGAGGAATATTATCAGGAGCATTTGAAAAAGGTTTCAGTTTTAGAAGGAGTTTTTTTATGGTAGATGTGGGTATGGGTTTTAAAGAGAAAGGTGGGGAGTGGGAGGTGGGGGTATCTAGGGGTAGGGTTGATGAGGAGGGAGGGAGAGTGGAGTAAGAGGAGGAGGGTGTAGAGTTGGAGGATGGTAGAAGGGGTGCACTAGTGGTTAATGGTGGAGGGTAAGTAGACAAGGGTGGGGGTAAATGGGAAAGAGTAGTAGTGTTAGAGAAGGAAGAGGTTAATTTGGATATAGAGTCAATAAAAAAACAGTTAAATTGAGAAGCCAAGTCTGTATCGGAAGCATTCGGGTCTGGGGTGGGGGTGTCTGGTTTACTGGGATGTAGGAGAGTGGAGATGCCTTTCCAGAATTTCTCCAGAAGTTTTTTTTTACCAAAAGCTGGTAGATATTTTTAATCCTACTCCCCATATCTGTAACTATTAAATACCCACTCCCTCCTTGTCAAACTACATACGTTTAAAGTTTGTAAACAATACTTTCTCTTATAAGATTATTACAGAACCTTTTTGCTTTAGTAAAAAATTGCAGTTAACTGATACTTTTTCTGCTGTACTCACATCTTTTGCGCCCTCCTCTTCCCGGGCTTCCTTTCCCACCCACTCTTCACCCCTCCAGTCCCACCACATCCTCTACATTTTCCCTTCCCTTTTGGCTAATTTCCCCAGTGAAAGTTTTCTTCTAGTCGATATGGACTCTGGCGCCATTTTTAAAACCTGTATTAAAGCATCCATGTTTCCCTTGTGTCGCTCCTCCGGTGGGGCTGTTCGTCTAGCATCCCGGTAGGTTTTTTACCAACGAATATGTATTAAATATAAGATTGTAGAGCTTCAAATGTGCTAAACACTGTGTAACAATTGTTATAAGTGCGTTTTAGCTACAAAATGATCTTGTGCTGACCATAATATAGTTGTTTGCTTTTGTTGAAACAGTGTAAAGCTACTCTGCTCCCTGCCGTTGTAGAAATAATTGAGATAAATACCTACCAGCTTCTCATTGGGGCTAGTGGGGTTTCTTTTGTGCTGTAGTCTTTTTTTAAATAAAACTCAAGCTGCTGTAAAGACGGCTAGCTAAAGGAAGCCATCCAAGGGCGTTGTAAAATGCTGTTTTCTGTAAAGGCGTTATATTGAATGTGTTATACCAACCCATGCTGCCTGCCTGAGTGTAAAGGTTTTTTTATGCTTGTTTGTTCAGCTTTTTGCTATTTAAAATGTTTAAAATGCCATATGGTCAGACTAAAGTTCACACTATAGCATTACCACCTTCTTGCCTTGTATAGCTGATATTTTCATAACACTAGTTGTCTCTACGGATACTGCAGTGTATAGGTACTGTTTGGTTATTCTTATACATTGCATAAGTACTGTTTTTGATATTCCTATGCATTTAATGCTCTGTTGTCTTTGCATACTGCTGATTATTTCTGCCTACTGAAGTCAAACCCCTTCATCTCAAAACGGACTGGCCTTTATCTGCAGCTTTTGACAGTTACCTCTCTAACCTTACTCTCCCCCTACATATACTTTTTATCTACACTCAACCCCAGTCTCTCTCTACTTACTGTATACTGTTAGACAATCTTTTTCCTCTGAACATCGCTTAATTTCTGCCTTATCCCTCTACCCTTTACCTGTATCTTTTCAATTTACCTAACTCAGTGTTTCTCTCTCTCTCTCTGTCTCTCTTTTACAGTAAACCATTCTGGGTGCTCCCTCCCTGCCATTAAGGTATAAGAGCTACCTCCTGCTAAACCCAGAAGACACCCTTGAATTTTTGCCTGCTAGCCAGGCTTCAAAGAAAGCTACTACTGTTAGGACTTCCCTACACAAGAATTTGTGAATGTATGTAGCCTAAAACTAATTACTTGTAGACTTATTATTACTACCTATATGTGCTATTCTGCCCATCCGTGTGTGCGCTTTTAGCAGCCTACAGCAAACCGCTTGCCACTCTCCCCCCTCCAGTTTTTCTTTACCCAATAATTAATTTCTATACAAAAGGAATTGCTTATCTCTTCTATTTGCTATCTCCTTTCACCACGAGGTGGCAGCATCTACCACATAAAGACTCATACAACATTATTCTCCAGAAGTTTTTTTTTTCTTTACCAAAAGCTGGTAGATATTTCTAATCCTACTCCCCATTTCTATAACTATTAAATACCCACTCCCTCCTTTTAAACTACCCATATTTAAAGTTTGTAAGCAATACTTTCTCTTACAATATAGTTACAAAGCCTTCTTGCTTTATTAAAAAACTGCAGTTACTGATACTTTTTCTGCTGTACTCACTTCTTTTGGTCTTGCCCGTCTCCATTCGCCCTATGGGTTCACTCTGCTCCCCTACTCTGCCCCCAAATCTCACCCGCCCCCAGTGCTCCTGCACTTTTATTCCACCCCCTCCTACAACATCAGCCTATAACCATCCCTCAAGTATCAATACCACTCCCACTTCCACTCTCCACCCTCCTACTTTAAATCTTCTCCCCTCCAAACTCTCACCCTCTTCCACCTCCATTCATCTACTAAATCTGATATGTCCCAACCTCTTACAAATTAGTTACTGTCACATCAAACTCTAATCTCTCTTACCACTACCTCACCAACCATCTCCTCCCTTCTCTACCTACATCCATCTCACACTGATACCAATATCTACTTCCCTCTATGTATACCTTACTGCTCACAAACCTTCTGCTATTTCAGCTAATCCTTTTACATCATCTCACTGCACCATATGCACCATTGCCCCCCCTACATAAACATCCCACCAACCCACTCCCATATGACAAACCTTACTCAAACATTGTCATCACCATCTCTCCCTCTGTCTTACCCTCAAACATTCAACTCCCTTAAATAAAAATACCTCCTTCTCACTCCCTATCAAAGACAAAGCTTATTAGATACTACCCACTCTCATCAAAGACTAAAACCTTCCCCACTACAATACCAATAGCAGGAGACATACACCCAAATTGAGGTCCAAACTCTAACCTTACCTTTATCCCAAACACTCCTCTCATCCCAGCCCACCAAACTGCTCCTCAAAAACAAATCTCCTTCTACTCTATTAATACCCGGAGCATTCTCAACAAAGTTAGTCAGTTTAATGCATGGATAGCAAATCATACCCCTGATATCATCGCAGTAACAGAAACCTGGCTTAAACCCCACAACCTACTTAATGATATTCTCCCCCCTGGCTATAACATAATTCACCTTGACTGTAAAAACAAACATAATTCACCTTGACTGTAAAAACAAAAAGGGTGGGAGGTTGCCATAGTCTACTCCAGCAATCTTACTATTTCTCACATTACACACTCCATCCCATCTTTCTCTCCAGCAGAAACACTGGCAGTTAACCTTAAACTAAACAACTACACTACAATCACAATAGTAGACACCTTCATTCCACCAGGGCATAATATTCCACTACTGGAAAACATTTTCTCCTATCTCTCCCTGAACATCCCAAATGAAACAATCCTCCTTGGTGACATAAATATCAGTTGGCTAACCCTAAATAACCCAGGATCCCCACATGATATTAATTTATATGGATTTACTTAGCTAATTACTAAGCCAGCACATTTTAGCAACACCCACACTACAAATACCCTCAATGATTGGATACTTGTCTCAGCTCCATCCAAGTATCACAATCCTGAAACCCTTCCTGATTCCCTGAGTAAGCACTCAACCATAAAGGTGCTAAGATATACAAACCACCTCCCTAAACTACACAGATGTATTACTAGACATAATCTCTCCAATTTTAACCCACAAACATTTAACACTCATATCTAGAGTATGCTGGGACTTCCTCACTCAGTTCCTCTAAAATGAAACTGTCATTGCTTTCAACTCTACTTTTCTAGATATCGTTAACTCATTAGTCCCACCTCTTAAAATTAGGACAAAAGTTACACAATATCCCCTTGGCTAACAAAAACACAAGAACTCTCATGAAGGCTAAAGATAAGTCCTGGAAAAATGGCTACAAACAAAAGACCCAAATGACCTGCAAAGATATAAAGAACAAAGAAACTTTGCCAAAAGACTTATCAATAAAGACAAAAAAATAACTATATTATAACCCTCCAACAACACTAAAATCTGACCCCCAAAAATTCTGGAATGCCATCAGTCAAATATTTCATCCTGGAAACCCTACCTCACCCAACCCTACCCCAGAAAAGACACCAGTAGAAACTGCCAACACCCTCAATACTTACTTTGTTGAATCTATATCCAAACTCTTTAACTCCAATAGCTCCAATACAATAAACCCCTTAAACCCAGCTCCCTCTTCAACAACTTCCTCTCCAAAATCTTCTCCCTCAAGCTCATCTCTACAACATACATCCGAACCCTACTTTCCAAACTAAAGCCATGCTCAGTATCTGCTGATAACATCCCATCTTACTTTCTTCAGACAGCTGCCCACTTACTTGCCTTTCCCATCTCTATCATCTTTAACTGCTTAATCTCTGAATCCAAAGTACCATCCATCTGGAAACAGTTCTATATCCTACCTATCCACAAAGGAGGTAACTCCACTGAAATCTCTAACTTTAAACCTATTGCCATCCTCTCCCCTCTGTCAAAAGTTCTTGAAAAATGCATACATACTGAAGTCATGGATCATCTCTCTCAAGAAAACCTAATTACTCCTACACAACATGATTTTCGACCAAAACATAGCACATATACCGCACTTCTATCCTTTCTCAATACTATCTCCCTGGCCAGAGATGACCAAAAACGTATCTCCTGTCTCTTTCCTGATCTCTCAAAGGTCGTTGATACTGTCTCTCACTCTCTACTACTAAACAAACCATCTAATCTCAACTTCTCCCCTGATACAGTGGCATGGTTTGAAAGCTATCTAACAGATAGATTCCAATCTGTAAAATGGGACACTGCTTTATCCACTCTCCTTCCAATACAAATGGGTGTCCCTCAAGGATCCATCTTATGGCCACTACGTTTCAACATCTTCACAAACTTGCTCTATACCTCCTGCCCACTCTCCTCTATTATACAATATGCAGATGACTCTACAGTCATACCAATAGCTAACTCTCACTCTGAACTCTTAAGAGCTACCCAGTCATCCTTTAACTCAGTAGAATCATGGCTCTCAAACAACCAACTTATCATTAACCCTAAAACAACAAAACTCTTACTCTTCCTCCCTAAAACAGCCAACCACATAAAGACCTTGTTTCCTGTCCAGTCACTCAACAAGACTCCTATTGTAGTTGACCTAGCTCTAAACTCCTTGGTATCACAATCGATGATCAACTTAAATTCAACCTCCACATAAATAATGGTATCAGGAAAACTCACCTTAAATTGGGTCTACTATATAGAAATAATAAATGTCTTACTCAGGAAGCTAGAATAGCCCTCACTCATGCCTATCTTCTTCCCTGCTTAATATATTGTTCACAAATCCTTACTTTAACGCCTCTCTCCTTACTAGACTGGAGACTACATACCACAAAGTAGCTTGATTTGCATCTCAACAATCCTATAGATCTCACCACTGTCTCGGTCTAAAAATTTAAACTGGCTTGAGCTGCCCCACCTCCTCATTCACTCTCAGCTCCAAACCATACACTCAATTCTTTACCATCCATCTTTCTGTCCAGCCCTACACGCTATCATCTCCCACTATGCTCCTTCAAGAAACCTCTGTAGCTCTTCCCAAGACCTCTTAAAAATCTATAAGCCCAAATTGAAAGCAGGGCATAACCTATATAGCTACCACCCTTCTATTGAATGGAACAAACTTCCCCTCAAAATTCGAACACACACACACATCCCGAACAATTTAAACTAACTCTAAAAGATTATTTCAACAGGAAATGGATCTGCCAATGTTGAAACCCTCTTTGAAAACTCTCTACTTCACTTCCCTAAGCAAGGTATTCCTCTCTCTTATACTTGTAAAACTAACTAACTACTACTTTAAAAAAATGTTGTGGCAGTAACCTAGCTGTTTTATAATATTTGTATGATTACAAAATGTAATCTGTTTACACTCAAAAATGCTGTTGTAGTCTGCTAGCTGATTGCCTTATTCTACTTGTATAATATCTGAAATAATGACTAATGTTATATGAATGTACTTGGAGCTTTTCTCCCTGGGCCTCTGCTGAAAAAGGGCTTCAGCTCAGTCAGACATTCCTGGTCAACAAATGTAAAATAAATAAATAAATAAAATAAAGTGTGGTTATTAACCAGTCTGATATATTCTAAATTCAATCTACTAAGGTTGACAAGAATTAACAATCCCAATAACATATCAAAAAATCATACAGGGAGGGGGCGGAGCCTGAATGGCTAACTGAAAGCAGCAATATTTTAGAGCTCCATATAACTAGTTAAATAAGACAGGAAAAATGTTCATTTTTTTTTTCTTCAAAGTATAAAATCTTATAGATAAAGAACTAATTTACATAATTAGAGACTTTGGTGAAGTTTTACAAATAATTTCCTGTCAAAAAGCTTGGAGATATATTCACTTGTTAAAATGAGCAACTCAATTCTCATCAGGATGCTGTCTTAAAGAAGGAACTACAACAGATGGCATCTACCCTGCAGGAGTTGTCTTTGAAGATGGATGATTTTAAAGAGAATCTAGAAAATCTTAAAACAAGCAGTCAAAAACAGGCTGACATCCTCAAGGAAATGCTACAACACCAGACAAGGATAACAGGAATAGAGGTTTCTCTAAATGACTTAGAAAGCAGACTTAAAGAAGTGGAAACACAGAAAGAACTGCTTATTAAACAAAACATTTGGTTGGTTAATAAAGTACATGACTTGGAAAATAGGGAGAGGAGAAGTAACATCAGGATTTTTGGATTACGTGAAAACACAAAAGGTGAGGATATTATTTCCTTTTTATCAAGCCCTTTTAAATTTAAAAGAAGGACTTTCCTTTGGCATTGAAAGGGCACACAGAGCTCTTGGAAAACCTGCCACTAAATCAGACTCTCCTCCTAGGTCAATAATTATCAAATTTCTTTCATACTAGGATAATAAACTGATTTTAAGATCTGCTTGGAGGAAGGCACCTCTAAAATATAAACAGAGCCTGATAAGATTTGATAAGAATTATTCATCTAAAATAAAAGAACAAAGGAAAAAAGTGTGGCCAATGATAAAGTTTCTGAAACAAAATAACATCAAGGCACAACTTGCATATCCAGCTAATATAAGAATACTGTATGCCAACGAGATGAGGACTTTTATTGACTTAGAGGAAGCCTCTTCATTTATTAAAACTAATAATGTGATTACTTTACCAGAAGATATGGATTGGATGTCACCTTCTCTCAAGAGAACAAAAGAAACAAATGCCTGGACAGATGTCAAAAAGAAGAAGCAAAAGACTGATACTGTTACAGCCAAATCTCTCAAAGTATCTACTATGATATGAATTGTTTTAACATTGTTTTAAAGGACCAATTTTACTGTTTGGAATTTTCACTTTACCTCAGTTATGTAAAACAGGGTACTTATCTTTCACAGAAAGAGGGTTATATAGCACATACAATATTTATACTGTAAATCAACATACATAGTATATGTGTATTTTCTCTTAATTTTCTCTTTTCTTTCTCCCTCTTCTTTCTTTTCTCGTTGTTTATTTTAACTGCATATTGTCTCATTTTCTAAATTCTCTCCTATTTACTATACTAATATAGTCTATATATATTTAATAACTCACTATCTATACATAGATAAATAACAGTCTAAAATAATCTAGTTTTAAGGTAGACTAATTGGGATAGTGAACTTAATTGTTATTACAATATTTATTAGATTAATGATAATCACTGTTATGCTTATTGGGATTGGGAACATGTTCATGATTAACTCTGAAATGTTCCATTCATGTACATATGTCCTTTGAATTATTTCCTTTTAGTATTAACAAATACATAAAAAAGGAGGGAAAAATGTACTGTTGTTTAAGAGACGTGAAGCTTTCTTCACAATTCTATTTGCGTTGCCATAGCAACAGTAAACAATTGCTGCAGTTTCTAAGGACACTGTGAACCTGTGAAGTGCATTTAGCCTCACAGATAACAAATAATAAGAAAAAGTAATGGTGTTTAGTTATTAAAATGAAAAACAGCCTAAGCAAGGTAAAATAAATATATAATAGGACTATTTGTAAATATTTTATGATTTATCCTCATAGGATTACATATTCCTGAAACACAACTGAAATGTTCCCAAATTACATGTGCACTTAAATGTAGCTGCTTGATTAAAAAGTATTACTCAGTACTGCGGTGGTGGTGCTGCGGTAGCATTGTCCCCTCACAGTAAGACGTTGTCCGGTTTGATTCTCAGCAAGAGCGTCTTCTGTAGAGACATGCGTGAATGGGTGTACCTTCGTGGAAGGTTGTGCATCAGGGCTGGCAACTCGGCATGTAAAAATCTACTGCCAATCATTAGCGGACCGGAGTTCTGCTGTGGCGACCCCTAACCGGTAAAAGCCGAAAGACACAACAACAACTCAGTTTAACATGCTGATTTCACAAGCTGTCTGCACTGTAATAGTCTAATTTTATATGTTACTTGAAATTGTCAGTCTCTAGAGCATATGAAAAGATACATATTACTTTTTGCAACATGTTATCTTTGCAGTTACTTCACACTCTGTACAAACTCACTTGGTAACTGAGAGCTATTCATTTAAAATATCAGTTTAAATATTAAATGTGCCCTTGAAATGCTATTGACATTATGACAAAATCTGAACTGTAAAATAAATGACTTGAAAAAAGTGAAGTAATGCATAGATTTCAAAGGCAGTTCTTGACACTACAGTAAAAGTAAAAATATATATTCACAAGGAAGTATTGAATGTTTTAGTCTTCCAGTTAAAATAGCTTACTGTCAACATTTTGTGATATCAGAAAGTTTGAAGAGCTAGGAAATTACTATTCTTTGTCTTTATAATGATTATTAGACAGATGTCTGCTTAGTTTAATGAATTGTGACATATGTTTATGAGGAAAAGTGGACTCAATTACTCACATTGGACTATACATTCCTGGAAACTCAACTGAAATGTCCCCAAATTACTTGTGAATTTAAATGAAACTGCCTGATTAATAAGCATAACTTACTTTAACAACCTGAATCCATAAGCTATCTGCTCTATTTATGCTACATTATACATGTCACTTGCATATGACAGACTCTAGAGCACACAAAAAAATACATATTATTTTTGCAACATGCTATATTTGTACTAACCATACATTCTAAACTAACTCAATTGGCAACTAACAAGTTATTTATTTGAAACATCAGTCTAAATATTAATCATGCCCTTGAAATGCTGTTGCCGTTTTGACAAAACAAAACCTGAATTGAAAAAGGAATGATTTGAAGAAGTGAAATATTGTACAGATTGCAAAGAGATCTACTGACACTACAGTATAAGTAGAAATGTATACATGCAAGGAACAATGTAAATGCTTTATACTTTTAGTTAAAATAGCTTATTGTTAACTTTTTGCTTTATCAGAAAATATAAAGAGCTAGGAAATTATTTCTAATTTGTCTTTATAATGTTTACTAAAGTGATGTTAGTCACTGACTTGTTTAATGGATTGCGAGTCATGTACAAGACGAACTACTGAATGTTATTTCTGTTTACCCATGTTTGCTGAATTTCTTTTATTGGTACTGATTTAAAACAAGGGAAAGAAAGGGAAGGGAAATCCCTGTTTTTGGTCAAGGGAGGAGAGGCTTAAGAGTATTATAACTGCCTCGAGAACTCTCTAAGATTATCTAAATACTATTTGATTAATACTTACCTAAGGTAAGTCTTGATTACCATATAGGTACCTTCACATTCATTCTAGACTTGATGTGATTACCCATACTGGAAGCAGGAGGTGCCCTATGCAGAATGGGAATTGTCAGGGTGATCATAGTTCATTCTTAGACTCTGCTTTGTAAATCTATAAATATGTAATAGCACTGCACACTAGAATGCAAATCACCTCTACTCAGAGTTAGGATACCACTGATAAGCCATGTCTTTTCATAAGTGTAAGTTAAAGTTGGTGAGCTGAATATTGCGAAAGTAAAGGAAGACAGTACACCTACAGTAAATTCATATTTCATTGGTAATCACTCATTGTCTCCTGTAGAGTGCTTTTTGTCAAATTATTTTAGTAATAATCTATTTGTTGTTGGCTTATTTAGTTTATGCTCCTCTGTTGCATTTAACTTATCCAAAATGACATATCTGACATGTTTGGGATCTCTTAAGGGTAACTAAATATTGGATATTTTCTACGTCAACTTAATTGTTTACACTGCTAACATTCCATCCTGATATATAAAATACTATAGAACAATAATAGAATAATATAGAATTTCATATCTCTTTTAAGAAAATTATCCATTTAATAATTTAACATATAGAGCTCAGTTGATATTGGTTAAAGGTAAGAGTGATAATCCAATAGATCTATCTTTATCTATTGGATTAGGAATGACTTTCATTCCATGTTTAATGGGAAATTCATATTTACTTGTATTTGATACTTTAGAATTAATGTTTTATAGAAGTGCTTTTTTAAAGCCTGACCAAAATTTTACCCTACTTGTATTTAAAGAAGAAAGAACATTAAATTACACTCCCAAGTTTACACACATAAAAATAACATTCAATTTTATCAGAGAATATGTTATAACTACTATAATCAAAATAAAAAGAAGCAAAAAGTTTCTTCCAACAATAACTTGAAATGGATTTAACACCCTTATCATTAAATACCAATGGCTTAAATAATGCAAATAAAAGATCAGACTTACTAAAATATTTAAATCTAAATAAGGCACAAGTAGTATTTCTCCAGGAAATGCATTTTAAGACTAATGATAGCTTTATTTGGAACCCTAAGGACTATACAGTTTTAGCTCAATCCTCCTATAGAACAAATACAAAAGGAGTATCAATTCTCTGGCAGAAAAACATAATCACTCCAAAAGTTGTTTATAAATATGAAGACAAAGAAGGTCTACTAGCATTTGTTATAATTAAATTAAATGACAGAATATGGACCTTAGCTAATCTATATTGGTTCAAAGGAATTGGAGCAGGAACAGTTAAAAAACACCTAGATTTTATTTCCAACAATTATAAAGGAAATCTTATATTGGGGGAGACTTTAATTGTACATTAGAAGCTTCTGAAACCACCAATAAGTCTTTTCACATAGCAACTATTTCAAAATCCTTAAAAGATGGATTGGTTAATTTCACTTAATAGACACTTTTAAAGTAAAAGATGATAAATCCTTATTATTTTCCCATAAAGACCATAGATTTGGAACATAAACCAGAATAGACAAATTATTCATAGTTCAAGATTTACAAACAAAAATCCTCAAGTTCTCAATAGTTCCATGCCCCTTCTCAGATCATGACTCTCTGATAATGAAGCTCCAAACAGAGTTTAAACCTTTAATCCTCTCAACTAGAATTCCATCATATATTACAAAATTTAAAGAATTCAGACCCCGGATGTTGTCAGAACTACAATTATTTCTTGAAATTAATAATACAACAGAAATCAGTAGAGTCATGGTGTGGGACTCATTAAAAGCGTATTTATTTGGTAAGACCCTTAGCTGGTACAAAAACAAAGTCAGAGAGTAGGAATCTGAATCATTAGACTTGCAAACCAGACTCTTGACAGCAAAATCTAAAAAAAAATCAGAATTGCCCAAAAGTCAAAAAAGAAATAGAGGAATTAAATAAAAATATATTGAAATTCTAACACACAAAACTTGTCTAGCCTTGGAAAAATTAAAAATAAACTCATTAGCCACCTCCCCCAGATATCTACATAACTTACTTACAAGAATTAAAATACAATCTAAAGCAAATAACATTAGTAGTATATATCATGAAAAGAAAGGGAAAAATTATCAGCTATAGGAGACATCCTTGAAACATTTTTGGTTCCATTATATGGAACACTTCAAAAAAGAAGATTTATATACCAACCAAATCAACTTAGATACAAACCTTATCAGTATAAAAAAAATCCCGCAAACTTAAAACTGGACCTACAAAAACCTATATCCTACAAAGAAATTGTTGACAAGATAAAAGAAAGTAAATCTAACAAAGCTTCAGGGATAGATGGTATAATTATGGAAATTTATAAACTCTTCCCTTCAAAAGTAATTTCCCTTTTTCATAAAACTTTGCTAGACATCTAGTCAGAAGCAAAAATACCACCCTCATGGAAATATTCTCTCATAACACCAATTCTAAAAGATAATAAACCATCAGACCTTTGCACCTCATACAGACCTATATCATTACTGAATAATGATTACAAAAAAATCATGTCAATCCTAGCTAACAGAATGAAAATCCCACTTTCAAAGACAATTAATAATGATCAAACTGGATTTTTATATAACAGGCACACACATGATGATATTAAAAGGATACTTACTCTTATAGATTATGTGAATAAAGAAGATAGAAAAACACTTGTAATCAGATTAGACATAGAAAAAGCCTTTGATTCCCTCAACTGGGAATATCTATTTAAAACTTTAGCATTATTTAAATTTCCTCCTCCTTTCAACTTATTACTAAAAACATATTTATTAATAACTTAGCCTACATTAAATTAGGTCCTTTCACCTCAGAATCTATTAATGTAATGAAAGGCACTAAACAAGGATGCCCCCTTTCTCCTATTTTATTTGCTTTGGCTATAGAAATACTTGCAGAAATAATATGCAATAATCCCAGAATAAAAGGAACAGAAGTCTATGAAAAGTACATATCTAAAATAATGCTTTTTGCTGATGATATTTTATTAACCCTATCAAATTCCAGAGAGTCATTAGGAGAACTAGAAGAAGTAATGGAGAAATTTTATAAGATTTCAGGTCTACACTTTAACAGATTAAAATCAAAATTTCTATATTTAAATACAAAAAAGAACTAAAAGTTACAGATAAATCCATCATAGGAAAACAAGAACTTACGCAAAATTATTTAGGAATAGTGTTATGCAAAAATATAAACAAAACAATATTAATAAATTATAAAAACATTATTAAAACAATAAAAATATATATAGAAAAGTGGAACAAAATTATATTAACTTTTAAAGACAGATTGCAATTAATAAAAATGGTCTTATTGCCAAAAATACTATATATAGAATTAGCAATACAGTTAATTCCTGAAAGATGCATTCTTAAAGAAATAAACTCATGTTTAATAAAATTTTTATGGTATCCCAAAAAGAATAGAGTAGCTCTAACTCATCACATTAGACCCTGGAAACAAGGAGGATTGAACTTCCCTGAAATAGAAACATAAATAAAAGCATCTGTGCTTAAAACTACAATAGACTGGATAAACTCAAATTATTTTGCCAACTGGAAAGAATTAACAATGGCTATATTAACAAATGAATTTAATCTGTTAAAAAAATGTTAATAGTAGACAAATCAAAAAAACCCTGGTACATACTATGCATAAGTATACAATATAATATAACAAAACCTTCTAAAACAACACTGATTAATCATTACATCAATTCCTTTAGGAAACATATCAATGCAAACATAGATCTAAAACTTTGGTTTGATCTTTTAACCCCATTTACCATCACTAAGAACTTTCCTCATAATATGCATAGGGAAACAGTAACCTCCTGGGAACAAAATGGATTCTTATGCTCGTTTCAATGTGTAAATAAATTAAATGTTTTAGATATACACATGATAGGGCGGCCACGGTGGTGCAGTGGTTAGCATTGCCACCTCACAGCAAGAGGTTCTCCAGTTTGATTCTCAGCTGTGGTGTCTTCTGTGAGGAGTCTGCATGTCCTCCATGTGGTCACATGGGTTTCCTCCGGGTGCTCTGGTTTCCTCCCACATCCCAAAGACATGCAGTAGGTGGATTGGACACTCTAAATTAGCACTAGGTGTGAGTGTGTGTGCCTTCTGTGGAAGGTTGGGTGCCAAGCTGGCAACTCAACATCGTAAAACTCCGCTGTCAATCATGAGCAGACAGATGATCCACTGTGGTGACCCCTAAATGGGAAAAGCCAAAAGAAGAAGAAGAAGATATACATATGATAAAAACTGCTTAGAATATTCCAACACAGAACTGGTTAACCTTACAAAGCATTCTAATGTACACTCAAGATTTATGCAGATTAATTAATAATTCCTCATTTAAAGATATTCCAAATCTAATAAGTTTTCTGTATGAATTTATATATAATAGTTGTGAAAAGAAAATTCCATTTCAAATCTATACAAAGAGTTAATAACATATAAAACAATTCCCAAACCATCATACTGGCAGTTCTTAACAACAAAAGGTCAGTAACTGCAGTTAAAAGAAGAAATTAAAACTAACATCTTACTATCAGTTAATTACACCTCTAATACACAGTACTGGAAAATATTTAACTGGAAATACTTACATAGAGCATTTTATAATACCAGATAGAATTAAAAAGATCAGTACTACTACAAATGTTTTTTGCTGGAGGGGTGAAAAGTCAAATAAAGCAGGCTGGATTCATATTTTTATGACTGTAATAAAATTAAATCATATTGAAATGGAATCAATCATTTTTTACAAGCTTTTATTTAATGAATCCTTTACCTTAACTAAAGTATTGATCATACTAAATGTAAATGAAGGTTCCTACCTGAATAAGACAAATATGTATTTGTTATGAACAATGCTTGCTATATTAAAGAAATGCGTAACCAGAAGGTGGAATTCAAATACACCCCTGATCTTGGAAGAATTCTACACTTTACTGAAGACAACTGCATCAATGGAAATAAAAATCAAAAAACTACGTATCTATCCCAGGCCATTGGTAAATAATCCTTGGAAGAAAGTTATATCTTTGTTGGACACTGCAATAATCAGTATTGTATCTCTGATAACTGATCAGTTAATTATATATTTAATATCATACAGTGTATATAATTGAAAGTCAGGCTATTGTAAATATTGTATATAGTTGTTTAAAATGATATTTAAAAATATTATGTAAATGTTATTTTAATTGAAAATAAAAAAAAAATTGAGGGTGTTAGAAAAATATATAATAGTAATATGCATGCTTAGTGCATTCGAGGTTTAAAAGGGTTAATACATTTATTCTGTTTACACTGCATGAATCTGCACAGCTATTAGAAACTTAACAAGAGACATTTCATTTCTGCTAATGTCATGAAAATAACAAGACATTTCATTTCTGCTAATGTCATGAAACTTAACAAAGAGATATTTCATTTCTACTTATGCCATGAGAAAATATGCAGCTGCTAGAAGCTTTGATGAAGAAAACAATAGATGCTTGAAAGTATAAACCATAGTTATATTACTTGTACCAAAGCTAGAAATGTACCTTGAATCTAGACAAAATGTAACACATGTATTATAACTGTACAATTGAAGAATTGAAAAGTTAAGGTGGGCTAAAATAAGCCCAAGGCCAGGTTGCTTTTCTCAAAAATGTTTTTGCAAGACAGCAAATAATCTGACCATGTCAGCAATAAGTCTGGTAACATTTTCTGTGAAACATACAGAAAGCTGTGTCCAACTATGTCAGCAATAGAATAGTAACATTTTCTGTGTGACATGAAGAGAACTGTATAAGAATAACATACTGATCACCAAAGAGCCAGACAAATCCTGTACCTACATGCTTTGTCTCCTTGCTGCAAGTAATAAAGGGTGCCTTGCTTGAACCTAACATGCATTGGTCATTGAAGTTGTTTCCTTTTACAGATTGGTCCTTCAGACCGGAACCCTCTCTTCACCTCGGATCAGACGGCCAGGTGGTTGAAACCGTATGGGGAAGAAACCAAATCAGTTCTTCTTATATGGAAAGTCCTCCGACTGAATTGTCGTTCAAAAGAGGCCAGCCACTTTCTGATCTGTGACTGAAGGGTGGATCTCCGCGAATTGGTGATCAATCACGTAGGCTCAAGTAAGGTGAATCTACTTGTTTCTGTTTTCTGTTTTAGATCAGGGACTAGATGTGTATTGTTTTTGTCAGATTGCATTTTCCTTGCAAGTCAGGGACAAAAAAGATTACTGTCTTGTCTTAGATCAGGAGAAACAGAATATGTAGGCAGTCATTCTAAAGAGACTAAAACAAAATCCGGGGTACCACGTTAAAAATTAAGAGAAGTTACGTAACAATCAAAGGGTAAAACAAAATGGGTAATAATTGCACAAAAAGACCCCAAAACCCACCATTAATGGAAGATGCAAAATATATGCAGTCGCAGCGCGCTGACAATACTAGATATTATTCAAAATGGGTTAATAAATACGAATTTGACAGAAAATTTGAAAAATCCTCTCTTATCAAACTTATCAAACAGCTCAAAAATTATTCCAAGGGTCGGGTAAAAAAGCAACGTCGATTAGGAATTCCTCAGGCACACAGATGGTTGGAGGAAGTAAACCGTAGGGAACAAAAAAACAAAGATTCAAAAGCAATGTTTTTAGATAAGGAGGATAATAACTTAGTAATAGCATCAGCACCTCCGCCTCCCTTACCAGAATATGAAGCAAGTGAGCAGGTTAGTCCACCCCCACTATATCCTGTGGTCACTGGAGATAGAGATATTGTGAAATTAAAAATGACTAAAATTAGAGATCCCATCGGGACCAGGTCCCAAACAAAGACAGGTAATTCAGAAGAAGGTATCGAGTTATGGCAAATAGTTAAGAATTCACAATCTATAGGTGAAGAAGAAGAAATATGCCCGCTTATAGAAGTACCCAATCCTCAGGCAGGTCAAGACAATCAGGACCCAACTATCTTAGTGTATAGACCTTGGACTCCGGAAGATATCCGGAAAGCCACTGAGGGAATGCCCCATCCAAAGGTTAATTTTAGAAAATTCTCAGAAGATTTACAAGGAATGAGGTTGAGTTATAACCTAAACAGAGAAGAAAACATAAAAAGTAGTTAGATAAATTGTA
Organism: Protopterus annectens; assembly: GCF_019279795.1. NCBI lineage: Eukaryota > Metazoa > Chordata > Ceratodontiformes > Protopteridae > Protopterus > Protopterus annectens. Next base: position 1,192,454,381 of record NC_056741.1, read on the forward strand.
GGGCCAGATTGGTACATGATTAGTGAGAACTGGAATCCCCATGACGCTGCACAAAGACCCCTCCCACATAGCAGCACAGAATTAGACACCAGAGTAAAAGGTCTTACAGACCGCATCTCTGAAAAATGGAAACCTTCGGCAGACTGGACTTGCATTAATCAATGCATCCAACAAGAAGGTGAAACAATTAACCGGTATTATGCCAGATTTTTAGAATGTTTTAATAACCACTGTGGAATGCAGGTTCCTGAAGATCAAACACAAGATTCCCCATATGAACAGCAGTTGAATGCATTTTTAAAAGGCAGTAGCACACCTATAAGCTGTTTTATTACAAAACACATGGTAGACCATCGTGCAAGCATGTTACAATCATTACTTGAATATGCAAGGCATGCCGAAAGGCATTTTAATAGCAGAAAGAAAAAGAAAGCTCAAGTATTTTCTGTAGAAGATGGAGCAGAAGTTTATGTAGTACAGTCTGGGAAAAAGGGCAAGAAAAATGCGCAGGGAAACAAACAATCTGATCAGCGATCAGAGGACTTGGAAGGGTGAAAGAAAAGGGGAGAATGTTTTAAATGTGGTAAAAAGGGACATTTGGCAAGGGATTGAAGAAAAACAAGAAGGCAACAACTGAAGACAAGGAGGGTGAGGACTGACTATATGGTAGTCAAGAATCACTAGATGGGGCTCACAAAGAAAGGACAAATGAGAATGTGATAGAGGGAGTAGAGGAAGTGCAGGAATTAGTGACAATGAAGAAAATGAAAATTAGACCTAGCTTTATTGAGCTTGGAGATCTATTTAGCAGACACAAAACCAGAAGTTACACTCTTGGAAGAAGGGAGGGAGGTCAAATTTTTGTGTGACTCAGGGGCATCATGAACCCTGATACACCCATCCAAATTGCCAAAAAACACGGAGTCACCTGATTACATACTGGTCAAAACAGCTAATGGACAGCTATATCGGGAGCCTCTCTCCTGTAACATTTCAATAACTGATCCAGTTTCAGGATTGACACAAAGAAGCAAAATTGTAGTTTCTGCAAAATGCCCAGTAAACCTCTTGGGCAGAGACCTCATGCAGCTGTTTGGTATAGCAGTAGTCCCAACCATGCATGGTATGGAAGCACAGCGACAATTTAACACCTTTGTAGTGCAATCGGAGGGTGAAATGTTTTATTGGTACAGCCAGGACTTGGTTATGACTGGTCCAGGGACTGTGTCCAAAGAGTTAATGAACCTTGCCATCAGCAAGTTCCCCTCCCTTGACATTGATAAGCAACACCTGTTGCACTGTACCCTGTATTATTGCAACACACCAGGACCTGATAAGGAATATGAGCAAGAATTATTTAAGAATCATGCAAACAGATTGATATTGCGTAACCTGTACTGGGACACAGAAGGGAACAGTGTAGCCAGCTGTTCATTGCCTCAGGAGTTCTTTGCACTTTATAAATCTAATTGATTACCGCATGTTAGCTTAACCAAAAACAGAAATATAGAATGGGCAGTCCTAGGAGAAAAAGTCATGAGATGAGAGAAACAGACAGAACTAGAATTGTCAGAACAAGGAATACAAGTACAAAAGTTGAATTGGATAACTCAGACCAACCCAGCTGTGCACTTGCAGTCTAGCGAGGACAGCTGATTGACACTCCTATTAAAGAAGGAAGAGAATGCCTTACAAGACATACCAGAGACTCTCTGGTCAACAGGGAAATCAGATGTAGGACTCATTCGTACAGTGGGACCAGTTACTATTACGCCAAAGTCAGCATTCAGACCACAAAAAAGACAGTATCCCTTAAGAAAAGATGCAGAGGCAGGGATAAAGCCTTATAGCAGCCTTACTTAAAGGAGGGATACTAGTCGAATCTCCCAATTCACCATGTAACACACCCTTATTTCCAGTTAAAAAGGCCAATGGAGAATGGCGTATGGTCCAGGATTTACAAGCGGTAAATGATGCAGTAATACCAAGGGCACCCACGGTGTCAGACCCACACACCCTGTTGAATGATTTGAAACCTCAGCAAACGTATTTTTCTGTGGTAGACATCAGCAACGCATTCTTTTTGATACCAATATACCCTGATAGCCAGTATTGGTTTGCATTTACATTTCAGGGGAAAGGTTATACATATACGTGACTACCACAGGGCTATTGTGAAAGTCCAACAATATTCACACAAGAAATGGCAAGCAACTTGGCGGGATTCACCCCACCAAGAGGCAGTCAGATTTTACTTTATGTTGATGACATCTTGCTGGTGGCCCCCACCCAGCAGGATTGTAGAGAAGATACCATAGCACTTCTACGATTTTTAGCCACTGAGGGACATAAGGTAAATAAAAATAAACTGCATCTTTGGAAAAAACAGGTCAAATACCTAGGATATGTAATATCCAAGGAAGGTAGAATGTTAGATGAGGACAGAAAAATAGCAATTTTGCAAGCACCAAAACCCACTACCAAGAAGGAAATGATGTCCTTCCTGGGTACAACTAATTTTTGCCGGAGCTGGATTCCAAACTATGCCTTGAAATCTGCACCTCTGACTGACCTTATATATAAGAAGCCTATGGCAGCGCAGGATTTGTTAGAATGGACACCAGAGGCAGAATCTGCCTTCTGTAAACTAAAGCAGTTAATAGCGTCCTCATTAGTTCTGGGATTGCCAAACTACCATAAACGTTTTTTCCAAACTGTAGATTGTAAGCAGGATTACATGACATCAGTGTTAACACAACAGCATGGGGATAAGCAATGCCCCATTGCTTACTACTCATCACAACTAGACCCAGTGGCACGGTCCTTACCCCACTGTGTACAAGCAGTAGTTGCAGCTGCAATGACAGTACAGGCTTCAGCCTCGGTAGTCTTGTTCCACCCTCTCACTTTGTGAGTACCTCATGCAGTCACGATTATTTTACTACAAGAAAAGGTGGCATATCTTTCCCCTGCTAGGCATCTTTCCTGTATGACTATATTATTGAGCCAACCTCATATGACAATTGAACAATGCACGACTTTAAACCCTTCTACTCTGCTCCCGACCCCTGCAGACAGCACACAGCACTGCTGCCTGCAGATAATTGAGCAAAAGACACTACCTAGAAAAGATCTCACTGATGTCCCCTTGGATGATGCCGAGGTGACATACTACGTGGATGGCTCGTGCAAAAGGGGTCCTGCAGGACAGAACCTAGTAGGATATGCAGTAGTCTCTGATACTGGGATTATAGAAGCAAAACCTTTACCACATAACTTATCTGCACAAGCAGCAGAATTGATTGCCCTGACATGGGCATGTACCTTAGCCAAGGGTAAATGTGTAAACATTTTTACTGATAGCCAGTACGCTTTTTCTACTGTACATTTTTGCGCAACAGTGGAAAAACCGGGGAATGATAACATCTACTGGCAAACCTATAAATCATGCGCAGTTTATTTTAGATCTCTTAGAATCTATTCAGTTACCTCAGAATGTAGCCATTTGTAAATGCACAGCTCACACCAAGCAACAAGATAGGATTTCAAAAGATAATGCGAGAGCTGATACAGCTGCAAAACAAGCAGCCACAGAAGTATTTCTTTTAAATGAGGGATTACAACGCTCTGAAACTTTAGATCTAGATATGTTAAAAACAATGCAGACACTCACTACTCAAGCTGAAAAACAGTGATGGATAAAACGAGGAGCAATCCTCAAAAAGGGGCTGTACATCTCTAGAGAGGGAAAACCGATACAACCCTCTAATTTGTTTCGCTATGCAGCATTGTTGAGCCATGAGCAGTGCCATGTCTCAATAGGGGGGATGGTACAGCTGGTGAACCAGGTGTTCACAACGTACGGATTTACAAACTACTCTAAAAAATTTTGTTTGATGTGTCAGATTTGTAACAAACATCATGCACAGGGGGCGATAAAGCCCAAGCAAGAGAGTTTCCCCACACCACCATATCCGTTTCATACTATTTGTATGGATTTCATATAATTGAACAAATGTGAAAATAAGAAGTATTGTCTTGTCATTGTAGATATGCTTTCCAGGTGGGTGGAAGCCTTTCCAACCAAAAATCCAGATGCAGCTATGGTGGCAAAAGTACTTGTCAAGGAAATCATTCCTAGGTTTGGTATTCCGGAAAGAATCTACAGTGACAATGGTACACACTTTGTAAATCAAACCATACAGCAGTTGAGTAAGCATTTTGGTATTTCTTTAAAAAATCATTGTGCATACCATCCGCAATCTGCAGGGCTAGTTGAAAGGCATAATGGTATACTAAAAAACAAATTGAGAAAATTAATAGCTGAAACAGGAAAAACTTGGTTGTACTGTTTATCCCTGGCACTGTTGAGCATGAGAACTGTCCCTACAGCAAAAGGATTGACTCCTTTTGAAAAACTATTTGGAAGGGCTTATTATACACCCCAGTGGAAACTTCTCATGTCATCAGACCAGGAAGCTGATTTCACATTAGCTGAATATGTGAAAAAGTTTTTGAGTTCTAAACATCTGTTGAGTCAAATTCTGTTTCAGATAGGTAACAAACCGAAACATCAAAAGTGGCAGTGACGCCAGGAGACTGGGCGTGGATCAAAATCATCAAGCGAAAAAACTGGGCATCGCCAAGGTGGGAAGGTCCCTACCAGGTGCTTCTTTCGATACCCACTGCAGTCAAGATAGCAGAACAAGTTTCATGGATACACCTGACACACTGCAAGCTGGTTAAGAACTTTGAGTTCGACAAAAATCTTACCTCTCCATCGGGGCTCTCAGCACAAAGTCTGGCTACAAAGGGGGGTCAGATCAATAGGACTGATCCGTCTCAACCTCAGTGAAGAAACCATCAGTGCTGAAGGTCCTATTAGGGCAGAGAGTAAGAGTATGTGTCCAAAGTAAAGATGACGGAATCCAGTAAGATCCAAATACACCTACTTGAAAGAGCCGGAGAAAACAGAAATGCAGAAAAACTGTTTCCACAAAAGTATTGCATAACCACCCTGTTGACTGTACTAGTGACAATAATCTTTTTGTTGTGGCCATTCCTTTTCTCAGCCAACAAATTGAACTGAAAAAGGTGCAGAGTGGCACCCGAACTTTAACACTTACCAGGCAATGAAATATGTGTATGCTGAAACCTTCAATGTTTCGAATTGCTGGATTTGCACAGCTTTACCAACCACATATGGGGGGGGGGGGTTACTGTTAACTTCAGTTCCCCTAGGAGCCAACAAGACCTGGGAAAACCTAATTCATGATACATCAGATGTCACATCACAAGATAAAGTAGCATTGCACTTGTCTGTTTGACAGAAGGGAACTGTGTGGGTTTATAAGAATGATACAGTCAAGGTGGGTTGGAGCAATTGCAATGTGACTGTTCCCTATAGATGCTACACTAAACCTGATAACATCAGATCCTATTGCAACACAAGCTATGATACATTTGTTGAACTGATGCATAGGACAAGTGAAGAAGTAAAACATAATGCTGACCTCTATAAGCAACTGTCCATAATCGACAAAAAAATGTTTCATGCAGAGTCAGGGTATAGTAAATTACTACTAAAGTAGAAGATTGTTACTTTATATGCGGTAGAAAAGCATATAAATGGCTATCTGAGAATTGGTCCGGCAGTTGTTTTTTGGGGTACCTGGTTCCGGCCATACAACACACAGCAGTTTTACCTCAAGGGGAAATTCGGAATGTTCGAGAAATCAAGAAGCCTGTCAATCCAGTGGGGCAAATCAATGCACGCTGGAAAAACCATCATGCTGTGGGCTTAGGGAGCAATGGACTGCATGGACTTGAGTGATACTGTTATATCGTGGGAAGGTGTACTGCCAGCATATGGAGCAACAAAATCAATCTGGGAACTGAGAAAATTGTCTAAGCTTCTCGAAATAATGAGCAATGCAAACTTTTCTGCCCTAGAATTGGTGACTGATGAACTGACTGCCACAAGAACAGTGGTGCTTCAAAATTGCATGGCTCTTGACTTCACCCTAGCGGTGAAAGGAGGTACATGTGCTTTAATCCAGGAGGAGTGCTGTTCGTATATTCCTGACCACAAACACGAGATAGACAACCATCTTGAGGTGATTCAGCAGGTGTCAGCCATGACCAAACCAGGACCAAATCCATTGACGGACTTTTTCCAGAAATTGTTTGGGGGTTGGGGCAGCATCCTGATGAACATTCTGATTGCCATCTGTGTAGGAATAATCCTACTGGTGGTATGTGTGTGCTGCATCCCCTGCATAAAAAGACTGATTAAAAATTTTGTAGACATTTCAGTTTCAGAAACCTTATACCAAGGTGCTGAACTTGAAGAATTGCTAAAAAACTGAAAATGCTTTCATGAGCTTAAACTGAATGACTCTCTTAACTGCAAATCTTGAGCAGAAAGAGGTTAGGGGAAGAAAAAACTGTTTATGCTTATCTTGAAAGTAGAATAAAAGTATTAAAAGGGGGAAATGTTAGAAAAATATATAATAGTAATATGCATGTTTAGTGCATTCGAGGTTTAAAAGGGTTAATACATTTATTCTGTTCACACTGCATGAATCTGCACAGCTATTAGAAACCTAGCAAGAGACATTTCATTTCTGCTAATGTCATGAAAATAACAAGAGACATTTCATTTCTGCTAATGTCATGAAACTTAACAAAGAGATATTTCATTTCTGCTTATGCCATGAGAAAATATGCAGCTGCTAGAAGCTTTGATGAAGAAAACAATAGATGCTTGAAAGTATAAACCATAGTCAGCATTACTTGTACCAAAGCTAGAAATGTACCTTGAATCTAGACAAAATGTAACACATGTATTAGAACTGTACAATTGAATAATTGAAAAGTTAAGGTGGGCTAAAATAAGCCCAAGGCCAGGTTGTTTTTCTCAAAAATGTTTTTGCAAAACAGCAAATAATCTGACCATGTCAGCAATAAGTCTGGTAACATTTTCTGTGAAACATACAGAAAGCTGTGTCCAACTGTGTCAGCAATAGAATAGTAACATTTTCTGTGTGACATGAAGAGAACTACCAAAGAGCCAGACAAATCCTGTACCCACATGCTTTGTCTCCTTGCTGCAAGTAATAAAGGGTGCCTTGCTTGAACCTAACGTGCATTGATCTTTGAAGTGTTTTCGTTTTACAGAGGGAAAAAAGAAATCATACAGGTTGATATGAATCATCTTTAACCAGAGAAATTGTCTTACAGTTATGCTTAAATATAGGCTACACTGCTGTACTTATGAATTTTGTAATGCAAGTCTACTATAAGCAAATCTTTCAATGTTCCTTCTTGTGTTAAAAACTTCTCTTTTTTTTTCTAAGTATAAGCAACACAAAAGCAAAATGAAAACCCATATGATAGCTTGTATAGTTTATGTTTGGATATTGTTTCTCTGGTTTACTTAGGGTAGATTATTTAAAAGTTATTATACATCTTGTAGCAGTGTCACATGTATGTAACTATATACATTTTAAAAGTCCTGAAAAAGTGAACTGTAAATTATGTAAGCTTAAAACAACCATATAAATAGAAAGATTTGGCTTATATACAATATTATTTAACACACTAACAATCCACATTAAATTATAAAGTCAGATGACAATGCAGTCAGCATAATTGAACTGATACAGATAATAGTAAGGTACTGAGCAAGTTTCCTTTTCTGAGTTAATAGGCTGAGAAACATTTACTTAAGTAACTCAGTCTGTATCACACTAAAACTGTTTTAAAAGTTTCGCTTGTATATGTGATCTTATTTTAATGTTCAAAGTTACCCTTTTGCAGATAGTTGTAGCGTTAGATGCCTTGCCTTTATCTAATGCCATGACTGCTCTATCATTGTAAAAGGACCACAAAACTCTGTAACTTACATCATCCTTCATAGACTAAAAAGAAACATCAGCAAATAAAGAAAATGTAATCAGCAACTTTTCCTTATACAAGACTTCTATTCTTATGGTTTGCAGATAAATGTCATTGTGTGGAATACATATGTGTACTACAATATGAAATTGCCTCCTCTTATTGGACTTTGTTTTGCGACAGAAAACTTTCAAATTAATTAATTGTTTGCAATGAAAAAGTTGATATTTAATCAGTAAGTGTGTAGACTTATGAAATCTGTAAAGCAAAACTGTTTTTTTATTTTTACTGTATGTTTTACTAAATCATTACATTATAATCTGTGGCTGGTAAACTATTAATACACAGAGTGAAATAGTGTAAGTGTCTCTTTAAGAGCTTAGAATGATAAAACAACTGTATCCAAGTACTGTAAAACAGTGGCATCACCATGCTTCTTTTACTTTCATTTTAGTGCCTCTATTTGTCTGTGGGAAAACCCAGGCTTCAGAATTGCTTCATGAAGCTAGGTGAAGAGTTTTAAAACAAAACAGTGTAATCAGCTCGTGATTCCAGTGGGAAACTAGAGAATGCAAGTGTGGTGCTTTTGATTCTTTGTGTGTAATTCAAGCTTCCTGGCTTACTCTGTTCATTTTTATGGACTGTATTACCGCAGATTTAAGAAAAAAAAAACTTTCTTTAAGAAAATGATCATAAATACTGTATAAATGAGTTACTATACATCTTAAAACAAAACATTTCATTTATAAATCATATACTCTAAAAAATAATTATTTATCTATATTAAACACATTATTAAAGCTTTGTTAGTAGAGAAGCAAAGCTATTAAATATAAATATAAGTATAGAGTCAATGCAACCAACATTCAAATGACACTATTAGTATAATTTCCAGCCCAACCCAAACACAACTATCCCCAGTTGTCATTCAGTTTCTTTGTGTATATTAGGTAACCCATAAGCATTGTTAACAGAAATAAGAGTTCCTACATTAATTGTCTATTTGATTTAAGTATTAATATTGGTTATAAATTCAAAGTAATAAAGATAAATTAATATGAGTTACATTTTCCTGATGGTGTAGAGTGCTGAAGATTTATGTTTCCCTATCCATAAACTGCAGGTGCTTAATAATACAGAAACATTTTATTTTTACAAGTTTATAATCAAAGTCATTTGTCCTTCATTTTTTTACTTTTCTTTCCTGTTGTCTGCCAGTTATTCTTCTCAGCTTGACGTTTGAGACTAGGTCTCAAACAATCCAATTCTTCTGTTTGATCTAGGATGTTGTTTTTAGAAAGTAAAGAAACTGCAGTATCCAGGGTTTCAAAGGTTCTGGTGCCTTCTGGGAAAAAAATGTTAAGTCTGGCTGGAAATAAAAGATGAACATTTAATTGCTGTTGTTTACATTTCTTAATTAGTTGCAAACATTCCTTCGTTTTTGCTGCCACTGTAGAAGAGCAGTCATTATCAAACCTAATAATGTTGTCATATTTAATTTGGGAATTGGTCCAAGCTGACTTCAGAACTAGTTCTTTGTCCTGTGAAGAGAAAAAATGAACTATGACAGATCTTGGTTTGGTTTTGTCCTTGTTGTACATGGTTGATTTAGTCAAAGACTAATGTGCCCTCTCAATTCCATATAAAAAGGCTTCTTGCAGATTTAAAGCTTTGGGAAGCCAGGTTGTGAGGAAACTGGTCATGTTTTGAGCCTCCACATTTTCAGATAAACCATAAATCTGAAAATTATTCCTCCTGGATCTGTTCTCAAGATCATCCACTTTATTTATTAAAGCTGTATTTTGCTTCAAAACAAATTCCACTTGTAGTTCTTGTTCTGCTAATCTCCCATCCAGGTCATTTAATGAGTTTTCCATCCCGGTTATGTGGATCTTTTGTTGCTGCATCATTTCTTTTAAAACCTCTATTTGTCTGAAAGTTTCTTTATACAAATCCAGTTTACTGTTCATTTTATCACATTTTTTTTGGTTAGTTCAGGCATGTTGACTAATAAGGTTTGCTGGTCCTTTTTTGAAGACTGGTTTGGAAAGTTGTATTTTGAGTTGCTCATCTTGTAACAGCATCAGTAGCCTTTCCGTTGAAGGTTTTGAATTTTGTTAAATACTGGCATTTTTTCTGATAAAACAAATCAGTGACCTTTAAATATTATAACCTGTAATTTTTGTGAAGAAATTAGTCCTGGTTTCAATTTTTCCTGTTAGTAAATATAAAGACTGTCAGAGCTCAAACAAAGTGCTGCTAACTAGCCTGCATCTTGGCCACATTCCCCACTGATCCTGATTTCTTGAGTCCTATCTGTGAGTCATCCAGCAATCCTACATAGAGATTTATGCCCAATTCTAAGAGTTTGTCAACAGTATCTAAGGGGGTACTGTATCAAACACATTAGCCAGGTCAGGGTAGGTGGTATGCAGTATTTTTCCCTCAGCCATAGCCTTGGTGACCTTTTCAAAGAAGTCTATTAAATTGAGCAGGCAAGACCATCCCTTAACAAAGCTAAACTGGGATGGTTGCAGTGTCTGTAGGTTGCCAACATCATTGTTGATCATTTCCATGAGAAATCATTCCACGGCTTTGCATATCAGACTTTTCAAACTGATGAGTCTGTAGTTCCCGAGGTCTTCCATGAAATAAATAGAAGATTAGAACCCCCAGTTAATTCCAAAACCTTTAACAACTTTTCTAGGAAAACTACCTCCCATTAGTCAAAGGTGTAGCTAATTTTCAAGTGTCCCCAAACCCAGAAGCATAAGCATAGTGAAATCCCTGTATATCCATATAAACAATGGCATAGAAACATCAGTATCGGTCTGCAATAAACCTAGGACAAACCACAAAAAAGTCACCATGGTGGACCCATGGTATAAATAGGTTGTACAAAAATTAAAGAAAATCCAATATAGAAATAACAGAGACTCCAGACAACAGAGCAACAGCTCCTTCATTAGTCTAATTAAGCAAATCAGGGGAATAGTCAAGTCTTCAAAGGTATATTTTGAGGCAAAATTAGCCTCCCAAGCTAAGGATAACTATAAGGCATTTTTCAGTTATTTTCACAGTCTTAAAGGTAACACCCAGCATTGTGCAGTATTAGTTGTACTTTACCAGCCAGAAAATATAGCAAATCTGCTAGCTGATAAATTCAGCTCAAATTCCACCTCCCCATCATCTCCAGTTACCCCCCCAATAAATACCCTCCACTATTCCTCTACCAGTCAACACCAAAGAACAAGTTGCCGCTGAATTTTCTAAAGCTAAAACATGGCTTTGATGGATCCTGACAACATCCCAGGATTCCCCTTAAATAGCTTGTAACAGGACCTATCAAGCCCACTTGGATTTCTATTTAACCTCAGCCTCCGGATAGGCTTTGTCCCTGTAAAGTGAAGGACAGCAACAATCATCCCTCTGTATTAAGAGGAACCATGAACAGACCCATGAAATTATAGACCCATGCATTTGGCTGTCTTATATGCAAGACCATGGAAAGAATAATCATAGACCTGATAAATAATGTTGTAGGAAATCTCCATTCACTGAACCCAACCCAGTTCAGCTTTGTCAAAGGCAAGCCATGCCTGCTCAATCTGGTGGACTTCTTTGAGAAAATCACAAGAGACATGGATGAGAATAAAAAGGTGTATACTACCTACCTTGCCCCTGGATAAGCCAATTGACACATATCACCACACAGGTATTATAGATAAACTCACAAAACTGGGCAAAAATCCTTATGTCACTAGATAGACAGCCAAATTGCTCATGGACAAGACACATATTGTTATAGTGGTAGAATCTAGATCCAGCAAGAGGCCATTTACTAGTGGCTTCAAGCTGTTAACAAACTTCTTCCTATAGGCAACAGTAGTGAGTTTGAATCATTCGACATTCCTTTGCCTTCTGTGTTACTTTGATTAAGTCACTCACATAGTCCTCCTGTGACACAGCTTAAAAGGGACACTTTGTCCTGTGGGTTTACCTAGTTAACAAAGAGATAAAAGAAATTAGTATTTAAAATGTGTCCCTTTTTGGACCACTGTATTCCCATTATTCTTGGATTCATCCAGAACTCTCGAGCAAAGAAGTTGAGAGGTATTTGGTCTGCTTTTTTAAAAAAAATCTGGCTTTCTAGTAAATTGCTATAAGTTTTAGACCTTGTACACTTCAGAAAATGTTTGCTAGTGCAAACCCTGTTATTCTATCAAGTTTTAAGTATATAACACAAATACTTGAAATCTGTTCTGATTTCTGGGTCTTTATCTATGATTCTTGAGCATTAAATTGAGAGGGCAGAGTGGAGTTGCAATGGGTTCCAATGTATGGTTGTTTTCAGCCAGCAACAAGCCAAGATACACTTTTGGAATATTATTCATGAATTCCATTCATTAATTTGATGTAAAACAGATATCTAACATGTGCACAGTCATACAAAGGGCTATAAGTGATGGTCATGTCAGCTGGGTTCATGTCACTCTTCTTTTGTTGGATCTATCTATCTATATACACACACACAAGCACACACACATGCCCGCACACACACACACACACACACACACACACACACACACACACACACATATATATATAAATATATATATATATATATATATATATATACACACACACACACACACACACACACACACACACACACACACACACACACACACACACACAATAGATAGATATACATAATATATATAGGTTCATAGGTTCATACTAGGCTATCTGCCCTAGAGCATTTGTAAGCCTAGCCAGAGTGTGTTTGGCTTTCGCCACCCATTTTACATGAATTTCACTATGACCTTTTTCGAGGTTAGTTTACTGTGCCTCTGTCTAACAGTGACACAGAAGTGATACCCAGGGTAAACCTACGATCTCCCATCCACTCATCAAGATTCCTCTTGAAGAGAGTCAGTGAGGGACTCTGCCAAACTTGGACTGGGATTTTATTCCAGAGTGAAGGGAGCCTCTGGGTTATTAATCTGTCCCTCCAGTATGTCTTATTTATTTCAGTGCTGAGGTTCAAGTCCCTCGAGCGCATAGCTTGATGGGATTTGGATTTTCTGAGGTGCAGCATGTCCATTAATTCTGGGTTGGACATGGCTTTATACATCAGGCACAGATCGCCTCTAAGCAGGTGGTATGCAACCAAGTAGAGCTGGAGTTTCTTTAACCGGGCAGCATATGGCATCTGTTTGAGTCCTTTGATCCTCTTGGTGAGGTACTTTTGGGGTCTTTCTAGTTGCTGCAGGTGTCTGGTGAGGTACATCCCAAAAGGGGAATTGTACTCAATTATGGGCCTGATGAGGGATGAGTAAAGAGGCACAATGACCTCTCCTGATCTAGATGTGAATCCCTTCATGATTAGGTGGGCTATATAGAAGGTTTTTCTAACCACTTTGGCCACGTGGTTGTCAAATGAGAGATTGCTATCAACTTGGGTCCCCAGGTCCCTAATTTCTATTTCCATACATAATGGATTACCACCTATGTGGTAATTTGGGGGCACTTTGATTTTGCCAAAGGGGATGACTATACACTTTTTGGTGTTTAGCTTGAGGCCATGGTTCTGGCACCAGTTATCAGTTTCTATGAGACCCTTTTGGAGGATGCTTGTGTCAGCTGGGGAGTCGATTATGGCACCCAGTTTGCAGTCATCTGTGAACTTGGTCAGCCACAGTCCTTCTGTGTTGGCCTGTACCTCTGAGAAATATATACCGAACAAGAGAGGTCCCAGGACTGAGCCCTGTGGGATGCCACTTGTAACTAGTTTGGAGTCTGACATGGCTCCAGCAATTCTGACCATGTGGGTTCTGTCCTTGAGCCAGTTTGCAACCCATCTAGTGACATAGGGGTTTATATTTAAGCTGGAGAGCTTATCTATGATGCCCGAGTGAGATATTGTATTGAAGGCCTTTGTGAGGTCCAGGTAGGCTGTGTAGACCACATTCCCCTCGTCAATGGCCTTGGCTACTGTTTCAAAGAAATTGACCTGGTATAAGAGGCAGGATCTGCCCTTAACAAAGCCGAACTGGGTAGGATCCAGTGTCTGTAGGTCCCCAATATCTTTATTTATGAGTTCCATGATGATCCTCTCCATAGCTTTGCAGACTAAGCTAGTCAGGCTTATGGGGCAATAGTTTCCAGGATCCTTTGAGGCACCACCCTTGTGGAGAGGGACCACTGTTGCTGTATGCCACTCTTTGGGTACATAACCTGTAGTAAGGCTGAGATTGAACAATTGCTTTATGTTGGGGTTCAGCTCTTCTTGGAGTTCATGTAGGACGCAGCCCGGGACACCGTCTGGTCCCATTGATGCTGTGTTTTTTGCTTTTGAGAGGGTGGCTCTTACCTGAGCATCTGAGATGTCAGGGGGACAGCACTCTGCTGGGATAGATATTTGCTCTTTTGAGGGGGGGGGGGGAATTTGCACTGAACCTGTCAGCCAGGATGTTGTCAATGTCTGTGGGTTCAGTGAATTTTTTGTCACTTTGGACTAATTCTGAGCATATCTGGGAGTTCCCACCCAGGTTCCTAACATAACTAAAGAAAGCCTTGTGATTATCTTTAGTGTCTTGTGCAATTTTTCTCTCAAAGCTGGCCTTAGATGATTTTATGAGTGCCTGTAGTGTTTTGCTAATACTGATCAGAGATGCCTTCCCTTTTAGGGATTTTGCTCTATCATGTAGTAGCTTCCTCCTTCTATTGTATAATTTGTTTATGGCTGGAGTCCACCAGACATGACGCCTGCCTTTGGGGGATTGAGTCTTGGTTTTATTTGGGAGTGCGTGATCCATGCATTCCTGAAGGTGTTCATAGAATGCGTTAATAAAGGATTCTGCAGTCTGAGCCTTATTTTCCACAGGCCCAGGGGCTTTGAAGGATTCTACCTTGGTTTTGAGGAGTGTGAAGTTTGCTTTAGAGAAGTTTTTCACTGTGGTTTTCTGGGCAGGGGGTGGGGTCAGGATGTGGATATCCAGTGAGATTAATTTATGGTCTGATCTTACCAGTGAGGGATACACTTCTGGTCTGGAGCATAGAGTCCCCACGTTGGTGATGATCAGGTCCAGTATGTTTTCCCCTCTTGTGGGATTGGTGACAAGTTGTTCCATAGCGTTTGAGTTTATAAATTCTAGGAACCTTTGGGCTAGGGTGTTGGAGCTAGAGTAATGCTCCCAATCTATGTGTGGGTAGTTGAAGTCGCCCAATATAATGGTGTTTGGAGAGACCTTCATATTTTCCAGTGTTTTCAGGAAGGCTGAGTGGGGTTTCTGGGTTTGGGAGGGTGGTCTGTAGCAGGCTATAAACTGGAAGGCAGTTTTACCCACTGTCAGTTGCACATGGATAGTCTCAGATGCTTAGTGCTGTGCTGCCAACCTGGAGGTGTGGGTATCTTTGATGAATATTGATACTCCCCCTCCTTTTGTGGTTTGGTCCGAGTTTTGGGACCGAAAGGCATGGTATGAGGTATAACCTGGTAGTGCTGGGGTGCTTTCGGGAGCCTTGAACCAGGTTTCTGTTACTGCACAGATATCGATGTTCTCCATGGTAAGGAGAGTTTTGAGTGCGTGCATCTTGAGGTTTAGACTTCTGACATTGAGTAGCATTACTCTTAGTTTCTTATCCCTTGTGATACCTATGGAGGTGGGTTTGTCTTTTGAGCCTTGCCTAAAAAAGGCACTATGGGGGTGTCAAGAGCCTTTGCCAATATCTGAAAGCCCAGGGGTGACAGGTGTAAGCCGTCCCTAGCGAAGCAACGTGGCTTGTCGAGCATGTCATCCCAGGCTGACAGGCATTGGATCCCCTTTGAATGACACCAGTACTTAAGCCAATTGTTGAAATTGATCATCTTGTCTTCATATTGTGGCATCATTCTTGGTGAGGGTAAGATGCTACTCAAGGGCTACATGCTCAGAGAGCGCCTGTATGTCTCTTTTCATGTAGTCCAGGGAGGTATATCTCAGGTCATTCACCCCAGCATGGACAATGACTGAGTCATATTTGTACTTGCCTTGGAGTGACCTGAGTGCTTGTGTTATGTGGCGGATCCTAGCGCCCGACAGGCAGCTCACCATGACCTTCTCCTTGTTCAGCCTGGTGAGCGGGACGTCAGTGTGCCTGATGATAGAATCACCTATTACAAGTGTATCAGGTGTGTTTTTTAGCCTTAAGGGCTGTGATTGTTCGGCACACTGGCTTTGTGAACTATGTGTTGCACGTGTTTTGTTTTGGGGTAGCGGTTGCTTGGATGTCTGCTTTGGAGGTCTCTGCTGCTTAGGCAGATTTTTATTTAGAGCCTCTGAGCATGTTTTTGTGTGTTTATCTGTTTGGTTTGCTGTCGTGGTAGGTCTATGTGAGACTGGAATTGTAGTGAGTGTGTTTACCTTCTCCTCCTGACTGGTTACACCAGTACTGAGTTGAGAGAGCTTAGCCTCCAGTTTGGCTATATGGTTGCATCTGTCGCATATGTTGGAGCTTGTTGGGAGGAGGAGAGGGTTGTCTGTGTACATGAGGCAGTTGTAACATTGCCTCAAGATTCCCAGATTCACCAGCTGGACTGGAGAGGAGATTGACAACTGACCTTTGGACATGTTAGAATAGTATTGGGAATTCCTTTATAATTTTAAAAATGGGCCAATGGGGAACAAGGTACTCAAGGGGGGTTTGTGAGGGTGTAGTGCTTTTAATTTTTTAGTGCTGACTTATATAATTGTTTTAGTGAGCAAGTTCTAGACTTTAGATTAGGAATAGGGTGTTTCTTTTGAGAGCTAGAGCAGTTCTAAGGGAAAAGAGCAGACTTTGTGGAGCCGAGAATGGTTTAAACCCAATTAAGCGGTGCTGCCCGATACTGCGCTATTTGCAAGATCGCGCAAAGCCACGCTAAAGCGGGTTTTATACAGGGGGACTTGAAAGAGCTAGAAATTGGCCCAAAATGACCAATAGACTACCAGATTCTTGTGCTGGGAACACTCCTCCAGGGATAGATGGGCTGCTATAAGCTCCCCACTCCCACTGGTGAACAAAGAAGCCTCCCTTTATCCAAGAAAGGAAATGGGCAACACAGGAAATTTCCAAAAGTCCAGAATACAGCAAAGCCTGTATTTGGACTACTCTAGGTCAGGAAAGGTGGGAAACAAGGATACTTTTTTTTTTCTTTTTTGTGAGCAAAACAGTACAAAATGCAATAAATATGTAACACAGGCTAGCACACTTGAGTGTGTAGCCTCAACGGGTAAATGCAACAAACAGGGCAAACTTTAAAAGTGCAAGTGAAAAAAACAGCTTTAAACAGTTCAAAATAGATAAAGGAGCAGAAATACTTGCTATTTAGCTAGATTGGACAGTCACACAGGTAGTAGCAGGAAAAAAACACTTTTATCAGGTAAGCAGTCGCTCTTTTAGCCTCTCTGCTACTAGCACCACTCTGCAGGACCATGAGGAGCTGGGCTGAGTAGTAACAAGTGCAAAAACTGCGCCAAAGTGGGCTTTATACAGGGGACTTGAAAGAGCTAGAAATTGGCCCAAAACAGCCAATAGACTACCAGATTCTTGTATATACATACACTCATATACATATATATATATATATATATATATATATATATGTGTGTGTGTGTGTGTGTGTGTGTGTGTGTGTATGTGTGTATATATATATATATATATATATATATATATATATATATAAATAAATATGTATATATATATATATATATATATATATATATATATATAAATAAATATGTATATATATATATATATATATATATATATATATATAGATATATATATATATATATATATATATATGGGTTCCTATCAGTTCATCAAAACTTCAGGAGTCCGAACACCACATGTTCGAACTGTGAAGTTCGAAAACTGATTATCACGAAACCACGGAGCACCAAATTCTTTCCTAGGGAAAGAATTCGATTGCCCGTTTCTGCGGCTTCGATATTTTCAGTACTGTGGTGGAAAGTTATGGGTTGGGTTCAGGTAAGTGTGCGATTGTGCAGACGTTAGAGTTAGGGCATGGATTAGGTGAGTTAGGGTTAGGGCGCGGGTGAGGTGGGTGTGCAATAGTGACAGACTTTAGGATTAGGGCAGGATAGGTGAGTTAGGGTTAGGGCACGGGGTAGGTGAGTTAGGATTAAGGCGCGGGTCAGGTGAGTGTGCGATAGTGATGGACCTTAGGGTTAGGGTTTGGGTTAAGGTAAGTGGATAGATAGTAGTGTATGTACAATTTAGTGTAAGGTTAGATGTAGGATTTTAAGTGTATGTGTGTGGATTGCTGTTTTATTGGTGTGCTTGTGTTGTGTGTGTGTGTTTCTTGGAACAGCAATTTTTTTCCCTAGGAAACAAATCCCTGTTCTAAGCCTTCGATGGTTTTGCACTTTGAGGTTAGAAGTTCGAAGATATGGTGTTTAAACTTCTGCCGTTTGGTTGAAGTGATATATACCCTATATATATACATATATATATATATATATATATATATATATATATATATATATATATGTATATATATATATATATATATATATATATATATATATATATATATATACACATATGGGTCTAGGACATTTCACTGAATGCACATTTCACTGAAAGTCAAATTAGTGTGCACTTTTCACTGAAAGCTTAATTCACTGAAAACTGAATTCACTGAAACACATTTCACTGAAAGTTATATATGGCCTTTTCCCCACTGTAGTGCAACCCTGGAGTTAGTATATATAGTAAGGGGGGTGTAGGGGGCCCCACCACCCCCTCATCAGGGGTGGGGGTGTGGTCCTCCACATATTTTAAATATTTTGAACTATATACATGGATACTTGCAATTCCAATATATTACTCATTTCCGAACATAATATATACTTAAAATATGTGGGGGGCTACAAGCCCCCCACACCCCTTGATGGGGGAGCGGTGCCCCCCACACCCCCTTACTATATATACTAACTCCAGGGTTCCACTACAGTGGGGAAAAGGCCAATGAAATGTGTATCAGTGAATTGAGTTTTCAGTGAATTGTGCTTTCAGTGATTTGTATTCAGTCATTTGAGTTTCAGTGAAATGTGCATTCAGTGAAATATTCCCTACATGTGTCATATTCCCAAGAAGATTAGTGTTGCTGTATGAAACTGTGGTTCTAAATGTGCAACCATTTTTTTTAATGTCTTGTTGCCCAAAGATATTACATTACTTTCAATGAGCATGATAAACATTGGAAATATGGCTGTACAGAACATAATTTGGAGGACAGGAGATAATATAAATTACCTAATGCTGCTGTAGTTCTTCTTACCTAGCCATACTTTCTTTCTGAATGATCAAGGATGAGGAGACCAGTGCACTGTGTGTAGCAGTATAGTTTTATTCGTAAGCTTTTCTAGTAGTTAAAAGTAATGGTGAAGACGGGCGGCCACGGTGGTGCAGCAGTTAGCGTTGCTGCCTTACCGTAAGAGGTTCTCCGGTTCAATCCTTGGTTGGGGTGCCTTCTGTGCAGAGTCTAGATGTCCCCCCCTGTGGTCATGTGGGTTTCCTCTGGGTGCTCCAGTTTCCTCCCACATCCCAAAGACATGCTGTAGGTGGACTGGAGACTCTAAATTGACCCTAGGCGTGCGTATGTGGATGTGTGTGCCTTCTGTGGAAAAATCAGGCAAAATATATAATCTCTTGAACATAACTTATATTAGTTCTAACAATTTTACACAGTGGTTTATGCTAAAAAGAACTTCAAAATGCAACACTCATTGAGGCTTCCATACAAGATGAGCAAATACTCATTGTTCGTCTCAAGCCATAGCAGCCTCCATTGTTAAGGACCTCCCAGATCACTGAGTTCCTCAATATTTCACAGAGATTAAGCCTAGTAAATAAAGTTACAGAGATACTGTGTTTCCCATGATTGCATCAACATTCTCATTCTTTTGTCCACTACCCAGAGTGCATGACCATAGGTGATAAAGAGGATGCAGAATAACTGATAATTTTATACATTTGTTTGGGAGCTCTACTCCTGTTTCACTGCAAAATACTGGTTCCAAATATGCAAGACTGCATCTACTGCTGCAGTCCATCAGAAACATAAATGACAGACATAACAGATGGGAGCACTATGATGGGTTGATGTTTTGGGTGGCAAGGCATACAGATGTCAGACAGACACAAAGGGAGGATGAGGAGGCCTATGACACCACTAACTTCCCAATGTGGATGACTTCAATTATCTCTTCTCCCTGATGGATTGGGGGGGCACCCAGATGATGTGGGGACAGAAGCTTTCAGAGGCTCAATGGATAGAACTAACCAGTCTAGTTAGTCTTGTACTTGCTGGAGGAGAAATTGGAACTCATGCAACCATCATTCAACAGCCCTCTTAGCTGTAGCCTCAACAAGGTCCTGAAGCTGATGGTGTTGACTTAACAGGCTGCCTTTGTTGGGTACCCACAGGGGTGGAGTCACTGTTGCCACCCGTTCTCTGAAGATGTCCCTTAGGTGAGCAGGGGAAGGAGTAGGAGAACATCTGTCCCATATCTGGGATGCTTGCAGCTGAGCTGCCCTGGGTACTACTGGACCAGCAGAAAAAATAACATAAAATGGAGAAAAAAAACAATTTATTTAATGAATGAAATATTTAAAAAGAAAGACAGACAGAGACATGGAGACTAGAAAGGGATTCATAAGTATTGTGAAATAATTGCATTTATTTTAGTTGCAGTAAATTAAGCATTTAATAATTGAATCAGAAATTGCTGTCAGGTACTGTTACATATTTTTGATGTGCTAATGGTATAACTGAATTATAACAACTCTTTTTTGATGGTCCGTTTTATTACTCCATCTTGTGTGATATGAATGAGCAAGTATTTTAAGCTGGAAAATCAGATACCGTAACCAATGTTCACTAGAGCTGTGCTGCAACAAACTGTGGCAATTACCTTTTCAGTGAGACATACAATTTTCTCTAGCAAAGAAGTCATCATTGATATTTTACTATTGTTATCAGATCAAGAAAAAAATGAAGAATATTTATATAAAGATATTGAGCATAATAGGAAACCGTTTTACAGATACATAAGATGTGGTAGGAGTAAAGACATGCAAACTGATACACTGTGTATAGGTTCAAAAATTTATTTTCAGACACAACAAATTATAAATATATTAATAAAATAATTATGCAAAGCAGTTTGGTGTACAAAGGGGGTGACAAATTGTTATAGTGACATCCAGATAACCTCAGATGCTGAAATCAAATTTGATTATATTGAAAAAGAACTACACAAGCTTGATCCAAAGTACAAGAAGGAGTTGGAAGTAGTAATAATGACCTGAGAACACTTCAGCATGAACTTGTAGCACCATTATATCTGTTATTTACTAGGTTGTACAAATATTGGGAGATTTCTCATGGCTGGAGACATGCACTTGTTAAACCTGGTTTTGAGGGAAAGGAAAGTAGGACAAACCCAGAGTCATACAGACTCATATGTTTACTTTCATGTTGTGGAAATAGGATGGAAAAGGTTATACTGGATAAATTATAGGCAGAAACAGGTTCACAGGTTCATAGGAGATTACTAGGCTAACGGCTTAAGAGCTGTTGGAACTTGAAACCATATATCAGCATGCGTATGTTGAAAATAGATTTATTACCACCTGTAACACGATGATCTATAACAATGTAATAATAACAGCTATGAGTAGAAATTTGTGCTGTGATGTAATTTATATAGATTTAACTTCAGCATTTGACAGTCATACACAAAATACTAATCAATTTAGTACAACCAGTTATTGGTGTACTCTTGATAAGACAGATAGCTGCATGGTTTGCAAGCAGGACATGGCAAGTATCATACAGTAACTGGACATGTGAAATTCAAGGTTACAGTCAGGGTGTCCTACAGGGCACTATCCTAGACCCATACTTGTTTAAAGTGTATTTTTCAGATCTGTCTTTTTCATCTGCAATGTTCTACAGTCTGTATGTATAAGACTTGAAATTTGGTAACCTGATTAAACGTTACAGATATGGCATGTCTACAAAAGGACTTCAATAAATTGACCATTTGGACACAGGAAAATAAGATTCTGATAAAAAAAATAAAACTTAGTATGTGAGATTTGGGAGACAAACTGAATGGTGAATAATTATTACAGCACACTGTGACTGAAACTGTACATTCATTTAAGAACCTGGTTATGCTGGTACATCCAGCTTTGAATTTTTCTAATCATATCAATCAATTGGTTAATGACAACTATAGAACTATAGGTTGTATAAGTCTAGGAAATCAGAAATGATGAAGTCATCGTTAGTTACATTACACCTAAACTTGAGTATGGAATAACAGAATAATAGTACGGAAACCCTTTAAGAAAACAAGCACAATCAAACTGAAAGAGTACAGCAGAAATATGCCAAGGGTATCCACAGATGTGAAACTTTAAGCTAATATGAAATGTATAGTGTGTCATATAGATATTTAAGAGGAGACCTTACTTTGGTGTGTAGGGTATTTAGAGAAAGCTACCTCTGGGAATGTTTAGTGTTAGCATAAAGTAGAAGAGAATCATCAGACAACCTATGTAGAAGATTCTACAGGAATGAGAGTGTTCTAGTTGCTTATCTGAGATAGCAACTGATGTATGGAATAGTCTACCAAATTACATTAAAGTAAGCACTAGTTTAGATGCTTTTAAGAAGAGACTGGATACTTACTATGGGAACAACTGTTTTGGTATATTGGCAGGCTGGAAGGACATTAATGCCTGTGCTTGAAATATATGTATGTATGCATGCATGTATGTATTACAGCTCCTTCTGCTTCAGTGGTTCAGTATAATACATTTATAGGAATATCTTTGTTTTTATGTTATGACGATTGATGATCTAATGGAAATTTAACAAAAGGAAAGGTGGTACTGCATTAATCAGTGGTATCATATTTTTATTACTGTATTCTTTCATATTATTTAATACATATCAACATTTATCACATTTATCAGCATACTGCACCAGCTGGGCCACGCTCTTGTACTGGTCACAGCTACATTATATCTCTTCAGTGACTGGCTGGGGACATATTACACACTCTTCTGCTACTGGTCACAGTTATACTGGATTCCATCAGTGACTGGCTGGGGACATAGGACAAAAAAATGGGAGAAAAAGAAAGTTGCTTACTCGCCATATTTGCATCTGCTCTGAGGCCAAAAGTATTTGAGTATTTTTGACTTTATACCTAATTCATATATAATTCTTATATATATACGTATATATAAATTCTTATATATACAAATATTTCTACACAGTAGAGAAATGTTTTACATATTTTTAGAAAGAGATTTATATGCGTATATATATATATATATATATATATATATATTAATTATGTTTTTATTTATATATCTTTATATTTATGATGGTTTTTAGATTCATAACATCTATAATATATATATATATATATATATATATATATATATATATATATATACACACACACACATATAATTAGGACAAATGTGTTTAATTCTGCCTGTTGTATTATGTAAATTATCTTATTATTTGAAATATTTTTTGATTGGTTGGGATATGGGCGTGTATTGAGTACATTTGCTTTAAATAGATGCAGTTTGTTATTTTATTTTGTCTGATGAAGCCTCTGATTTATTGGAGATGAAAGCACTTATTTCATTGATATATTAAAAGGTTGTTTGTGGTTTGAACAATTTGGTGTGTATGCTTTGAAGTTTGTGGTTGTGGATCATATTTATTTTCAGCTTGTGTTATCTGTATTAATAAAGTTTATCATTGATCTCAACACATTTTCTAAAGCAGTCCATTGTCTTTTTCTGAGGATATTCAAAATGTTACTGCGTAAATGTGTGAATGAGCCTTGGACAAATATTAATTGCAAAGGTATTGCAAAGTTGAGAAGTTATCTGTAGCCAAAAAGCTATAGTGGTGAATGCCTTAGCTTCAACAAGAGAGTGGTGCTCAATTCTGAGTAAATTGCTACAGCCAGTACTGAACATTCCTGAGCTGATACATTCAGAGGCACCATACGGTGTGTTTGGGGGGGGGGTGGAAGCTGATTCATGTTTTGAGCTGCTTTTAAACAAAATGCTACCATGGTGACCTCAGAAGGTAGTCAGTTTGGGGGGCGTGGCCAAGGATGAACACATGATAGCAGCAGATTTCTTCAGCTCCACCAATTTCATTACACTGATAGGAATTAATTACTTAAAAAATTAATTTTTGAAGTAAATTTCTTTCTAAATATGTTTGTTTTATGTAGTTCTTGAACTATATCTAAAAAAGAAAGGAAATTTTAACAATATTCCTGTCAGAAATCACTTTGGAAATTTTCCTGTCAGTTTATCAGTCTGAAATGAGTTCCAGTAAGACAAATTCTCAAGGCTCCAGCATCAAGAAAGAACTTCAGTCTCTGATAACTATAATCCAGCAACTTACTGCTAAGATGGATAAAATGGATATTAAAATTGATACCTTCATAGAAAAAACTACAAAACAAATAGACTTGTTACATATAGACCTGCAACAACAGAAGATCCAGGTGACAGGCATAGAAGAAGCTGTGAATGACATGGAAAATAGAATCCAAGAAGAGGAAATCAACATTGAGTTTCTGCTGAAACAAAATACACATTTACAAACAAAGCTGGATGACCTGGAAAATAGATCTAGGTGCAATAACATCAGGATTTTTGGACTGCCAGAAAATATTGAAGGTAATAATATTACTTCTTTTTTAACAACATGGCTCCCTAAAACTTTAGACTTACCAGAAGCATTCTCTTTTGGTATCGAAAGAGCACATAGATCTATAGCTAATACTAACTCTAACAAAAACTATCCTAGATCAGTTATAGTTAGATTTCTATCATCTTTTGATAAAGAGATGGTTCTTAAATCTGCTTGGGCTAAAGCTCCTGTTAAGATTAATGAGACAACTGTGCGTTTTGACAATGACTATTCTTCCTTGGTAATAGCTAAAAGAAAAGTTTTTCTGCCACTAATAAGGGAGCTTAAAAAAGCACAATTTAAAACATACCTTATGTTTCCTTGCCAAGCTAAAAATCTTCCTTCCTGATGGTCCTAAAATTTTTGATGACCTAGACTCTGCTTTACTGTTTATCAAAAAAAATAAGATTTTGGATAAAATAGAGGAAATGGAATAGGCTAGTCCTTCATTAAAGAGACTGACAACTGAAACTTCGTGGAAGACTTCAGAGAAGAAGAAGAGACTAAAAAACAAATGATTTGTTCTATGTTTTTTTTATCATTTTCTCTCATCATTTTACTTCATTATTAATCTTTTTAAATATAGTTCCTGCATTTCCAGAAAGCCACAAATATTCTGAAAAAGATTTAATCAAAGTTATTCTCTGTGTGCAAAGAAATGTTTTGTTTCATAACCACTCAAAATATCTGAGGAACTAATAACAAGCTATTATTCAATTTGTTTCTCTTTCTGAAAAAGAGAAGTAAGGTTAGTAATTTGATACATTTTTTCTTTTTTTTTCTCCTTTTCTTCTTTTCTTTGTTTAAACAATGACATTCTGTTTAGATTATGTAGTGGGTAAAGGGTGGGGGAAGGCAGGGAGAGAAGAGTAATGAAAATATGATAAATGGAATAATAACATATTTATTCCTTGTAAAAAGTTTATATGTTCTTCAAATGCTATTCCTAACTATACTTTCTTGATTATACTGCTTATGCTTGTTTGTAAATAATCTGTCATGCTTTAACTAATAATAATTAGAACTAAATAATAGTAAATAATATGTTTTATTTTTAACTCTATTAATATAAACAGTAAGTAATATTCCATTGTATATACTTCTTATAGCTTTCTCTTACATTTTTTTATCTCTGCTTTACACTCTTTTATTTTCTACTCTCTTTTTCTTTTCTTTATTCTTTCTCTTTATTTTTTTTCATATTAATATATAGAAATGCTTTTGATCATATAGACACAGTAAATAATAAGATTTGCATAAAAATTGAGTTGGGACAAAAATATTGAGTTTTATTACTTATTAATAACTTTGGGCTTAATTTCACTTACATAGAGGCTGTAATAACCTGTAAAATACATTGCAAAGGTTTTGTCATGTTTAGATGCATTTACACTGCTAAATGAATGTTTGTCACTAGTTTTTAACAAGTTTCCCACCAAAATGTTAAGGGAGACAATCTGGGATGTGGGCTACCTCATGAACAGTGTCCTCGAGTTGTTTCAAAAGCTTCAACTCTCAGAATTCTCACAGAGAAGCTGAAAGCAGTCAATCTGACCTTTGACCCAGATATCACACTGACACATCGCAGATTCAGGAAGAACACTCTGCCAGGAAGTAGAACTGATGCAGATGCGACTATGTGAAGGAAAATGAACTCTTTAACATTTAAATGTGAGTTATTTTATATAATTACTTAAATATCTATGTTATAATTCATAAAATATGTCAGTTATAATTATTTTAAATGATGCAGTTTCTTATAGTAAGTAAATGTTTTATTTTAGAAGGCATAGAAAATGAAACATTTATTCAAGTGTTTTGGAAAATCTACTTGACTGCAGCATACTAATCTGTGTTAAAAACTTATGATCTAAACATATACATTACTATAACTTATTTAATTCATCTGATTGACAAGCATAAATAACTTTATAACTCTATTCTGGAAGAAATTGTCATGTGATATATTTTAAAGCAGTAGTATAGACATACACAATACAGATGGCTTTTTTTACAATAATGCAAGTGTTTCTGAGAATTTGCATAACTATGCAGTATGATTTATAACAATTTCTATAAATATAATATTTTATTCTATTGACAATAATGAGTATGAGTAAAATGCTCATATACAAGCAATTCAAGGTTTTTGAAGCTGTTGACTGCATTTACATGACAGAAAATAGATGCATCTTAATATATGTAATGTCTGAACCATATTAGCCAAAGCTTTTGATTTAAATGAATGTTATAACTTATTTTTACATACTTTGAATAAATTAATATGTAAATATGCCTTCCTTTTTTTTTTTTTTTTTTTTCTCTCTCTCTTTCTTTCACTCTCTCTCCCTCTTTCACGTCTTTTATTTCTCTCTCTCCTCTTGGTTCCTAAAATCAAGATTATTTGAATGCTATTTGAATACAAGTGTATTATATTACATAGATGTATATAGTAGTATGAATAGTTTTAAAAAAAAAAGTTTATTTTAGTTTATATGATGCTGTATTATCAAATGTGTAGTCTTGTCTTGCTAGATAACTGAATTGAAAGCTGTTAATTTAAGTTAAATATAACCAGTATTAAATTGATAAGGTGGTAGCTGAGGTACTGCTGCTTAGGGTAGGGGGTTAACTTGTGTGGTAAATACTACTCTAAGTTGGAGTTTTAACTCCAGGCTGGATGCAAGGTTTAATCCTTACATTATTTTCACTTGTTCATTGTTATATGTATATAGTTTTGACATCCACAATATATTTCGTACACTCATTGTCACTACAAACAAAATTGAATCCTATACAAAATCCCATAAGAGATTCAATAAATACAGCTATATTTAAAGGTACACCTAAAGGAGGAGATGTAACATTACTTATGTTATTTGTTATTTTGATCATAAGATTCTTAAGTTTTAAAAATGCCAAATGACATCTTTAAAAGGAATTTCTTTAAACATTAATAGATTGAATAATCCGTGTAAAAGGGCAAGCCTAATAAGATACATTAATTTACATAAGGCCAACTTAGTCTTCCTGCAAGAAACCCATCTCTTGAAAAAAGATATTGATAAACTAGCCACAAACAAATATACAGTATTGGTTAGTTCAGAGCACACTCAGAGAAAAAAAGAGGAGTGGCTATTTTATGGAATAAAAGTATGCCCATTCCTAAAACCATTAAGTCTTATCAGGATGACAAAGGAATGTTTTGTATGGTTACAATACAAATTAATGGGAAGACTTACACTTTAATTAATGTATATTGGATACCTGGAATTGGTATTAATACCGTGAAAAGTACAGTTTTGTACCTACCATAAATGTAGATGTCCGATAGACATGCAACTGCAGTCATAACATGTGGGTTGTCCTGCCTCAGGCAGCCCTCGGTCGGCTGGATTCCAAAGTCTGGGTCCGACGTCGGCTGATGTCGCATTTCTCTCTGACGTCAGAGTGGCTGGAGTACATAAGCATCAGCCGACGCCATTTTCTTCAGTGTTTCTTGCCCCAGATGCCAGGTGCCCTCCAAGGAAGGCTGTAATCAAATTGGAAGACAAAAACAGGATTCCAAACAAATAAATGAGCAATAAAACAAATACACCATAACAGATATCCCCAGCTAAGAATAACAGGGATAGGAGTGGACCCTAGGCAAAGAGGGGTATGGAGGGAGGGAAAATCCGACTGCAGTTGCATGTCTATTGGACATCTACATTTATGGTAGGTACAAAACTGTACTATGTCCTTCAAGAATGCAACTGCAGTCATAACATGTGGGTAGAATACCATAGCTTAGCTGGGGAGGAGGTATGCTCTAGGAAAGAGATGGTGTGGCAATCAATCCCTGCAGGACTGCCAAGCAAAGCCTGCTCTGGATCTGGAATATAGAGGAGATTGTAGTGTTTGGAGAATGTATGCACGGAGCTCCATGTAGCAGCTTCTAGAATGTCCTTGGTAGGCACCCCTCTTAAGAATGCTGTAGAGGTGGCTGTAGCTCTGGTGGAATGTGGTCTGACATTGGCTGGAACAGTCTTTCCATGAAAGGAATAACAGAATCTGATGCAATGTCCAATCCATTTAGAAATAGTCTGTTTTGAAATTGCTTTTCCTTGGACTGCAGGGCGTAAGCTACAAAAGTTGTTCAGACTTCCTACTGGCCTTGGTTCTGTCCAGGTAGTATCGAAGTTGTCTGTGAATGTCCAAGGTATGCAAAAGTCTTTCCCCCTTATTCTCAGGATTGGGGAAGAAAGCAGGCAGATGAATGGCTTGATTTAGAGAAACCCTAGATACCACCTTTGGCATAAAAGTAGGGTTGGTCCTTAATGAAACCCTGTCTCTGTGGAAAATAATAAAGGGTGGTATTGCCATTAGGGCCTGTAGCTCCAAAACCCTTCTTGCTGAGGTAATTACCAACAGGAAAGCTGTCTTCCATGAGAGAAATTGCAAGTCAACTGAAGCTGCTGGCTCTAAAGGAGGTAGAGTCAGTTTTTCTAAGACAAAATTGAGGTCCCAGGCTGGCACTGGAGCCTTTCTTGGTGGCTTAATGTTCTTGATTCCCCCTGAGGAATTGTCTTAGTAATGGGTGAGAGAAAACAGGAGGATCAGTGTTGTATCTAGCTGAAATAGCAGATGCATGTATCTTTATGGAAGAATATGAAAGGCCGTTCTTTAACATATCTGCCAAATATTCCAAGATGAGTGGGATGTTCAACAATGATGCATCATGTCCCTTACTGGTATTCCAATTGCTGAATCTTTTCCACTTTGCTAAGTAAACCTTTCTGGTGGATGGTCTTCGAGCCTCTGTTAGTATCCGCTGAACTTCCTTGGAGAGAGATAAGCTGAAGTTATTTATGGGATCTCCCAGGCTGTTAGCTGCAGTGTCTGAAGATTTGGATGCAGTGTTTCAAAATTGTGTTGAGTCAAAAGTAGAGGCCACTGAGGGAGGGCCCACCTCCTGGTGTGACATATGCTCCGTAGTAGTGGGTACCAGTGTTGTCTTGGCCAATCCGGAGCTATTATGATTCCCTTGGGCTTCTCTGCTTTGATCTTTAGTAATACTGAGGTCATCAGTGGCAGAGGTGGGAATGCATAGATTGCTAGGGAGTTCCAGTTGAATGAGAGGACATCTATTGTCCAAGCTTTTGGATGGTATGTCCTTGTGCAAAATTTTGGTAGAAGATGGTTGAGGTGAGAGGCAAATAGGTCCACTTCTGGCTTGCCCCATGTCGAAGTGAGTTGTCTGAAGGCCTTCGGATATAACCTCCACTCGTGTGGATCTGTGAAATTCCTGCTTAGGCTGTCCGCCAACACATTGTCTTTTCCTGGAACAAACTGGGATTGTAACTGGATGTTTAGGCTCAGTGACTTCTCCCAAAGCTGCATTGTCAGTCTGCAAAGGGGATAAGAGTGGGTGCCCCCCTGCTTGTTTATGTACCACATTACAGTGGTGTTGTCTGTCCGTATCATTAAATGGCCTTGCTGGAGTTGGTGTTGAAAAGCCTCGATGGCATGCATTACTGCCAGCATTTCCTTTTGGTTTATATGCAGATGTGTTTCCTTTGGAGACCATTGTCCTTGTATACACCTGCCTTCCATGTGCGCCCCCATCCAAGGTCTGAGGCATCTGTAGTAATGGTCTGTGTTATCTGTGGTTTTTTGAATGATATACCTGTGTTTTCCTGGCTCACCGAGGCCCACCATAGGAATTCCTTTGTAGGCATGGAATGAGTGGTATGATTGTCTCCAAGTTGTTGCTGTGTTGAGACCAAATGCTTTTAGGTACCATTGAAGCTTTCTCATGTGTAGTTTTGCTAATGGAACCAGTAGAATGCAGGATGCCATGTAACCCAGGGCCTGTAGGAATCTCCTTGCAGTCATCTGGGTGAGTTTTGCTAAACCTTTGAAGTAATGAGTTAACTTCTCTTGCTTGTCTTCTGTCAGGTAAGCCATCTGAGAGGCTGTGTCTAGTTTGGCTCCTAAGAAGATTATTTGCTGGGATGGCTGCAGTCTTGACTTTTGGAAGTTGACTGTGTATCCCAGAGCTTGAAGTAATCGTATGACATAATCCAGGATTTTTGTCAACATCAATTTGTCGTCCGCTTGTATGAGGCAGTCGTCCAGGTACGGGTAAATTTGTATTCCCTGGAGCCTGCAATGAGCAATCACTGAAGCCAGGCATTTTGTAAATACTCTGGGCAGTAGATAAGCCAAATGGCAATGCTGAGAATTGATAATGCTCTGGCCCTGCAAGAAATCTGAGGTATCTTCTGCAGCTGTGTCTGATAGGGACATGCAGGTATGCCTCCTTGAGGTCCAGAGTAATCAGCCATGACTCCTTGCCCAGCATGGGAAGGAGTTGCTGTAGAGTCAGCATTTTGAACTTTGGTACTATGAGAAAGATGTTTAATGCGGACAAGTCCAGTATTGGTCTCCATTGAGATTCTTTTCTTGGAACAAGGAACAGTCTTGAGTAAAACCCCTGGTCTTGTTCTTGTTGTGGAACTCTTTCTATTGCTTTCATTCGAATCAGCAGAGTGATTTGCTTGATAGCCTCTGCCCTCTGATTTTGTGGTAGGTTTGGCATGCCTTGTTTTCTTGGTAAGGTATGAAAATGAAACCTGTACCCTCGGTCTATAATGTCCAAAATCCATTTGTCCTTTGTCAGTCTGTGCCAGTTTTCTGCAAACAGAGATAATTTCCCAAGGGAGCTTCTAGTTGTTCCCTGGTAGGCGGTAGTAGAGGAAAGTCATTGAGTTTGTGGTTGTTGGGCAGGTGAAACCCCTGTCACTTCTTTGGTTTCCTGGCTGCCATTGTCGCCCCTGTAAGGGCCTCTGTATTGGCCTCTTCCTCGAACACGTTTGTTCTTACCCCTTTGGTACATTTCTGGATTAGGAAAGGACCAGTTTTTGAAGGCCAATTCCTACTGAACCTGGGGGGTTGAACCTGGAGGAAATCTTTCACAGTCTGAACTGATTTTGCTTTTTCTTCGATGGTCTTTAACACATCCTTAGCATTTGCACCAAAAAGCTTGTTCTTTTCCAAAGGTGCATCCAGAAGTTTTGCTTTTACATGATCTGGTAGAGGTTGATCTTTTAACCAAGCATGTCTACGAATCACTGCCCCTGTCATAGCTGCCCTACATGAAGCTTCCAGTGCATCATATCCACACTGCAGGAAGTGATTGCTTACTTGCTGAGTGTTATGTACAGCTTCCTGCAAAGTCTTCCTGTCTAAAGGATCAGGAGAAGCTAATGTTTTTTGTAAATCTTCTAAGAGATAATCCTGATATTGTAACATATGAAAAAGGCAATTTAAAGCTCTCATAGATAAGGTAGTGGATGTGTAAACCTTTTTGCCCCATCTCTAATGACCTCGCTTCCCTGTTGGAGGGCAAAGGATTTTTTGAGGTGGAGGCTGAAACTCCTTTAGGCCCCTGTGAAATAGTTTCCAAATCAGCAGTATGGGCCCTGAATAAATGGGAATGAGTTTCTGGGACCCTGTAATACCTGTCTGGCTTGGCTGGAGCAGGGGGAATAGAATCAGGGGTAGCACTAGAGTCAGAATACAAATCATCCAAAACATCAAGTACAGGAGGAATAGCTAAGGGCCTGTGCTGAGGCTTCTTAAGGAAAGTC
This sequence comes from Protopterus annectens, assembly GCF_019279795.1. Lineage (NCBI taxonomy): Eukaryota > Metazoa > Chordata > Ceratodontiformes > Protopteridae > Protopterus > Protopterus annectens. Next base: position 1,192,486,715 of record NC_056741.1, read on the forward strand.
CTAAGGCATTTCCTAGAATCAGAATATTCCTGTCCTTGCCACTTGAAATGTTCCCTCATGGTGTGCAGAACTTCCCCGAAAGAAATATCCTCAGGAGGGGAGGCCGAAGGGATGGAATCTTCTGCATCCGAGTCCTCATAGGTCTGGAAGAGCTCTTCCTGGCTATCAGAGTGGACAGAGCCCTCAGAATCTTCATCTGAAGGAGTAGGGTCAGAGGGTTCAACCCGGGGCCTTTTATCAGGAGGAGGCTGGGATGCTCTCTCAGGATGGGCCTGTGAACCTCTAATCATGGAAATTAAACCAGCAGCCATGGACATAATTTGTGTCTCCGGAGTCGGCTGAGGTAAGGATTTAGAAGTAATATGCTTTGTTTTGCTGGCTGCCTTAGCCCTAGTGTAGGCCTTAATAGACATGGCCATGGGAGGCCTGGCAGCTCCACGTGCAGGAGTGACCTTGTCTACATTAATGGTCTCGGGCATTTCCTCAGTTTCGGTATCCGGAGGAAAATCTATAACTGGCGTCGGAGTAATGTCTGGAATCGGAGTCGCCGGTAATGCGGTGTCTTCAGTTTGGAGCGGTGGAGAGACCGTCTCAGAGGGAACCGGAGCACTCGCACTAGGTTTTGGCGTGGAGTCGGTAGTAGACGCGGGCCGAGGATGTCGGTCCTGGTCTTTTCGCTTTTTGGGAGTTTGCGATGTCGGAAGATCCGACGGCATGGTGTAAGCAAATTTATCGCCGAAAAAATCTTCAGAGAACTCCGCCCGGCGCCTGAGAGTGTGCTTGTTGAAGCGAGCACAGGCTACACAGGCTGAGACGTCGTGGTCTGGGCCCAGGCAAGGGAGGCAGTAAGAGTGGAAATCCTTATGAGGTATTTGTTTACCACAAAAAAGACAATTGTTAACTTTTTCAGTAATTTCTGACATCGGCTGAGGCAAGAAAAGGTCCTCAACGGGGTACTTAGCTTTTTTGATGACTTCGGTATCGTAGAATACAGGAGCTGACCGACCGGCACTTGTGAACTGCTTCTGCTTCGGGCACTGCGCGGCAAGAAAGACTGAAGAAAATGGCGTCGGCTGATGCTTATGTACTCCAGCCGCTCTGACATCGGAGAGAAATGCGACATCAGCCGACGTCGGACCCAGACTTTGGAATCCGGCCGACCGAGAGCTGCCTGAGGCAGGACAACCCACATGTTATGACTGCAGTTGCATTCTTGAAGGACATCATCATCTTGATAAGATCATATAATTCTCTATAGGAGATATTATTTTAGCTGGTGACTTTAATTGTATACTACATGAAAGTGATACTACCACTATAGGAAAAAGAAGAATTACATCTAATGCAAAACATTTAAATGATTTTGCTAATTCTTATCATTTGAATGATATTAATAATCAGATAGATTCAAAATCATTACCATACACCTTTTTTTCTAACAGATACAAAACTTATTCAAAAATAGATAGGGTCTTTATTTCTAACCAGATGGCAACAGATTTAATTAATTCCAAAATCATTTCATGTCCTGTATCTGATCATAATTCAATTGTTTTTGAATTCATGATAAAAATACTCATAATGTTCAGATCAAAAGGATACCAGCATACTTAACTCAACTAAAAGACTATAAAGAATATATACTTTCAGAAGTAAAACATTTTTAGACATAAATAATACTCCTGAAGTCTCCATTGTCTATGTTTGGGATGCCTTAAAATCATATCTATATGGACAAAGTATCAGATGGTATAATAATAAAAGGAAATCTTGGGATAAGGAATTGTTAGATATTCAAAGTAAATTAGACTCTTATAAACATAATAATAAAGAAAATATTATAGACAAGAAAGTTATTGAAGAAATAAACAAACTAAATGAGAAGTACAAAGAAATTTTAACTCATAAAGTTAAAATAACTTTAGAGAAATACAAATTTTTGTCTTATTCAATAAGCCCCAAATACTTACATAGACTTAAAAATAAAACAAAAAGGTTGAATAAACAAAACCATATCAAAGAAATCTTTTCTCTAAGGAAAAAGAAGAATGTTTCTAGTATACCAGAAATACTGGATGAATTTAGAAATCACTTTCACAAAATTAACCATAATAACATTAACATGGAACCTAAAGATAAAATAAAGGAGTTTATAACCACAAACATGAATAAAAAGCTTAATAAACAACAGATTAAACTATTGGACAAAAGTATTTCATATACAGAGATTATTACACAAATAAATAAGCTTAAATCAAACAAAGCACCGGGTAATGATGGTATTATACCAGAGATATATAAAATCCTTTCTAAAAGTACATATTCATTAATACATAAGGTTTTTATTTTGGCCCAAACTGAGTTAATAACCCCCCATCTTGGCAATATACATTTATTTCGCCAATTTTAAAACCTAATAAAGATCCAACTAGATGTACTTCATATCGGCCCATCTCATTACTTAATGTTGATTATAAAATGTTTATGAGTATTTTTGCTGATAGATTGAAGACAATCATCCCCGGCATTATAGATATAGATCAGACAGGCTTCATTGTAAACAGAAATACTGTTGATTATATAAGAAGAACTTTAACATTAATTGATTTTGCAAATAGGAAAAAGAAAGATTTAACACTTATTAGTCTTGATATAAGTTCAGCATTTGATTCAGTAAGTTGGGACTATCTGTTTACCTTACTGAAGTGCACAAACTTCTCAGATGCATTTGTAAATCTAATTGAGCATTTATACAAAGGAACATTAGCTTATATTAAGGTAGGAACATATGTTTCACAAAAAATACCCATTTTTAAAGGTACAAAACAAGGATGTACACTTTCTCCACTATTATTCACTTTAGTAATGGAGCCTTGGGCTAATTTGATCAGAAACAGTACTGACATAGAGGGTTTTGAAATAGATGAAAATACAACATCCAAAATTCAACTTTTTGCAGATGATGTTCTAATTACATCAGCAGGATCTAATTCTTCTATGCAGTCTCTATTTGATAAAATGATGAATTTTAAAAGTATTTCTGGTTTAATATTCAATGAAGAAAAAACTAAAATACTACCTATATATACACAAAAAAATATTCTCATTAGTGATTTTACTAAATATGTACCCAATTCAGGTCAGATAACTTATTTAGGTATAATACTATCTAAAGATGTGGTTACTTGGAGTGGTTACTTGGATTGTTTTCTTGTTGTGTGCAATAAAAGAACTTTTTAACCTTTCCTGCTCGTCCATCTGGTGTTCGATAGTTTGGAGCTGCAGTGATCCTATCTACAGTACTGTTTTGTGTCTTTAAACGGAGGGTTCTGTGCCTCAGTGCCTAGTGGGATTCGTGGTACTGGTTTGTTTTCGTTGTATTGCTTACTATCTAAAGATATTAAATCTATTATATATAATAATTATAATACCTGTTTTCTTAATATACAAAATCTTTTTAATACCTGGAATAATATGTTTTTTACTATGGAGGAGAGACTTACAATTATTAAAATGATAATATTCCCCAAGATTTTATACTTAATACAATCAATAATACTTCCACCTACAAAAATAATTATCAAGAAACTGAATACACTAATGTTAAATTTCCTATCGGCACCTAATAGACCTAGGATTGCATTAAAGAAACATACTAATAGCTGGTCTCAAGGGGGTATTTCTTTTCCAGACTTTAATTTATATACTATCTCTTCTATTGTAAAAGTTATTACTTTATTAATAGATCAGTCATATGTCAAAATGGAAAGATTATTGGGAGCTAATTAGTATGCACTTCATGAAAATCTCCTTAACACATAAAAATATGATTGTAAATAATTCCATGTTATGGTTACTAAAGGAATTTTGTACTTCACCTATTACACCTAAACATGTGGTTTGTTACCCATTAAATATTATTATTAGCTATCGTAACTTTATATTCATGCACCCTAAGTATAGGAAATGGAATTTTATTATATTCCCTATAATGTATACTCAGGGTATGCTTTTGTCATCTACTTCTGAAGGAACTCATTTAGCTATAGATAATGATCTAAAGTACTGGTATCAGTTGATATCTGATAATAAAGTTAAAAATCTAGATTTCTTAAAACAAGAATTTGATCTAAGAGAAACTTGCTGGTTAGAGGTTCAGACCTTTAGACAACATCTCATTGATAAAATAGATCTAATGTCTATAACAGTTAAAGAATCTATTCCAACACTGATTGATTACTTGATATTAAATTTACAACATAAAGTTTCTGATAAAGGTAAACTTTCATACATACATAAAATTATCAGACAAGAAACTTTTTACAGTGTAGATACATACTGGAATTATTTCACTTCTATTAATGGGGACCCACCAAATCAACAAGATAAACAATATATATTGGAATCTGCCTATAGAACTACGTCTTCCATGGTCTGGAGACTTTATACATGGAAATTTTTACATAGATCTTTTATACACCTTTGATGATGAATAAAATAAATAATAAAGATAATCTATGTAAGAGATGTAATATAGAAATTAATGCTGACTGGGCTCATATGTTTTATGACTGTATAAAATTGAAAGAATACTGGAAGTCAATTAATGAATTTTTGCAGGCTCTTTTACAGATAATTTCATTATTTCTAAATCTCTTATATTATTCAACACACCTGTACCTCAAAGTGTTAAAAAGGTTAAGCTTCCCTTGTTATGGTCTATTCTAGCAGTGGCTAGGAAAATAATAACCAGAAATTGGATTTCAGATACACCTCCTTCGTTCAATGAATTTAAAAATGTTATGAATATAGTGTGCCATATGGAAATAAACACAATTAGGTCAAGAACAACTAGAAAAACATCTTATTACATTGTATGGGATAATTTACAAAATTTGTTAAAAAAATCCTCATTTCAATAGCATGGTATTTTAGTTTAATTAATTGATCTGATTGTAGTGGATGTCTTTGTAAATACTTTAGTTGTTTTGTTGAATGTTATAATCATATCTATTTTTAATTACTTGTATAAAATTGTTATGATATTTCTCTTGTATGTTAAAACAATAAACCTGTTTTGAAAAAAAAAAGAAGGTAGTCATTTTGAAGAATGTCACGTTCCTGCAGGTGTTGTTGCCCTTCCAAGCAATTCCAAACTGATCATTTTACGGTGCAAAGAATTACTGCCACTAATGTTCGACTGTGTATAAGTGTTTCTATGACTGGCATTAGTTCCATGGTGTGGCCATGATATCATCATCATTAATTCAGCAGGGATTAAAGTGCTGTAGCCGGCACAAATGCAAACTTTCAATATTATGGAATTCAGACAATTTCTGCATAGCCCCCTCTCTCTCTATCTTTAAGTGTGATACCGGAGAGCATTAGCTATTTCTGAAGTGAAGAAACATTTAGTAAATCACCAAAACATTACCAATAGCTGGTCATATGGTGCTGCAACATAATGCTAACACAAGTTAAACTACATGTTGAAGTTTACCAATAAGCAATCATTAAATTTTATGAACCTATTAATTCAACACAGTTATTGCAGTCATTCTGTCTGAACTGCAATGTATAACAAATACAACAAATGACCATTTTGTAAGAAAATTCTACAAATATGATTTCAGGGTATGTCAAAATTACCTTTTTTACAACAATTATGACCCATTGCATTTATATTGCCTTGCATATTGCATGAAGTTGAAATGTACCATACACATGGATATAAGATTTATATATATATATATATATAGATATATATATATATATATATATATATATATATATATATATATATATATATAAATATGTATTGTTGTGTCTTTCGGCTTTTTCCGGTTAGGGGTCGCCACAGTGGAACTCCGGTCCGCTAATGATTGGCAGTAGATTTTTACGTGCCAAGTTGCCAGCCTTGACGCACAACCTTCAACGAAGGTACGCCCATTTACGCATGTCTCCACACAGAAGACACTCTAGCTGAGAATCGAACAGGACAACGTCTTACTGTGAGGTGACAGCGCTACCGCAACACTATATATATATACATATATATATATATATATATATATATATATATATATATATATATATATATATGGTCTACTTTAAATCATCAAAAAAACATAAAACCGTCTCGCTAAACAACAGGATGACAACATTGTAAGTTCAAAACAGAGAACTCCCGAAATGGCAAATTTTGTCTCTGGGAAACCAACCACTTGGCTGCCAATGACAATTAAAAAAAAAATGAACAAATTAAACCCACTGAAGTGGGGGGATGCTGTGCCCCCCACACCCCTAATTCAATATTCCAACTCCAAGATCGCACTATAGAGGAGAAAAGGGCAAAGGTTGTCAGTGGTTGCCAAATGGTTAGTTTCCCTAGGCAAAATTCACCATTCCAGGAGTTCATTCTTTTGAACTTACAATGTTGTTGTCTCACTGTTTAGCAAGACTACATTATGGTTTTTCAATGATGTAAAGGGGAACTATATATGTATATATATATATATATATATATATATATATATATATATATATATATAGACACACACACACACACACACACACACACACACACACACACACACACACACACACACACCGCACACACACACATACACACACACACACACACACACACACACACACACACACACACACACACACACACACACACACACACACACACACACACATATATATGCATATGTAGTAAATATATAGAGTTGCGTATATACAAAAAGTCATTTATACTTATACTTGCATATGTACAGATAAGTAGTTATCACTGATCTCTTTCTCTACATCTGTGAGCCATCATACTTATGGCAGCATTGCTCCCCATTGCAAGTTAACCCTGTTGAAGAGTGCCAGTGATCTCCCAGATCCTGTCAGATGTCACTTCTTTTTTTCCATTCTGACCCAGTGTGGGCTGCAAGAACAGGAAATATCAAGCTGTACTTCATAGTACCCAGACGCTAAAAGATGCTGATCCTTCATGTCTTACAACATGGAAGGGGGGAGAAGGGTGTGTTGTTGTATTGGATGGACTGGAATGAAAGAATCTATCATTATAGTAAGTACGTATAAGTACTTACTTGTGATATCATATTCATTCAGTCTGTCTGATCCAATGTGTGGGTCAGAATCCCAAGCTGCAGAACCCCTGGGTGGTATCATGGCAAGAACCCTTTCAGAATGGACACACTGAAGGAAGTTCTAGCTCTAGAAATGCAATCCAGTTTGTAGTGTTTGATGAAGGTATAAAGGGCCAAGTTGCTGCTTTGCATACATCACTCAAGGAGTGCCTTATAAAGAAACCAGCAAAAGTCATCATGGCTTTAATAGAATGGGCTGTAGGTTTTGGAGCCAGAGTGAATGAGGGAAGCAAGAAAACTTAAAGCATCTGGAATAGAGGCTGAAAAAGGATCAACATTTTGAGTACAAGGCCATAGAGTGAATCTCCTCCATTTACTATGATAGATTTTATGAGTGAAAGGTTTCTGAGAGGCTGTTAGAATATTGATGACATCTTGTGGAATGGAGTCATCCCTTGACTTCAGTGGAATTTGAGAAATCACGGGGTTAGTTTCAGGTTGGGAAGGTCCAGATGCAGCTACATGGAGTGGAGAGTTATGTGATCTAGAATTGTATCCAGTAATCAAGGGGCATCTCTCATTTGAGGCTTTAAAACAAGGAATCATATCTGTCTGGGTCAATATGGGGCAGTGATGATGACAGCCACCTTGTACTGTAGAGCTTTCTGTAGAAATTTGGACATTAGGAAGAGGGGTGGATGTCAATAGAGTAACCTGGTGTCCAATGCCGAGAAAAAACATTCCTGTTGTTTTGTCCCAGAGGGGAGATTGTGGCAAAAAAAGCTGCTGCATTTGGTGTTGTACTGAGTGGCATAGAGATTGCAACAGTGAGTGCCCCAGCAGCCAGATTTTTTTTGGCAATCACTGGATTCAGGGACCACTCATAAGTCAAAAGTAGAAGTTTGCTGACCCTCTCCAGCAGTCCACTGAAAACCCCAGGAATATGTGTTGCTATGAGAATATGGCAAGAGGCCATCACCCATTGCCAAAATCTCATGGTTTTATAAAATAAAGGATAGGACCTGGTTCCCCTTTATTTTTTGATTATAGAAGATGACCATCATATTGTCAGTCTAAATAGAGATCACACCCCAAAGTAGGTAGTCCTGAAGTTCTTGCAACACAAGAATGACTAGTCTCAACTCTAGGACATTTGGGTGAAGATGGGCCTTGTTCTCTTGTCCAATGACATAGGATCATCTACCCACTCTCTCCTGCCTCCCACATTTGTTGACTACATTTGAGAGCAATTTTCTTCTTTGAACCACAACTCTCTTGAGGGAGCACTACCAAACACCCTCCCACCAAGGATAGGCACACCCATCCCTCCCTGCCAGTGGCGTACCTAGTGTATTTGACACCTGGAGCAGAATTTTTTTTTAAAACACCCTTCAAAGATTTTTTTCTAACACCTCCACCTGTATGACAATTGTTTTCAGTAATCATGAAATGAAACAAAATAAGGGCCATCAAGAAGCAAACTAGAGTAGTGATCAAATCCCCAAAAGACTCAACCATCCTACAGGAAGGCCTATCCTAAACAAAAAACTAGTACCAGCATCATGGACTAAAGTTAAATATCAAAAATGCATTATTGTATCCTTTTGGAAAGTTGAGTATGCCATTGACAACACACCCCTAAGAGCTGACCCAGCAGTTTGGGATTTGGTAACTTATGTGGAGAGTTGATCCCAAATTCTACTAGGAACAACAGATCAAGATGAAGCAAACTTAGGGACATTCTGTAAAATCAGGAACAGTTTCACCTTTCAACTTGGTTTTACAAATGCAGCACCCAGAGAGAGAGAGAGACAGAGTAAAGATTGCAGCATATTTCATTCAAATTCATGCTAGTCATGTAAAGGCAATATATACACTAAACAAACAGTATGAGAATAACTTGCAGACCAAACATTTAAAAAAAAATAGAAGATCAACTTAGGTCCTTTTACCTCTGAATCTATACATATAACAAAAGGCACTAAGAAAGGATGTCCCATGTCACTGATTCTATTTGTTCTGGCAATTGAAATATTGGCAGAGTCAATTTGTAACAATATAAATATCAAATGAATAGATGTTTATGAACAATACATTTCTAAAGTAATGCTATTTGCTGATGACATATTACTAATGTTATCTAATACCAAAGAGACATTAGAAGAATTAGATATATTAACTGACAAATTTTACATGACTTCTGGACTCCATTTCAATAAATTAAAATCAAAATTTTTATTTTTAAATAAAAAAAGAACTGCAGACTAAGGGGGATCACATCATAGGAAAACAAGAATCTACCTTAAAATATCTAGGAACTGAGTTATGCAAGGATAATAATGAATTAGACTCAAAAACTACAATAATATCATCAATACAATTAAAATCTCTGTGATAAAGTGGAACAAAATAATATTAACATTTGAAGATAGACTACAGTTAATAAAAATGGTTTTACTACCCAAGATCCTATATATAGCTTTGGCATTACAACTGTTACCAGAAAGGAATATACTTAAAGAATTAAATTCATGCCTAATAAAATTTTTATTGTTTCCCAAAAGAAACAGAATAGCTTTAATACATCATATCAGATCATGGAAACAGGGAGGATTAAACTTTCCTGATATAGAAATATATATAAAAGCAACAATATCTAAACCAATCTCAGAATGGATAAGTCAAAATTACTCTGCAGATTGGACAGAATTACTAACTGTAATATCAATAAATGAATTTGATTTACAAAAAAAAAATTCAAATAACAGATAAAAACAATTTGCCATGGCACATATGTATCAGTATGCATTATAACATACCTAAGTCCACTAAAACTCGTATGATTAATTATTACATTGACTCATTTAGGAAAATTATAAATGCAAATATAGATTTAAAATTCTGGTTTGATCTTTCAACACCACTTATAGTCACAAAGACCTTTCCACATAAAATATATAGAGAAATTATTAATTCCTGGGAACAGAAAGGATATGTTTATTGGCTCCAATGTATCAAATAACTAAAAGTTTTAGATATGCAAGTAATAAAAACAACATACAAAATTCCACAACAGGACTGGCTAACTTTACAGAGTATTCTGTCATATGCGCAAGACTTAAGTAGAATAATCAACAATTCTTCATTTAAAGAAATACCTAAATTACAAAATACATACATGAAATCATATATAATGACTTTGACATGGGAAACAGTATTTCAAAATTTTACAAAATTTTGATAGACTATAAAAGAGCACCCAAAACCTCATACTTGAAATATATAACAAAAGGACACTCAATACAGTCAACTGAAGATATTAAAACAAATATCTTATTACCAATAAAACATATATCCTTTACACAATACTGGAAAGTTTTTAATTGGAAATGCTTTCACAGAGCATTCTTAACCCCAGACAGAATCAGTAAAATTAGTTTTTCCATAAAATGAATATGTTTGAGATGTGAACAAGTACACAATGCAGACTACAACCACATCTTTCTTTGATTGTGTTAAAATTAAGCCATTTTGGAATGGTATTAATAACTTTCTACAAGCTTTATTTAATGAATCATTGTATTTAACTAAATCTCTTGTATTATTAAATGTGAATGAAGGTCCTCATTTGAATAGGTCAAACATGTATCTAGTATGGACTATACTTGCAATTTCAAGGAAATGTATAACAAGTAGATGGGATATAAAACACAATACCAACTTTGGAAGACTTCTACAGCCCATTGAAGACCACATAATTACTGGAAATTAAAATTAAACAACTAAGAATTGATTCAAAGCCGTTTATCAAAAACCATTGAGGAAAAGTCTTGGCATTGATTGACGCTATACAATAATTGATCAGACACTCTGATAATGGATTAGACATACTTAGAAAGTAACAGTATACATTAAGATCTGTTATAGTGTCAGACTAATGTAAATAGTGTACATAGTTATTTAAGATATTATGTATAAATACTATGAAATTCATTCAAATGTATTTGAAAAATAAAAATAAAATTTGAGTGAAAAAAAAAAAAACAAATAGAAGAACATTCTTTAAAACTGGGGACAGTTTCAAATGTGTTTCATACAATATTTCAATTTATTTCATACAAATGCACACTAGTCGTAAATGCTGGACTTTAAACTAATTACTAGCTATTTCATCAACAACATAGCTAGCCACGGCCTCCCATGAAAAACCCCAGGAATATGTGTTTGCTATGAGAATGCAGAAATGCACACTACCCAGCCCTTAATAACAGACTTTAAGCTTAAAAGTGGAAACATTTCCAATACCACAGCTAGTCTCCCCAGACCCAAAAATTCAATTTCACACAAATGCACAATAGTCAGCCTTTAAAATAATAAGAAAATTATACAGTTCCTGCCATTACCCCCCAAAAAAAACATAAACATCCCACCTTAAAGGTAGAATTTAAACCAACCAAGTGAAAAGAACAAGTTATATTCATCCACAGCACAGCTGGCCAACCCTCCCTCCAAAACTGGATAAAAATATTACAGTTTATTAACATAAATATTCCCTTGCCAGCATTAATGCCAGAATTTAATCTGAGCAAATGAAAGGGTATGTAACTTTAACCCACAGCCCAGTTACCTCCCACTCCACCAAAATAAAAAAAGGGCAGAAGCGTGCAATGGAAAAAAAAGGACATAAATATCCAAGTTCAAAATATTTAAATAAATACACATGCATATGCACATACATAAACAAACACACACAAGCTAAACTTTAAAATATTTAAACAGATGCAAACTTACACACACACACACACACACACACACACACACACACACACACACACACTCAAACAAAATACCCTAGCCGCCGTCTGGGTCTATATATCAGATAATTGAACTTTTAAAAGTTTGAACACCATATGGACGAGACCTTATGTTTGAACTCTTAAAAGTTCAAAAATCAAATTAAAAAAAACAAAAAAAAAAACCAGAAAAAACCTGCCTGAAAGCTTAAGCAGGGGGGAAAGCCACCCTGCACCCCCACACCCCCTGCTCTTTAAATATACCAACTCCAAGATTGCACTACAGTGCAGAGAATGGAAAACTTACATTGCCACACTGTGCGGGGATCTTTGTTGAAATGTTCGAACTTTTAAAAGTTCGATTATATTGTGTCGAGCATATGACATTCGAACTTTTAAAAGTTCGACAATGTGATAGGAACCTCCGCCGTCCCCTCCCCCCCTCCAAAAATAAAAACGAAAATCTGGTTACATCCAACATTTAAAAACATGCTTACATTCAGTCCCATAGTTCACAATGCCTGTGCTCATTTACTTGCTGTGATTAATCCAGTTCATCAGGTTCAATAAACAAACAAAAAAATAAACTTTTGCACTGCAGAACTACAACTAGAAGGCTGCTGTTAATTTTAAAACTAACTGGTTTTCTATCTCTGGTCTTGTCTTTACTTCTTTCTGAGTTTCCTTCAATCCTGTACCATGTTTTCACACATAAAGAAAAACAAACCTGCATGTTAATGAAGGCAATCCAACATAAAACAAACTATGAATCAAACAAATTGTGGATACACTACCATGGCTGCAAAACACACTTAGATAAAAATCCTTTAATAAAACATACAAAGATGTAATCAATCTCTGAAGAGATAAAAACAACCAAGCTAGATTAGCAATTTCGGCCATAGCCTTCTTCAGATCCTGTTTGAAAAGACCAATCATTTTACTTTATAAAATGAATAGTGTCCCGTCCTATCTCCCAATTGAGACAACTCCTTCCTTACATCCTATTAGCTGATCGTTCAGTCATGTACAAGTTTTGTGCACACCTCTTTTCTCCTCCTATCAAATAATTCTCTTAAAGTTTTTGGACAAGCCTCTCTTTTCAACCAATTAAAGAAGCTTCAGGAGATGTTGTCCTTTTAGAACCAGCTTCAATGGTATTACCCCATTCAGTCCTGGAGAGCGATCAGCTCTCATCTCAATAATCCACTTAGTTTCTGCTATTTCAGTTCTATAACACAAATCCCCATCATCTCAAATATTCTAGTACTTGTTCAACCACCATACATTTAAAAATGTGGCTTTTATGATTCTTCTTAACATGACATGACAGAGCATTGGTTTCAACATTGTTCCTTATATCAGATGCATGACATAAAATTCTTTCTTTAAATGGTCTGTTCATTTTACCAATATAAAAAGCAGGGCAAATCTCACAGGTGGAAACATATATAATGTTCTTACTGATGCAGGTCACATACCCCTGAAATAATACTCAATCCTGTTACAGGGTGCTCAAAGCATGTGATTATATAAAAACCACAGCACCTGTGAGCTTTGCCCTGCTTTTTATATCGGTCAGATGAAGTTTATATTTGGACTGTTTTCAAACCACAGGCCTCTTGTACACATTTTCATTTGATTCACCTTCCTGATTATATTAAAGTTCTTTGTATAATATAGCACCGCTTGTTAGAATGTGCTTTAAATTAGTAGCTGTGATCATTTTTTCTAGTAAGCAATGAAACAAAATATATGACCCAATAATAACAAATCTGTCCATTTCAGAACATTTCAACCATAAAATGGCACTCAAACTTCTGTCATTACTATCCACCAAACATTAGCCAATATACGCAATCTATGAAGAAGTAAAAGTAATTTGAATAATTCCACATTAACTAGATCTGTAACTAATGAAGTGGTTGCTGCTAGCAAACAACTTTATACTTCAGTGTTTCATCTACAAATTTAGTGCCTGCTGCTCTTGAGGAATAAATTACCTATGTTACATTAAAAAAAAAATTGCAAGCTGGTAATACTGCAATAGGGAATAGATGGCAAATTAACAACAGGTTTATAGTTACCAAGCTTCTCATCCAAAGGAGGACACACTCAGGACTGCAGCACCACCCCTTATAGTACGACACAGTATCATCAAGCCATCTACATCCTGTGGGTATAGAACCTACAGTCTTCTTCATCAAAAGCCAGTATGCTACCCATTTACTAAACAAAACAGATGCACATTGAAAACAGACTTAGCATGAGCAGCAGTAAACCTGTCTTCCCTTCAAACTCTCAGTTCCTTGAAAATGCAGTGAAGCTTACAATTCCTTGCAAATGCACTGAAACTCAATTCATTGAAAATGCCTCAAAACTCATTTTTTAAACTAGTTTGGTAGTTTGTGTAGAGGATGTAGGCTCTTGTTTCTTGTAACCAAGTACAGGGTTTGAGCCTGAGGAAATTTACAAACCTGCATAACTCTGAACTGTCCAGATTTTCATAGAATGTCCAGATTTTTGCCTCATATTTTGGGTCTTTTCACATAAAATTTGTGTTTTTTTCTGTAAAAGTTTTTTTCTGAATAATGGCATACATTCGTGTTTCAAACATCATACTTGTTTCAAACGATTCAAAATTTGTTT
>NC_056741.1:1192501762-1192633622 GCF_019279795.1 Protopterus annectens
TGTCTGCATTCTCCAGTGTGAGTAGAGCTCAGAGGGAGTGGAGCTTCTTGTTTAGACTCCTGGCATTGGGCTGTAACACCTTTAGATTTCCTTGGGTAGATTTTGCTATGTTGGAAGGTTTTCCAATCTGGCATTGTCTAAAAAAGGCTTTATGGGGAAGGACAATGTTTTATCTGACATTCAAAAGCCTAGACAGGACAGGTGCAGACTATTTTTGGGAAAGCAATGTGGTTTGTTAACCATGCCCTTCCATGCTGACAAAAAAATGTATCCCCCTAAAATGACACCAAAAACTAAGACGATTATTAAAGTCAATTATCTTCTGTTTGTATTGTGGCATCATCGCTGGTGAAGGCAAAATAGTGTTCAATGCTAGGCACATATCAGGCTGTGACATACATCCTTATAGCTCCATAATGCCTCTGCTCATATAGTCCTGTGAGGTATGTCTCTGGTCATTTACAACTACATGGAGTATGACTGAATTATACTGGTACCTGTGGTCCACTAACTTGAGTGCATCCGTAGCTTGGGGGACCTGACCCCTGATAGGCAACTTCCTCCTTGCTCAGCCTGGTGAGTGGGGTATCAGTATGTCATGTAATGAAGTCCCCGTGACGAGAGTCCTTTGTAGCATAATGATTTGCCTTATAGGTCTCAGTATTGTAGGTGAAGTAGCACGCGATTCTTGCAGACTGTATCAGCAATCATTTAAGCAGCTGCAGTCACGATTGTGGCTACTTAAATGACAGTCAATGTACGTGTGCCAGGATCATAGAAAAATGTTAGACTAGCTCTTTGCTACAGTTTAGCAAAGTTGTTTGATGCAATTTAACTAAGAGCTATTATTTATGTACATTGTAGTACTTTGCTTAGCCTGAAGAACTATTTGTTTTTTTTTTATTTTGTTTATTTTTGATAGTCAGTGAACTGTAGCAAGGAGCTTCTATAGCTGTTTGGCATAGTTTAAAAGATATTGATACAATTGGGGGGTGACGAGTAAATCAACTAACTTTGCAACAATGCTGTGAATGATTTGTCAGATTCGTATGTACTTTATAATTTTTATACCTGCATGTGAGACAGCATGTGTTCTAACAATGTGAGATGCTTAAGAAATGAGTAATAATTTAGGCATGCATGCATTAGCCCAGATATTGTGAATACTGAGTGTGCACTACTAATTAAACCATATGTAGTAAATATGTTGTTAATCTGTAGATTGCTGCTATCACATATAAGGACTCTTGTTTTCTTTCAATTTACAGAAATGCGTGATAGGAATGCTCCTAGCACTACTATTGCAGGACCTGAGGTACAGTAAATATACAGATTATCAAACTGATATGGCATTATAAAGTTGCAGTTTTCATGTTGAATTACCCTTTCCTTTACTGCCACGTTTTTCATCATGAATTACGCACTCAGTCCATACCTCTCAACTGAACACATTGTTGGTCCATTTTTCATAAAATTGTGTTTTTGTGGCAAATCATTGGCAAATTATTAAAGATAGAGTCGGAAAAAAAAATTACAGACATTTGCATTTCAGACTTCCTACCCTTTGGAAAATACATACTAACGCAAACTCTGTTATTTTATCAACTAAGTTTGTAAGAGCAATATTTAAAAATTGTCCCTATTTTTGGGCCTTTGTTCCCCCATAATTTATGGCTTTGTCCAGATTTCTTGCTCTAAGAGGTTGAGAGGTATGCCACTAAATCTCTCTCTCTCTCTCTCTGATTCACCCAGTTAAAATGTATGCTGCTTAGTGTGATATTTGAGCAATGCTCACTTTATATTTAATTTCTCTTACTTTTATCATTAAGAGTTTGCAATCATAAAGAAGGGCTTTTTTTAATTTTATTCCTATGATACAAATGCAAACATATTTGTTTATCATGTCTATCTTTTTTTTTTTCAATAATTTTAATTTTAATTTTTTCATTTGTATAAATCACAATAATTTCCATTCTTACAGCATGATCATCGGTGAATATTATACATTGTATTCAATATAGTCATGTAGGTCATAAAACATATCTGTTTACACTATATACAAATATGCTTTCTCATTCAATTCTGTTGTTGTAAAAACAGCACATACAATAAGGATTTCAAGTCCATAGTTTGACTGTGTGATCGTGTGTATATTTCTAGGTTCCTTTGTACCTTGTTACTATGTAGCATGTATGATGTGTCATGCTAATATGATGTTAAAGGTTTGTTCCCAAATTTCTGGGGCTTTCATATTTTTGTTTCTTTTATCCATTACTATTTTGTGGGCTAAAAGATGTTTTATAGCTATTTTTTTAATCCCTCCCAAGATATATTTGTAAGAAAATTATTATAAGTATATTGGCTTGTTTTCCTGATATGTTAGATGGGTGAATATGTAGAAGGGTAAATTCCCATGTTAGTATTGTTATTTGATATCCCATTTTTTGCAGTTGTATCTTGAGGGAATTCTAGAGTTTGTACACACCTTTGCAACTCCAAAATATGTGCATTAGGTCTGCTACCTGGTCCTTACAGTGTGGGCAGTATGGTGCTTTGGATGCATTGAATGTGTGGAGTATTGTGGGTGTGAAATATGCATTATTATATATCATAAGCTGCATGTATGACATTTTTTAAGGGGTATACTTTTCAGTGTTAGATTTACTGCATGACTTATTTGCTGGTCATCTATGGATGGTTTTAATTTTCTCCAGTAGTTAGACAAAAGTAGGTCCTTCTGAAATTTGATTTCATCTATCATTTTATGAGTTAGATATTGTTTTCCTTGTTGTAAGAATAGTCTTCCAAAGCAGAGTACAGTTTTCCATGTCACTATTAAGTATAGTAAAGTTTTGGAGGTAGCTGGAACACAACTCTTTGATTTGTCTTAGTATTATTATGTATGATTTGGGTAGATTTAGGTTACTTCTCATTTCTTGGATTGTACAGTTAAGATACGAGTAGATATCTTGGATTATTTTGTAACTAACAACTAAGAGGTTCCACAACCCGAGTATACCACAGCAATGGCACTGACTTCCTCTTTAAAATTGAATGTTCTTCCTGTTTCCAAAAAATCCACGCTGAAAGATGTACCAAATAGCTCCACAGCAATAATGGAATTTATTCTTGAAACAGACACACAAAAACAGCCAAAAAGACGCCAAGGAAGTAATTCAACAGGTTTACCCGGGTTTCGTCCGCCAAGACGAACTTCTTCAGAATAATCTAATCATTGGTTACCTCCCCAATATATACACAAGAAACTAATTGATTAATTAAACTACCTAATTGATATGAACATTGGTACTAACACAATTGAGCTATAATTGATGGAAATAACTATAAATTCATATATATATATATAACCCAATGTATACAATTTACAAATGCATATATCAATAAACAAACATAATGAATTAAAAACTGAAATGATTAAAATAAAATAAAATAAATGCATATGTTAATATTGCAATAATTCATATTTCATTAAAATTGCAATGCTCAAACATAATACAATATTGATGCTATAACTGTGAAAATGTATATTTATATTAAATCTTCATAAATACATTTAGATACCCCCATATGCTATCCAAAGAATGTATGTATACATATCATTATTCCTACCCAATATTTTAATACTAATGACATATAACCATGAATGGCTTTGAAGGAATATTATTATAATAATAACTATACAATTCGTACAATAAGCACAAAAGGCACAAAAAACCATATTATATACTAGTGTGTAATAACTTAATTACTTACTACCTTATGTTATATTGAACTATTTATCTATAAAAATATTTAAAATATTAATTATATATGTATTTACCTGGACTAGATGACATTTAAACAAATAATCTACTAATGAACTAATTTAACATCTACCCTTAATGTAATTTTTCATAAGGATAGGTTTGATTGTACAATATTCATTGAGACCAGGCCAATTATGGGCATTCAGCAGAATCTGCCACTTTAACTCCTGTATGTCAAGGTCATATTTAGTAATTCTTCCTTGTACATCACTCAATAAATGTTCAATTATACAGAATTTAAAGTTATGATCAGTATGTAATTGGATATGCCTAACCAGGGCATTGGTGGTTTTCATGTGTTTTATATCCAGTATATGTTCTTTTATTCTACTCCTGAATTTCCTACTCGTTTTGCCTATATAAAAGGCTCTACACTGTTGACATAATGCTACATAGATTACATTAGATGTATGACAATTAAAATGTCCTTTGATCTTAATATTAATGTAATTGATTTTAATTTTATCCTGTGTGTCTTGTATGTACTTACATGTTGTACATCTTCCACATCTATAATTCCCAATTGGTCTATTGTTATTATACTGTCGTATTTCAATATTATGCTCAAAAAACTCTTTGAAGGACGTGTCCTTTTTATACACAAATTTAACCGGTCCTTTAAATATTGATGCCATCATATGTTCATCAATATACAAGTTCCAATTCCTATTAATAATATTCCTTATTATTGGTGTACAATCATCGTATACTGAAATGTATAAAGGCATCTGATCCTTATTTTCATACAAAATCTTGTTTACATTCTGATCATATCCATGATTTAAAATGGCTTGATATATTCCTACCTGTCTCTTATTTTTCACTTCTTGTTTGATAGTTTCACATAGGATTTCTGGGTATCCCCTGCTTATAAACATACTTTGCATGAATTCCAATTCATCATACAATTCAGTCTCCTCACTAATCATTCTGGCTGCCCTGACCATCTGGCCCTTAACAACACCCTTCTTTTGATGGTCAGGGTGCCAGCTGTCATAGTGAAGGTAGGAATTGGAAAATGTTGATTTTCTATGTATGTTGGATTTTAAATATTCCCTATGTTTATCAAAGGTTAACTCCACATCCAAATAGGATATACTTTCATAGCCAATATGATGTGTAAACTTTAAGAATCGCACATTTTGATTTATATATTCAAGAAAAATATTTAAAGATACCTCATCTGCATCCCATACTATAAAGATATCGTCTAAATATCTAGTGTATGTTTTAAAATATTGTTTGAATGGACTATTGAAAATATAATTGTACTCCCAATATGTCATTATTAAATTAGCATACATGGGGGCGCATGCTGCCCCCATTGCAACACCATCAATTTGTTTGTAGTAATGTCCTTCATAGTACAAAAAGTTGTTATGTAGTACTATTTCCATAAGGCTAATCAGGGTATTGATCTTAGTTTGGTCAAATGTCTTTGATTCAAAAAGCTGTTCTTCTAACCAAATCAACCCTATATCATGGGGTATTGATGTAAAAAGATTACAAACATCTATAGTAACCATAATGTTTCCATCCTTCATTTTAACCTTATTCATCATGTTAAGGAAATCCCATGAGTCCTTGGTGATGTATGGAAATTTAGACATACTTAACTTAAAATGGTTATCAAGATATTGACTGATGAAACATGTTTTGTTCCTCTTCCCATCCACAATAGGCCTGAACTGTAGGTTATTCAGACCCTTGTGGATTTTTGGAATTCCAAATATTCCACTAATGACCGGAAAGTCATTAGATAGATATTTGTGTTCATCCTCTGTCAATTCACCTTGCATTAACATATCTTCTAATCTGTTATCTATCCTTTGATGAGCAATGTTGATTTCATTTAAACTTATTTCAGAGTAAGATTGACCTAACAACATGGTAGTCATATATGTGACATAATCCCCTGTGTCAGTTATGACAACTCCACTGCCTTTATCAGGCCTCATTATTCTAATATCTTTAATATTTAATATTTCTTTAAATATTTCCTCATCACTTTCTGTCATGTTACTGTGTATAGGAGTATTATAATGTTTAAAAAAATCCCTAATGTCCATTTCGGCCTGTTTTTCAAAAATAATTATTTTGTCATTCATAGGGGGATTGAAAATACTAGGTTTACACAAATCACTCGCTATATGGTTTCTCCTGTTGTCCTGTACATTTCCCTGAAAGAATAATTTCAAGTTTAGTTTTCTACTGAATAATTTCAAATTGACAATAGAATTCACTAATTTCCCCTTACGACAGGGTACAAAATTGTGTCCCAATGAAAACAAGTTCGCATGTTTACTGTTAAATGCATATTTAGAATAATTAAATATTTTATAGTCCCCATAAGTATTGATAATAATGTTAGGGTTACTTAAAGGTTCTTTAACAAATAATTCTAAGTTATCATCCAATGCACATGTGTCTTCTTTATTCAAATACCTTTCGATATTAAGGTCAATATGGAAATTAATAGGATTGTGAAATTCATCACCTAAAAAATCAGTGCTGTTCTCTTTCATACCATTATTCGTCATGTCATTACCTGTGTTGTCAGTGTAGCAACTCAGCATGTTGGAAGAGCCAATAATGTCAGGGTATTCATAAATAGTCAAGTCTAATAATGCTTGATCCTCTTGTGCTGACTTATTTAACTCTAAATCTATATCTCCCTGACAATTTGTAATATTTAATTCTTCAGCTGTTAACTGGGCGGAAAAGCCACCATTATGCTTAACAACATCATAATCCTTAATAGTGCAATAGTTGTCATTTGTTTCCATACCACACTGAATACAGTCATATATAGTCCGCTCATGTGGACTAGTTACCATGTCACCTATCTTATACACTAAATGATCATAACTAGCATTATCCCCATAAGTATGACTGTATTCCCCCATATTACAACTAATTGGTGCTCGCTGCATGCGAGGTTGTATAACATTAAAAACATCATAAACATCATTATGTCCCAAACTTTGTTCACACATACCATATTGGAGCTGCGACATTTCTAATATAGTTGTAGGTTGGTATAAGTCCACAGTTGGTACAGCAATAGGGTAGTCTATGTCCATATTATAATCCATGCTGATGTCGATTCCATGTGTGGATGGTGCCCTTATTTCCGACTCTTCCAACCTGCTTTCGCATTGCTTGCCGCTAAAAAACCTCTTTTCGGTTTCGCCCCTGTATCTCTATAATCATCCTCTCCATTGTGTTTTCCCCGATTGTAGAGCCTTTCTGATCGTCTCACAACTTCTGCGTAGTTCTGTTCGTTGGAACCTTGCTGTTGCTGTTCCTCATTGTCGGAAGTGATGTCATACACTTCCTGTCTTTGTCGGTTACGTTCCATGCGTATCTCATCACCATGGTTATTGTGCTTATGTTTGGACTTAGGGTAAATTTCACCAGCCTCATATCTTTTAATGTCTCTTATTATTTTATTACTTTTCTTATTGTGTAGAATTCCACAGTTATAATCAATGTCCTTAATAATCGTAGTGTATTTGGTGTAATGTTTGTCAAAGCTAGAGTCTTGACTAATATTTTGATTGAGTACATCGAGTTCTTTTAACATATTGTCAATTCTAGAATTATTGTATTTAATCATAATTTCCATCATACGCACACCAGTATTGTTAAATAAATCATGCAGTTCTTCCAACATGTTTTCATTGTTCTCACTACCGTGCGGGTACTTCCAAAGCCTTAATCCTTTGGGAACCATATGGAGGTCTATATTTTTCTGCAGGTAACTGTTTTCAAGCTGTAAACGTTTATATTTAAACAGCTTCATTTCAAAAGTTTTTAGCATATCACACATTGCATCATGCTGTCTCTTTGGTGGCAATTGGTTATCATGTTGTACCATATTAAACGAGAAGCAATTATCTCGCCAAACATTAAAATTCGTATTATTTGTGTTGTTAACATTCTCCTCATTAAAATTCAACTTTAAAGTACCTTGTTTAGTTGTAGTGGGAGATTGCGGCGTAGCCTGTGTTAAAGGCAGTCCAAGGGTATCATTCACAGTAGAATTGTTATCATGGCTGTTTGTACTTAACAGTTTTTGAATCAAAACTGAATGTTCCTTCAACTGTGCATTGATTTGCTGTAATATAATCCCCGTGTCCACTGGAACCACCTCGTCCTCCATACTGACACCAAGTACGTAAAAACACAAACTTGTAACTAACAACTAAGAGGTTCCACAACCCGAGTATACCACAGCAATGGCACTGACTTCCTCTTTAAAATTGAATGTTCTTCCTGTTTCCAAAAAATTTTTTTAATCCCTCCCAAGATATATTTGTAAGAAAATTATTATAAGTATATTGGCTTGTTTTCCTGATATGTTAGATGGGCGAATATGTAGAAGGGTAAATTCCCATGTTAGTATTGTTATTTGATATCCCATTTTTTGCAGTTGTATCTTGAGGGAATTCTAGAGTTTGTACACACCTTTGCAACTCCAAAATATGTGCATTAGGTCTGCTACCTGGTCCTTACAGTGTGGGCAGCATGGTGCTTTGGATGCATTGAATGTGTGGAGTATTGTGGGTGTGAAATATGCATTATTATTTATCATAAGCTGCATGTATGACAGTTTTTAAGGGGTATACTTTTCAGTGTTAGATTTACTGCATGACTTATTTGTTGGTCGTCTATGGATGGTTTTAATTTTCTCCAGTAGTTAGAGAGAAGGAGGTCCTTCTGAAATTTGATTTCATCTATCATTTTATGAGTTAGATATTGTTTTCCTTGTTGTAAGAATAGTCTTCCAAAGCAGAGTACAGTTTTCCATGTCACTATTAAGTATAGTAAAGTTTTGGAGGTAGCTGGAACACAACTCTTTGATTTGTCTTAGTATTATTATGTATGATTTGGGTAGATTTAGGTTACTTCTCATTTCTTGGATTGTACAGTTAAGATACGAGTAGATATCTTGGATTATTTTGTCCTTTAATCGAGGAAAAGAATCAAGGTATGACATCTTGTTATTTATTTTTAGATTTGGAGTTTTATGGAGGGGTTGTAGTGCTATCATAGCTTGCCCAGGGTTTAAGGAATGAAAGAGTTTTTGTGTTATATTTATAGAATGTTTTAAGGGATATATAATGTTATAGGTTTGTAAATCTTTTTTGTTTAAAAAGGGAAGCACTTTGGGATTGGTGCTTAGCGCTTTAATGTGCCTATAGAATATTGTCACCCAAGGAGGTGACCAAGTTTTCATTGTCAGGTTATGTTCTGCTATTCTCAATATTCAGTTAGTGTTGATAATAGAGTAATAAGTTTTAAAATCTGGCAGGCTCAGACCCCCTTTGCTTTTGGGAAGTGCTAGTTTTTGATATGAGTTTCTGTTTTTTTTTGTGTTCCCATATGAATTTTGCTAGGAAGGTATGAATATGTTTGAAAAATGTATTATGTGTAGTTATCTGTGATGTCATGAATATATATATATGTTAGTCTAGGTAAAATGTTTATTTTTATTATTGATACTTTGGCCAGAAATGGTAGCTTAAGGTTATTCTACCTTTTATAGTCTTGTATTATGCTTTGCCATTTAAGAGTTATGTTATGCTGGTAGAATTCCTTGTTGCTCTGGAAGAAAGTAATTCCCAGATATTTAGTTTCTTCTTTAATTTTTATTGTATATATTAGCGGTATTAATGAGATAAGTTTGGGTGGCCTTAAGGGGAAGATATTAGTTTTATTGAGGTTTAATTTGTAGTTAGACATGATTGAAAATTGTTCAGTTGCAGTTATTATTTTGGTTATGTTTGAGTTTGGTGTGGTGAAGTATATGTTCAGATCATCTGTGAAGGCGGTGAGGTATACTTTGCAGCGTGTTGAGGGGGGGTTATGGTATGTGTTTTGTTTAATATAAAGAAACAGGGGTTCTAGGTATATGTTGAATAGAAAGGGAATAGCGGAGATCCTTGTCTTGTTCTGTATTTTATCATAATTCTATTTGACCATGTTTTATTTATATATAGGGATGTGTATGGATTACTATAGAGAATTTGGATGATCTGAATTAAATTGATAGGTATGTCAAAATAAGGTAATGTTTGAAGTAAAAATTTAGTTTGACCCTGTCAAATGCCTTTTGGGCATCTACTACCATTGCATAGATATTAATATTCCTCTGATTTGCAAAACACATTAATGCATCCAATGTTAGAGTTTTATTGCTGGTCGTCTTTGTGTTGTGAACCCAGATTGCTCTGGAGAAATGATTTGTTTATCAAGTCTATTTTGATTATGGATCTTTCCGTTTCATTTCCTAGCTTACTAAATGTGAATTTTTTTAAGTGTACTACTTTGAGCACTCTAGGTGCATCTTGCAGTTACTATATAATATAAAGAACACAGAACAAAACTACTAACTGATTAAAAACTTAATGACACACAAAAACTAACCAATTTTATTTTGTTATAGCAAACCATTACTTTTTCCATAGCTGGTACATTCTTTCACAGCTTCTGCATGTATTGTAGCACCATTATATTGTTGCTTTTGCTACTCATTCTAATAGACTTCTAAATGCATCTCCGTCCTCTCTGTAAAGAAGCACTTTCTATAATTGCCTGAGACTTCTTCTTCTTCTGACTTCATTTCCTAATGTTCTCATGGTTGTTTATCATTTTCTAAAAATGGATCTTTGTGTTCTGAAATTTATACTCGTGAACTGTTTTATAAATTCTGCATCAGTCTTGCTTTTCTTTGTCTCTCTCTCTCTATTCTGCTTCCGTCATTCTCTCTTTCTGCCTTTGTCTTGTGTCTTCATCTCTAAAGAAATGTAAGCTGATATCTCTGTTTATATAGCTGTTGGTGTTTTCATTGGCTTGTTTAGTAGCAATCTGAAAAATCTCCCTGCTGTCTCTGCTCTTCCACATAATGTCCTGAGAAATGAAAATGACCTTTGCAGTTCTAACTCACTGACTTACTGCAACCATCATGTTGTGCAGCTACTGTCCTCTTGTCTTCCCTGTAATAAGTCAGTGTCTCCTGCTGCAGGGATACATTTGAGCCTTTAAAAGACATTATCCCCATATCCCTTTTCTGCTGACAGAACGTTTTTCTCCCACCACATGATATTTATACACTTAATTATTCATAAAAAGATATAACCCCGGATTCATGAAGCTCGGCGCAAGGCCGGCGTAAGGCTTGCGCCGGCCGTGAGGCGTAGATGTGGAGTAGTCGCGCCATATGCATATTAATGAAAGCATGCAGCTGCCATAGCCACGTGCATAGGAAACGTGCACGAGTGCAAGGGGCGTATCGAAGTTGTGCAGGGAGGCATGTCAATGTCAGCTTCCGAGGAGCAACCTAAACTGCTGAATATTATATTCCACCAGCAATAGTAATCGTACCTATCAGTGTCTGTGGAGACTGAAACGTATGCAAAGCAGAGTACCTGCGAACAGAAAATGAAGACTCAAACACAAATGCACGGTAGGGAATAACGGGTCCCTATCCATGAACAAATGACAAGAAAACCATGTGCCTGTAGTCCAATGTAGTGTAGATAGCTATACCATGTGGAAGTGAAACGTATCAGATGTTAGCGCGCCGCCAGTAGGTACGTCCAGTCCAACGGAGAAGGTCACCAGCCGACCCATAATTTGAGGGAGGGAACATAGCTGTGCAGATGTGTCCATAACAAAATACACAAGGTGAAATGTAGATATAGGTAGTGACCATATGTCTGAATCATATCCCACAAGCCATGTAATAGTCACATACAAAAGGTATGTCCATATTGCACATACCAAATGTGATAGGAAATAGCATACGCATGTAAACGAAACAGAAGGAGCATATAAACGAGCCATAACAACACGGACACATGTAGGCCGAAAGGAACAGTATGATCCGTACCGTCGACCAAGATTACCACCTGTCCCACTTTGTGAGCGACGGTCCCTCTGTGGGCAGATGTGTCCTGACACAAACATGTAAAACTGGCAAATGTCCAGAGAATATAGGACATAATTCCTCTGTAGACGTCATGCAATAGTTGCATTAAACATATTTCAGTGGACGTATAATACAGAAATGTCATAACAAACAGAATAAGATACCGAAATGCTACAAGAATAAGCTTAGATATAGGCAAGAATTGTAAGTTCTATCTGCCGAACTGACCGTGGGTATGTGTTGGCCTGTAAAATATGCTGTGTTCACCGCAACTGTCACAGTAGGGTTGCCACCCTTACAAATGGCCAAAGTGGGACATGTTTGGTACAGACATCAGACTGTACAGGCCAACACATACCCACAGCCAGTACAAAGGACAGAACATAACTGTTTTGCCTACAGAAAAGTGTATTCCCGTAGCATTTTATTTGCTTAGTCTGTTTCTCATAGCAGTCAGGTATTTTAGATACAGAATTAACTGTTTAATGCAACTATCACATAAAATATAAGAAATATGTTTGTCCTAAAATCCCAGGACATTTGCCATGTTGACAATTACATGTCAGGACACAACTGCCCAAAGAGGGACTGTCCCTAGCAAAGTGGGACAGGTGGTAACCCTATGTCACACTGTGGACAACTGAAAAGGTGGAAACACAACCTTTGATTGTGGGGAGGCAATGTCCACAACAGTCGGACATCTGTAAGGAATAGCTTGGACATAGGAAAAGGTGCCATCCTACCAATGAGTAGAACAGGCTGGCAAAATCCAGAAGGCAGCTGTATAATCTGAATGTGTATGTGACACAGTCGAACAGGTAGTACCCGGATACACCAACCAAGTAATGAAAGTGAAGTAAGGGTGTGTAGCTATGTGCGTGAGGTATAACATGTGGACATCAAACAGAGCAGGGTAGTCCACACAACCATAAAGGTACCTGACACATGTAGGGTAGTCAATGTGTAACTCTGGCCGTGTCATGGGCCAACAACCAAAGTAGTGCTCTATGGGGTGTGAGTAATTTGCGTGTGAGGGGTGTGTGTTTAATGGTAAATTCCTCAAAGGCGATACTTGTGTCGTATGCAGAAAAGGTGAACCGGAGGTGTATGAGGGGGCAGCGGGTGAAGTGGAAAGAAACACAACCTCATGTAGAAACAGCTGCAAGACAAGCAGACAGGCCATAGTGTACAACACAATCCCATAAACATATGAATATGGAAATATGCAAGACAAATGTATACATACAACACCATCACATACCCACAGATGAGCCCAGATGGAACTGGCCATAACAAACGCAACACACCTGGATGCATAATAGCCAACCCAGCATACCCTCCACAACACACAACCTGCCACCATACCAGAACATCCACCAAATCCAGCCGTACTTGGTCCACTGGTTTGTTGCAGAAACAGCTACACACAGTGACCCCTACACATATGTAGTAGGTATTGTCACCCTAGGCAGTGTCAGGATTGCAAACCATGTATCCCCTGCAGGTAAAACCCCCTGCACGTTTTCGTGCTGCCACAAAAATCTTAATTATCTAACTTTATTTTGACCAATTTTTGGGATATCCCTCATGGGATGACCAACCTGTGTAAATAGTAGAATGGTTATGACGACATGATGTCCAATCCAGTAGATATCTGGACACAAGTCAGAACGTGCAGTGGAGGTCCATGACACTGTCCAGCCCTAAGTGGGCATGCATAACCTACCACCCAGGATAAAATACCTTCCCGTGATGCACGTGTCCAGACACGAATAGGAGGGAGAATATAATGCACACATTTGCAAAGTGGAAAATGGCATGAGGGTGAGGAAGACACTACGTAAACAGGTCAACCCTGATCAAGTGTGAGGGACACTGACTGTGTGCAGTCGTGACTGACCATACCTGTCAACCTGTGTGAGCAAGATATCTGGACAGAACCATGAATATAAGTGAGACAAAGGTCCAAAATCAGGGACAATCTGTAAACATATCTCTTAGAAACATAGAATTTGATAGAATAACAGTTTGCACATTGGCATTAATGTCTGGAGTATGAAGTCTGAAACCCAACTGTCTGTCAGCACGTTCCGACTGCAGTTTGTAATGCTGAGCTACTGCCATGCCAGAACACAACAGCGTATTACAGAGGTCCGTGCCATACCACTCAACTGTCCGGATATTCGCAGAATGACTAGGGTCACCACCTGTCCCACTTTGCGAGTAACAATCCCTCTGTAGGCAGTTGTGTCCTGTGAAAAAAATCAAGACATAGCAAATGTCCTGAGAGTTTATTCCCAAATTTACTTTAACAGTCACATAAAACGGTTATTTCATATATGAATCCTCAATATGTTATGTGAAGTAGCATAAGCAATTCAAATGTTACTAGAATAAGCTATTATATGTACAGAAAGGTTAAAGTTCAGTACTATGCACGGCTGTAGGTATGTTTTGTCCTGGAAAATCTGACATCTCTACAGAACATGTCCCACTTTGGGCAGTCGAAAAGGTGGCAACCCTAAGAATGACCACAGGTTCACCCCATAGTGTTGGTGTGTGCCTCCGACAATCTGCACCAGTGTGGTAAATAGCTGAGGATTGACGTCACTAAATAATGAGAAATATCCTGAGTATAAGACTCCACAACCTGCAGAAAAGTCATGCTAATGCAAGACCTAGCATTCTATCAACGTTGTAAGCTTGTAAGAGCAATCGTTAAAATGTGTCCCTAATTGTCCCCCCATCGTGTAGGTTTTGCACAGGTTTGGTGCTCTAAGAGGAATGGTCTGTACATATTTACAGGAACAGCCCTTCACACTTGTGTAATGTACAACCGTATACCTGTAGTCACTTCATGTCCAAAAATAACAATCCCTGTATGACTGTATACAGGTAATAGTCAAATGTGAATGGGAACACCCCTCACCGGGGAGTATGGACTGTAACAAACCCACCCATAATATGTAATGCCAACAGAATTAGCTGCTGACAGGTGCACAAACACCTGTGTCTATAAACACAGGTAAAACTTCAAAATAGGGAGATAAGCCCTGTCCATATGCTTCGTTTGACATTTGGCCTCGGCCAGGGAAGTTCCATTCACCAGATGGACAAGCCTAAACCCAGATCACTACATGAACACCCTGACAATCAAAGACCTGTATGTGGCTGGACTATATGCCTTGGTTTTCTGCATGCCCTTGGAGTGATTAACAATGCAGCCGGAGTCCACAGCAGTAGGCAATAGGGAATGTGTAATATGTAGTACCTCCTTTTTCCCAGCAGGAGTCTGGATGCCTGTGTCGTAGGTGAAGCGGTGAGGCGTATGTTGATGTAGCTAAGTACTATGGGTATGCATATCAATGAGGGTGAACACCAATAGAATAGTGGTTCCGGTATCCGGCCAACGTGAATGCAGTCCCGGTTGACCTAGGACCACTGCACATATAACTTGAAAGTGTAATTAAAGCATTAGTGCAGTACACACATTTAAATATGTAAAGGTGAACGTGTGTTTCGCAGTAGTCCGTAAACTGGAATACAGATATGTAACTGTTACGGTCAGAATTATGAAAGTTCATGGAAGCACAATTATCTATGAAACATATGTAACCCACAGTAAGGATATGCAAGTGCGCCTGCGCATGTGTAATCCGCTCACAGAATAGAAAATGAATGGTGTTTTCCCCACGTTCCATGTACATGGCTCATACCTGTTAAACCCGTAAAGTACGAAACCGGACAAAGCCATGATAACAACTGGTACAAATAGGGACAATCCCCAGATATTGCCCTAACAAACATAGAAAGTGGATAGAATAACAGGTGTGTCACTAGCATGGCTTCTCTGAAGGGTATGAAGTCGTAACCTGAAATGTCATTATTTACCGATGTCAGTCTTTAATGATATGCCACTAACTTGCAAAACGGACCACAAATAGGGACTATCCCCAGATATTGCCTAACAAACATAGAAAGTGGATAGAATAACAGGTGTGTCACTAGCATGGATTCTCTGAAGGGTATGAAGTTGTAACCTGAAATGTTTGTCATTATTTACCAACATCAGTCTTTAATGATATGCCACTAACTTGCCAGATAGACACAAGGTTATGAAAAATGGAGCAAAGATAAGAGGCAAACAGCTGTACATGCAGCGGAAATCTGTACAGTTGAAAGGTATGATATGGAGATATATATACACATATATCCACAGACATAATCCAAAGCAAATTACGAGATGAGGAATGTACAGACATATGTATATATGTACAGATATATATATCTATACACACACGATACATGAATAGATAGATATATACACAACAAACATATGTCCCTGTACATATAACACATGTACATAAATAGTGAACTAATATGGATAGACAGACAGACATGAATGAAAGGAGAATACACCGATGGTTTCCAAACCATTTCCCAGAAAGTACCAGTGTGACAGGGCCTGCAAGTTCTACACATTAAACATGAATATAGGTGTCCTTTGCAGGACCCCAAAAATTGATCCGTACGAAGTGCGGACCATCATTGATGCAAAAGAAGTCACACCTGCAACTACGATATAGCTGTACATGCAACAATAGCAGGTGCAAGGGTAATAACACATGGGTCGATTGAATGTATGACATATGAGCTGATATCCGCAGAGTGGGGAGCGCTCGGAAGTATCCTCACACTTTATTATCACTCACATTAAATATGTCTAATGGGTACTGTGGAGGTGTGTCAGGTATGGGAATCATGGGTATGCAGAATTGGGCCAAGGTGCTGGTTGGCACAGATCTATTAGGTACGCCCCATGGGAGTGATCAATATACCTATGTTGGTATAGCACATGCCTATATTCACCAAAAAGGTGCAACCCACCCACTGGATATTGTATAAACCATTGGGGGAAGATGTAGGGACCTATATCAGTGTCATGTAGGCGATTATCATGGATGGACACGCATACGACCAAGATGGTAACCATACCTGCCAGAATGTCAGAATAAGACAGCTGGACTAAGACATAGTACACGACAGACAAATAGGGACTATATTAAATATACCTCAGACAAAATCAGACCGTTGATAGAATAATTGCATAGACGGGAATATGAATGTTATGAGAGTTAGTAATCATGAAATAGAAATGTCAGTCATGATTACCTAACTGCACAGTCCATCATGGCTTGCCAGCAATCTATCAGAAAGGCACATTATCATGACAAATGTAACAGAATCATAGGTCAAACCCCAGGGCGTATACCCATAATGTGTACAGGTGAGAGGTATGAAGGTAACCCGTCCTAATGAAATGTACAGAACTAGTGATACTAGGTGGACAGGTGAGAAGAAAGACATCAGGACAAATGACAAAACATGTACAACTCATAAGCATGTTTGTCCACAAATGTGAATTACAACGTATGGCCTGTGAAAGTCAATGTGGAAGGTTAATAGACTCAAATGACATGTGTCCCTCAGGGTGTCATGCAGTGTCACCGATACAGTGTCCAGTTCCCCATACTCGTACGTGAGCTCTGCCACTGACGGGAAAGCGCAAATACCGGCCTACACATAAGGTACATGATGGAATAAGTAGTGTGGATAAGCACCTGTTGGCCTGTGTGAGGAATATAACCCAGTGGGTGGGTGTGTTCAGCAATAGGAATGTAATGGTAACTGGCCTGTGATGGCGCCATGTATTGTGTGTATTGGCGTAACTGTACGAATGTGCAGATGTATGCCTCATATGTGTGGTGTGTTCCTCTCACAATCTACCTCTCAACTGTACAGATTTTTGCAGAATGTCCAGATTTTTGCCTCATATATTTGGTACATTTTTCATAAAATTGTGTTTTTTCTGGCAAATAGTGCAAATCTTTAAAGACTGAAGTTAGAAAATAATGAGAGACATTTGAGTTTCAGACTTCATACCCTTCAGAAAATTCACGCTAATGCAAGACCTGTTATTCCATCAACTTTTTAAGTTTGTAAGAGCAATATTTAAAAATTGGCCCTACGTTTGGGCTTTTGCCCCACTTTTAGTTATGGCTTTGTCCAGATTTCCTGCTGTCGGAAGTTGAGAGGTATGTGTACCTGTCTGCCAAATACCTGAGAACTGACATCATTAAATAATGATAAACATATGTGTTTAAGACCCCAAATTCCTCAGAAAGGGCATACTAATGCAAAACCTATAATACTGCCAACTATCTACGTTTGTAAGAGCAATATGTAGAATCTGCCCCTATCTGTCCCCCCATCATGTTAGGCTTTGTACAGATGTTTTGCACTAGGAGGTTGATAGGTATGATCAGAAACAGATACATCTCTGAGGAAACAGCATTATCGACCGCAAGATAACGCAGAAGGTATGAAAAGCGCTGCAGTAGGAAGTTCATCCGCAGGTATGTGCTGACATGTCAAATGACACAGCAGTCTACAGGAAGTACCTATAGAGTGTCACCTTTACCAGTGATGACAGTGGGACATAGCCACAGCCATGCATACACCACAAATGTGCTACAAACATCAGATTTTGCAGGGCAAAACATACCCATGGCCACTACAAAGGACAGAACTTCAGTTGTTTGCCTGAATAAAAGTTTATTATCGTAGCATTTTTGTTCCTTATTCTGTTTCGTATAACATGTAGGTGTTTCAGATACAGAATAACTGTTTTATGCAACTATTACATACAATATAGAAAATACTTTTTGTCCTAAAATCTCAGGACATTTGCCATTTTCACACAATATTTTGCAGGACACAACTGCCCAAAGAGGGACTGTCCCTCACAAAGTGGGACAGGTGGTAACCCTACGTAACTATGCGATACATGAAACAGTAAGCTGTCCGTGCAAGAGCAGAGTTATGTGCAGAAATGTACCCGGATGTTATACGACTAATGACAGCTGCAAATACAGTATGAATACAGTCGAAGAAGCATGCCAATGTCCAAGTCCAAGGCCAGTGGCGGCTTTGTCCATTGGATATCAATGAACCAGTAGTTGTCCTCCCCCGATCCCTGGTGTGGAAGCGTAGCGCAGCGCCACGGGAACGCGCTGCGCTTCAACACAAGACATATGGATAATATACATACAAAATGTAGGTTTAGTTAGATGTTAGTACGCCATGCAGATGAATGGCAAGCCGGAGACAACATGGCTACTGCGTACTGGTACCTATGTGCGGAAGCACTCTGTCAGAGATGTAACGAAGCATTTGTAGGCAATGTGAGGCAAGTGAGGCTGAGGATAATGAATCACAACATGTCATGCCATATGGGCCAAGCCTCTACAGTGTAGTGTAGGTTAAGGGGACTATTAGAGTAGAAGATAGGTGACAACAGGAGTGTGTATGTACAAAACACTGTAACCTCACTGGAGCAGTGTCACAACTGTGCTGTCAGTACTCAGTGGAAGAGGCGTGTCATGAGCTATCCCAGGGAACGTCAGGAGACTGATGGCGTATGCCATGGATACCACCGATGTGACATGCAAACCTGCCCACAGTGTGTCTGCGCCCGTGCGCGCCAGTAAGCCCGAGTAAGTATGTGTGCACGCGTGTTAACCCGTGTGCGCGTGTGGAAGAACAAGTAAGCTAGTGTACGAATGGTGAAGCTCGTGTAATGTCGTGTATGCATTTGTAAGCAGGTATACATGTGTACTACACACATCACACACATACTGCACACACAGACACACATGCTGCCAATACTACACACATCAGTGAAATGGCACATGGATGGAGACTACATCATCAGAGGTAACAGTGCTGTAAACTATGCTACAGTGATGGTCATAGCTGCAATGCATCATGCCTGCTGAAGTACACCTGGAAGTAACACACTGTGTGTTAACAGCATGCTAACATCAATACAGTGGAATAAAGCCACTGTGTGCTGCAGCACCAGGTTAGTCAGATCCTGCATCAATGTTACACATCACAGGTGGTGGCACAGGTGACATCATATGCACAGGGTGTGGTGTTAACATGTCCAGAGCTGTCATAGAGCCACCCAATGTACACGTAGGTGTGTGTGTGTGAGGGACAATGGTTATTGCATGGCCCAATGGTGGTGCAATGGGTGTGTGTATGTGATAGCCATAGCTGTTTGTGGTAAGTGTGTGTGTCTGCATATACACAGGTACAGCATGTGTCAGCCATATACAGGAGGTTGTGGAACAGTCACAGACCGTACCTGCCAGGCTGTAGAGATCCCCATTACTGGCCATGGACACCCCTCCATGCATCCAACACAACCCAGTCCTGCACCTGTCAATGTCTACACATACAATCCTGGGATCTGTACAACAACCTGTGGATAAACGTGTGTCTGTAATGTTAACCTGGGGTTCATAGACTTGACAGTTACAACAGATGGATATGAGCCATACTCACACTCCAATTTAATAACCACCGCTGACTGTTTCAGAGATCTGCATATGACCACTCTAAGGTGCTGCACTAACATTGTTTCCAATGCCCGTGTAATACCCAGCAACACAATAACCGGTCACTACACATGTATAACCCACGATCACTACAGCACACAGTTATGCGCACTATCACGTACAGACAATGCAGCACAGTCAAGAGTGATAATCCCAACATACATATCTATATACAATATATATATATATATATATATATATATATATATATATATATATATATATATATATATATATATATATATATATATATATATATATATATATATATATATAGCTATATACATACATATATCTCTCTCTCTCTCTATATATATATATATATAAACACACATATATATATGTAGATAGATACATGTACACACACACACACACACACACACACACACACACACACACACACAGACACGTGGCAGGGTTGGGAGCAGAACATAAACGTAAGCACTGTACCACACGACAGCATTACGCAGTTACAAAATGCGCTACCGTGATCAGTGGATCACATGATTCACACAGGCACACGTCTAGCCTGCAGACAGCAGCATCAAAGGCAAAGACGCCGCACGCGGATGTTATGGAGAGTGAATACTGTGAAAGCAATGTACTGTTGTCATGCAGCTGGAAAAACACACACACACACACACACACACACACTTGGCAGGGCTGGGAGTCGAACATACACCTAACTACCCTAACATAATACAGCATGATGCATTTACAGAACGCACTACCGACATTACTAAGCACAGCAGTCCCAGAGGCAGACATCTAGGTGCGTGTCATCATCCGCAAAGGCAAAGACGTGGGTAGCAAACTGCTGTGGTGTGCAGCGTCTAAAAGCAAGACTGAGTCCCCAGGTGGATGGGAGCATGCGTGCAAACACACACACACACACACACACACACACACACACACACACACACACACACACACACACACAGTTGGCAGGGCTGGGAGTCAAACATACACCTAACTACCCTAACACACTACAGCATGACGCATTTACAGAACGCACTACTGAGATTACTGAACACAGCACTCCCAGAGGCATACTTCTAGGTGGGTGACATCATCCGCAAAGGCAAAGACATCGGTAGCAAACTGCTGTGGTGTGCGGCATCTAAAAGTAAGATTGAGTCCCCAGGCGGATGGGAGCATGCGCGCAAACACACACACACACACATACACACACACACACACACACACACACACACACACACACACACACACACACACACACACACAGTTGGCAGGGCTGGGAGTTGAACATACACTTAACTACCCTAACACACTACAGCATGACGCATTTACAGAACGCGCTACCGAGATTACTGAACACAGCACTCCCAGATGCATACTTCTAGGTGGGTGACATCATCTGCAAAGGCAAGGCCGCCGATAGGGAATGTATAGAGAGTGAGCAGTCTGAAAGCATATTACTGTCCCAAGGTAGACGTAGACAAACACACGGCAGTGGCGTGATCGGGGCAACCAATATCTACGGAGCACTACAACAACACTACATAGTACAGGACGCGTCACAGACAGTACACCCTTCAAGACAGCAACCAGTGTGTTCAATGTAGGCATCCATCGTGACATTGAAAATGGACACCTGTTGCCTGGATGACCACCATCGCTATACAGGATGTCAATGGCCATGTCCACACGCTTAGTATCACACGTCTGTTTGGAAAGTACTGTGTGTCCATCTACACAATGGCATACTGGGCATGCTCACACAGCAGTTGCAAAGGGCCATCTTGCATGCATGCACACGGATTCTAAACATGGAAGGGCACAGTTTGGAATGTACTGTGTGTCCATCTACACAACGGCATACTGGGCATGCTCACACAGCAGTTGCAAAGGGCCGTCTTGCATGCATGCACACGGATTCTAAACACGGAAGGGCGCAGTTTGGAATGTACTGTGTGTCCATCTACACAACGGTGTACTGGGTATGCTCACACACTTAGCAGTTACAAAGGGCCGTCTTGCATGCACACGGATTCTAAACACGGAAGGGCACAGTATGGTATTACTGTCCCCACGTACATGAAGGCCACTCACATGTATTGACCAGTACACACTCAGGAGCTATCACAGATGTCTCAGGTGCATATCACAGAGGTACACACCACAATCTACAATGTAGCCCTCTGACATCACCATGTCATTGGACCAGCAATACACAGCCATACATTAACACAACACTGTGTGACTCATGACCAGTGCACTGTACATAGGTCTACAGCAACTGTGCAGACTACACATGTATATGCATTGCAATGATACCACTGTACATAACTAGGTCAGCTCTACACATACCAGGGGCCCTGGGTCTTACACAGCTGTGACAGATGACTGTCGCTGTACACCAACGAACACACATGTTAGGCTATGTCATACATGTAATTGCAGTGGATATGTGCATGGACCACACACACGATACATATGTACATAGCATAGCTATTGCTGTCCTCCGTGCAGACAAGTGGCTACAGCAATCATACGCATGCAAATGGAAGGTGGGTCCGTGGCTGTTGAATGCAAACAGTACATGAGGCAGCAATGTTGACTGAGGACACATTCCCTCTGTACTAGTTACCCATGACACCCATCATATCATACAACAGTCCATGTGTTATGTATGTCAACACACATGTCCACCAATTGCAATGCATACAAACATGGCATCATGACAGGCATGTAGAACCAACACACATGTACAATCTGTACTGTGCATGCAGCTACCATGCATGTGCAGTAGCTGATGTAAGTAACTAATCTGTGCCTAACTACAACATGCAGTTGCAATGCAGCCCCATCATTGACACCTGTATATGGTGACATACTGACAGTACAGTAGGATGTACAGCAGGTATGGATGGATGTGTGTACATAAAGTGGTGATCCCCCTGTGTAGATGAATGTTTGCCGGGGATGGCTCACAGGTGTGTCACACGCCATCCTACCATTACATGTGCAAACAGTACGCTATGTTACCATTACTGGACGGTAGAGACATAAAACCTACACAGCAGTCAGGTGTCACCGACAGTACGTCACTTGACACCTGTAACACTTACATCCTCCCATGTGCATATAGCAGCACAATTGCCTAAGGTAGCGTTGGTACACATACTGCGGCCAATACTGCTGCATGTCTGTCAGACATATCATCATATAGCAGGTGTATCATTCACAGTACTGCCATGTGTGTTTGCTTGTGTGACCATATATGCCACATATGGTGGGGAATACATCCCAATTGTTACACACCCCTGTACTCTGTTGTAGAGATCTGTACATACTGCAGTGTGGAAAGCATGACGTAGGCAGGTGTGGTGTGTGTATCACACACATCAGCTATCCATATGTGTATGACATTTGTGGTCTCCACAGTGTGTGTGTGTGTGTGTGTGTGTGTGTGTGTGTGTGTGTGTAGGTATGTATGGCTGTCTGGTGCATGGAGTGAGGGTGTATGCTACCATACAGAACACACAGGATCCCTAACCCCTCATGGTAATGCAGTCCACTACCCTGTTGATGCCATTGGTCTCAGCTGCACTGGCTACCTGTACATGTTCTTTCTCTGTGTTGCGTCGTGTGGGTTCACAGTACTGTGACAGTGATGACCACATAGGCAAGGGTCCTCACCTCAACACTATGGGGAGTGCGTTATAGTGTTGTTGACCCTGTGAGTGTGAGCATGTTCCTGTAATGTGACAGGGTATTACTGCTACACAGTGAGGCCTCATGCTATCAAGTGGCCTCTAACATTATCATTGGCCAGACCGCTGTGTACAACCCCTGCACCATGTCAACATACCTGTGATGTGACCTGATATGGATGTCATGTATCTAGCCACTGTAGCCTATTAAACTGCCCACATGCTTCTGGATCAGTATATGTGTGGACATCTGTGTTTTGTTAGACTTTCCAACAGTCAGGCTGAGGCTACGTATAGCATGCTGATATTGCCATATGTGCCTGTGAGTACTCCACAGTTACACATGGGAGACTGCAAACAGTGCAACCTGTAGGCACATGCAAGTAGACCATAAGGAGGGAACCAGGGCATTATTACCAACATGCTGTTACTGTTGTTACTGAGACACATACTTTGAACATATAACAATGCATACTAAACCTGTACTACATGGTATGTCTGGTGCTTGTCAACAGTACACAACTAATGTAATATACACTTCTCTCACTATTCACACACAACTAATGTAATATACACTTATCTCACTATTCTTACACAACTAATGTAATATACACTTCTCACTATTCTGTTCACCCTGTGCATCAGACCATTTGAGCATGTCCCTGCACCAATGGTGTGGATGACAGGGATGCGGCACAGGCTTCATCATATGCACAGGGTGATAATGTTTGCCAGGGGCATAGGCTGCACCAATGGATGACATCTTGTGTGTGGGTAAGGGCCAGTGATATGATTGGACATGTCTGTGTAGTATGCATGTGGGTGTTGTGGTGCCCTACAGATGTCTTTGCTGTGTGCGTGTATGTGTGCACACAGTTCTGCCATTTGTGAGGCCTACAGGGGGTATTATTGACAGCTCCAGATTGTACAGACCAGGTTGTACAGCTCACTGTGTCCGGCCACGGCCATGTGACCTGTGCCTGTCAGGGGTTGCACGGGCACTACCAGGCGGAGGTACAGCTTGGCTACTGTCAGATGACACATATCCACTGGAACCGTGTCCCCGCTGTGAACGTCCAGGGCCACGTCCACATGGCCTGCTGTGTCCTGGTGTGGACAGTGCAGCACCAGCTGCACTGCTACTGCTACCAGCATTATGGGAGCGGGCATGTGAGGTGGCACGCTCATGTTGACCTGCACTAGGTGGTGTAGCTGGCCTACGTCCATGTGGCCTATGCCTCACTCCTACCAGATGTCCCAGCACAGACAGCTCATGCTCGCGGATTGCCATGCCACGGTCAAAGATTCCGACCATGTCACCCAATCGCCTGTCCAGAACATCAGCAATCTGCTGTTGAGCATTTGCCAATGCCTGGATGTTGTCATTTAGGGTATGGATAGCAGCCCTCTGCAGCCTCTGCCCTTCTCTGTTCTGCCGTTCAGCATGTGCCTGTGCCGCCATTACAGTCTGGATCATACGTCTGGTGATACCAGCTGCTGCGCTCTGTCCTGCAGGTGCATGTCTGCCAGAGGTCCTCCTACGAACAGCACCGGTCACATGCCTTTGTGGCACATATGCAGTCATTACACTGACACCATGGTGTGTAGACACACCTTCTGTAGCTGCCACACGTTCCTGTTCCACGCTAACAGACGCTGACTGTCCTTCCTCTATGGCCACTAGTGATGCGGTATGTGTTGGCAGCAGAACTGTATGCGGGAAAGAGGGGGACATGGCTGGGATGGCAACCATTGGCACAGATTAAGCCCCTGACAACCCTGCCTGTACCTCATGCATATGTTCATCACTGCTAGTATCTGTCGGGACACTAACATCAGATGGACCGCAGGAGGGTAACGCACCTACATCACCTGTGAATGCAAAGAAAGACTCTAAATTACAATAGACACACAGATGCACACACACACAGACACACACACACACACACACACACACACACACACACATGCACAGACACACCATGCATGTGATTTGACAGATGGCATGCAGCATGCCTGTGATACAGCAGGGGGCATGCAGCTCAGACATTAATAGTGTTAGTAAGCATACCTCCCTGGGTTGCACACTACAGCAAGCAGGTGTCATATCAGTAGCCATGCAGTTCACACAATCATGGTAGTATTCATGCATCCCCATGATACACCATATGGACCAGAACAGGATAACAGTACACATGGCTGACGTGACCTTGACATGAAATCTGCTGACGTGTGCATTAACATGCATACATGTCTGACACAATGGTGTCCTGACACATGTACAGCATCATCATGGGCATCACATTGCGGTGTTGTCTGTATGCCCTACAGATAGAATCATGTTTAGCAAAAGTGCATGAGCATGGAAGGGTAGTGTGAGCTGTCTACATTGCTATACAGTGTGAAGTACAGACACTGTGCCATTTCATGGCATCATGAGGCATCTATATTACTGTACAATGCATAATATGTACACATTGCATAGCCATAACTGCATGCATACCCATGACATAACGGTGGATTGTGACCCACGATGCTGAGGTGTATAAACACCAAACCATGCTGTGTCAAGTGACAGGTCAGTGGAGGACCTACAGATGACACCCCTGCACAACAACTACAGGGTCTTAGCTGCCTGGCAACCACGTCCACACATAGTGGACATGTCAATTCACCACTTCCCACATGACATTGATGTACCACACACACGAGGTGCACAGCTAATGGTGATGTCTTACAACAGCAAGGGAAATGTACAGTATCTGTGGCCTGATGTGGTGTCAATGTCTGTGGAAGCTGTACAGATGACTACTGCCATGCTATGACACAGTCATGATGTTCAACAGATCTTATATGGTAGACATCAGTGACACCTCCACTAGCTGTACACAGGCTTTTAGGATGCCCAGTGTACCACATCAACTGTATAATCAGTCAACTAAGGCTATAATTAGACCATATGTGGACAATGTGCAACAAGGTGTGTACACATCACATCTACTGTGTGGCTACGTGTCTCTGGCCATCCCCCATGGCCATGTGTGCACATGTGTTGACCAAATGTGTGTGATGGCCATCTCACATGTCTGTGTTGTCCCATATGACATACACCCATAGATGTCAGATATGTCACCATCCACAGGGCTATGCAGACAATGGGTTGTATGTTTGGTATGTGGGGTATGGGTCATGGGATAGTGTGACAATATTGCAGCCAGAACACTATGTGTCCGGACATGTCAGATGGCACATCACAATGTGTGCACCCAATGCAGGGACATATAACACAATGGTGACACCTGTGGACTGCCCATATCACAGCTCACTGTGTGGTACTGTTTGCGTACCACACATGTTGTTCCACTGCATACTACATATGCCTCCATTGTAGAACACCTCCACTGTTGTATGCACAGCTGACCACACATGTAGCAATGACAACTACTGTGGTTTCAAGTCGGTGTATCATTTCATTTGTATATATTGCACATGGGTGGCCTGTGTGAATGATGGGTGATGCGACCTGTATATCATGACTGGAACAAACATCAAGTGTGCAACTGTTAACTGGCCACATGGCAAATAGATCTATGCTTTAACATGCCTGATACTGATGACAGTCTCACCTGCAACGGACTCATGTCTGTGCGGCATGCCAGAGGTACCTGTATAGGGGTGACACAGCAATATGAACATTATCCCTGACTGTCTGACAGCCGCAGGGTGCACTGTGCATGTTAACGCATTTGCCTGTATAATAGCATATAGTATGCACATGTGTGCATACACAGGGTAGCATACTGTAGTATGCAGCATGTGTGTCCACATACCTTGCATATGTTGTTACTTTACATAATGTACAGTGACACATGCAACTAAATGGGATATAATAGCCATATGTGCAGTACTGACTTACCAGGCAACTCCAGGCTCATTGGTTGGGAGACACCCACCTCCACGATGGCAGCTAGTGTGTGTGGATGCTGTTCTGAGGGTGTCCCCAGACTGGCCAGTAGCTCCTCAGTGTGTGTGAGTGGGGGCTGGGTTGGTGGCCCACCACCTGTTCCACCTTGTTCCCTGGTGATTGCAGTGGCGTGCTGTTTTGCATGTTGTATCTAGTCTGTGCAGTGTCTGCGCACCTGCTGGTAGGTGCGGTTATGGCCACCCACTTCATTCACCCTCCTGCGTAGATCCTGCCACAGGTCGTCCCACTGCTGGGCATGCTGTGGCACATGGCTGAACAACACCTCGTAGTTCTCATGGAAGTACGGGATGAGGACATCATCCTCCTGGTGGCTGTACGCTGGAAGGCATGTACGAGGCATTATCTGTAAGACATAATGATGGTGACAGGTCACAGTTTCAGAGATGTACAGAGATACTGCTGCACATACATTTCTATGACATCTAGTACATCTGCACAGTAATCTTTGCAAATCATCATGACACTGACACGACTGACGTGTTTGTGTCACACACATGTAACACCTGTTATGCATTGGATATCATCACCATATATGTGTGTCACCTCATTAGTGTTCATACTCCATGTGAATGCTGTCTTGATGTGGGCATGTTTATTTGCCTGCACTGGTGTTCTTACCTATCTGCACATGCCTGGATGTGTCCACGGTACTGCTGTTGACCTTCATGCTGTGTATATGTCACATATCAACACAGACACAGCCTTAATGGACTTGAGTAGTGACAATGCACACATACGCATGGACACCTGTACATGTATGTATTTTGCCATATACATCTACACAGCACTGTACAGCTGTTCAACATCCTGCCACGGATCACCTGTGTTGCACATGTGATAGAAATGGGACAATGGCTAGTCGGATGTCATTCGCAGGGATGGTTATCAACCATAGCATGTATGGGCAAGGTCTCCCAGCTGTAACAGACAGCCAGTATGCCACCGCGATTTGCATCAGTGCCGCATTACTGACCCAGACAGTTGATACTACATCTACCATGCGGCCATCACACCATGTATGACTGGGACGACATGTGCAGCTTTGATGGACAGGGTTGCATGGTTTGGCGAGAATATGTCACATGTATGGCACAGGGATCTGTCCAGCATGTGGCAATCCTAGTATTAGGACGGTGGCTGTCCATGACGTATGTCTTACAGATCAGGATATGGACATGTAGCATGTCCATCATCATGGTGTAACAAATGTCTTTATGCAAGGTAGTCAGCATGCTGCGTAGTGGAGGTGAGGATTGTGAAGGCTGGTATCACCCATCCACGCATGGCCATTACCCCTTAAAGGTGATATGTGATCCAATATTGGTCACCCCAGTGCTGTATATGCCTGTCCAATGATCTCCATGCTCATGGATGGCATCCTGTCATGACATGGGTACCTCATATGACTACCCAAGGGGCCTGGAGATGTCACCAAGGCAGGGAGGTGTACTGCACAGCACCATCCCTTACACAGTGTCCATAATGTTGACCACAGCCTAGGTGGTAGTTAATGGGTACAGGGATGTTCACCTAGCGGTGACAATGCTGATATCATCCATCAGAATGTGCACATATGTCACACACCTCACCCACACAGCCCATTCTGTATGTTGTTCACAACACTGACACAGCTATTCCTCATAGGTCATGGCCATTCACATCCTTACATACACAGATGCCTAACATTTGTCGGTGTGGTATGGGCTACAATGAGGGTGGAGTACAACACATTACCCTGTTCTACTGTAGTTGGCACTGGTGTGATATGCACATGTCACTCTGGCACCTTTTGTAGTTGTGAGTCTGTCAACAGGCACTGGTAGAACACTCCTGTGACATACAAA
Source organism: Protopterus annectens (assembly GCF_019279795.1). Classification (NCBI taxonomy): domain Eukaryota; kingdom Metazoa; phylum Chordata; order Ceratodontiformes; family Protopteridae; genus Protopterus; species Protopterus annectens. The sequence goes on from NC_056741.1 coordinate 1,192,531,497, forward strand.
GGTATTTGTAATCAAACATCCGTACTGTCTTGTACATCTGTACTGCTAACATCTACAGTGATAATGGTTCATGGACATGCACACCATACTCAGCAGGTGCCACCCATTATGACTGTCATAACCACTTGTGGGTTGATATTATCCAACACCCTATCTGTATTGTATGGTCATGCTAGGCACTTGTTCAGAACTTGAGCATGTCATGAGCTACTGATTGATATAGCACCCATTCCACACCATTTCCCACAGGTACACTGGCTGTCCTAACATTTCCAGCTTGCTTATGGTACAACAGCTGTTGTACACATGTAACGCACATATCCTGTGAGACATGGTTGTATATACAGGCATGTCCGACTGTCACGTACCAGTGCTATTGCCTGTCTATATGATGGATATGTCGTACATGTGACAATAGAGCAATTGTCTCATGTACACATTCAATGCTCACCTCCCAACATACGACACTACAGCCTGTGGGGGATGCACTTATGCAGCCCTGCTGGGGGTAATGCTGTCACCAACCCTGGCTGCACCTGACAGTCATAAGTGGATGTGTAACATTCGCAACACACCCCACTCATCACATAGTCTCACATGATCTCCACCACAGGCCACACATATGAGGACAACTTGTGCAGTACCTCTTCATACTCTGTGTAGGCACCAGAGGCAGCCCCCATCACGAAACACAACATCACCAACTTATAGCCCACAGACTCATGTGTGCCCATCACATACAGCCAATAGGGTGTTATAACATACACAACACACCAGTCATAGGTGAGTCTGTAGGCAGTCACACTGCAGCTCCACACATTAGGCTACACAAGGCGATAGTCGCTTACATCTTGCTGTCGGGTAACTGGTTCTGCAACATAACCTATGCACCCATGCCACACCTCACCAGGTATGATGTGACTGTCATTCTCCATGTTAGTGTGACTGCCCTGAGATGCCACTTCACAGACTACGTGTGCAGGGACATGCAATAGCTCATCAGTGTTGTAGCCCTGAAGGTGTGGGCCTAGCCCTGGGAAGCATTATGCATTCATCCGGACCCGATACCACTGTACAATGACTGACTGTGTCACTTCAACAGTTGCCTATGCTTCTGCTGTCATTCCACAGGCATCTGGTATCTGTCCGCTTTGACTGACCTGATCAAACAGAATGCTTTGGCACAGATGACCTGCACCTGTCAGCTCTGGGAGTACAGATCACATGTAAGGCTCTTGCTGCCTCTATACTGCCTGTCTTGCACAGTTTCCAATAACAGTCACTGGCAGAACGGGAACTGGCAAGCAGGACATGGGGTCATTTGGCACATTGCTTGCATCTTCCTCTGTGACTCATGCAGGCAAGGCACACCTTATAATGCACCACTCCAATATCTCTGCAGTGACTAGGACCTGCCTCTAGGCTCTGCAGAGCACACCTGCAATGACAGGTTATAGACAGACCATACCTTTCAGGCACATACCTGGACCAGCACACCCACAGCTGGGTGTTCCCATATCCCACTATGTTGTACACACATCCTGGCTGGTTACTTAGCACAATGCATCAGAGGTGCTCCACGTGCAACTAACTGTGTCCAGAACTGCTATACACATTGTAACAAGCTACAGATTCAACAACATACCCCACAGTTACCAGACCTCATTTGTTGGTGTACTGGACAGTAGGACTCAGACAGCTACTACTGATGTGTGACTGACACTATCACACACTTAACTGGGATAGCCACTCATGTACCGACACATCCATGAGTCATAACCTCCACTCGGCTGGATCAACCCATACACACCACCTCCAAGACCAACATTAACCTTGACATGAACACTACCAACATGTGACTGGTGTTCCACACCTGGAGTTATCCCCTCATTGGTGGATTCCAAACATATGCTAATCAACCTTGTTAGCCACATCCCGGCACCACACCCTTTACGGCATACACAGTACATGAGTACTACAACACCTACTACAGTCGTCTTATGACAGCGGTTGTTAACGTCATGACACCCGTGCAGATGGACAATGCACTTACAAATGCTGAAACATACCCCAGTGCACTTCATTAGCAAGTACACGATTGCATGGATCATGCTATTCCACACAGAGCCATGATGGTACACACCAGATAACAGACGCCACTCAGGTGGTCAAGTTCCATGGACATAATGTACAACAACAGATGGAGGCTGTTGCACTGTGGTGTACAATCCCATGGGTGGGGTAGCTCACTGGTCAGCCTCGGTAGGGCCATGGGATCCCTCATCACATACTCCAAGACTGGCTAGGTAAACATTAATGCGACACTTTCCAGGGTGTACCACAAGGCATTATGGTGGTATGTCAGTAGTCGCTGGCAACACCCACATCTGCTCTCACATACAACAGTCACTCAGGAACATTGCAGACCCAGGTGATGTTGGCAACATGCTGGAGGATGGATTCAATGCTAACATTACACCCTCTTTCTCACTACAGGGCCACAATCCATGCAGGAACATTGCGGTGTCCTTGCGGTCACACCTACACAGTACTAACCTGCACTCTATATGTCCTGGGACACTGGCCCCATGTCACCTTGCAAAGTCCCAGGCTGTGATGTCCACAAACCTCTGGACGACATGTCTCCCCACTAGGCCACCATATTCAGTAATAGCCTTTTATCAGACATTGTGGCCCCTGAATGGCACACAGCAACATTTATCACACTCCACACAGGTGGCACCACAATGCACGAGTGGGACTATAGTCCTACACACCTGACTGGACTGTTCTGCATGGCTATGGGGCACATCATCAAGGACGTCATTCACAGAGACATTGTTGGGCTCCGTTCCTTTGATGCCACCCAGGTTGGACTTGTTAGGGCCAGAGCATGGCCTCTACACCTGGTGGACTCCTTTCATACAGTTACCAGGGTAGTTGATGATGGTACGGGAGTCCACACATCCTACATTGTCCTCTCATTGCCTTTCAGCACCGTTCTCCATTCTGGTATTGACAACATACACATCCTCCTGCACATCGTACCCTATGTCTCAGGATATTATGCAACCTGGCTCATGAACAGGACACACACAATGAGGGTAGCATACCATAGTACCTACTGCATTTCAGTTACATTTGCCATACCACAGTCCTCAGTCATTGGGCCCCTCATGTTCAGTATATGCTTCCCTGAGGTACAGGCTAGCACAGAGGGACTTTCCCTCCCTAGCTTTACAAACCCCTGCATACAAAGTGCCATGATTGATCCACCAGCTGATACTGACTTCATCCATATGGGTGTCACTGTGACAGATACCTGATATGAATATCATGGCCTTAAGCTGCATGACACAAGGTGCATGAACATCACCTTTGCATTACACCATTCACCCACTGACTATCACATAGGTGGTAGTCCCCTACATACATGTCACATTGTACATGTTTGTAGTACACACATATGTCGCACCCACTCCTGTGGTTACCGTATTGCTACTGTGGTGTGGATATCCTTCTACGTGGCCACACTTATCTGTACTGGGTGTGTAGCTGGTACATAGGCACCCATTGTACCTCTGAACTCAAGACATCTACACACATTCAAGGATACACCACCCCATTTAGGGTGTACCTTACACAACAGCTACAGCTTTACATACCACACCATTAACACGCCATGACGTTTATTGAGCTCTGACAGTTAAAGTATGCGGCTGAACTATGGACACCACGTCTGTACACATTTGCATACTACATACTCAGGGGTGACCTCTGCTGAACAGACAGGGCCCATGTCCACAACAATATTAATGGATATACTCCACATACACGACATAAGCAAAAGCCACTGTGGGAAACATGCTCATGGATATGTGCACACATGCAACAATGAGTGGGATGTGCTTGAGGGTTACATTCCCAAACCGGTCACTTACTTTGCTTTGGAAAATGAGTCCTATGTACATCACGCAGGGACACGCAGTAGCACTGTTCATGTGATACCTCCCTTGGTGGTTGGGAGACACATGTACACCAGGGCTCACTGCAGTGGCTGTTCTGTGCAGAGGTGCAGGTAACACATGGCTCTGCTGTTCACAGGACACTACCCTAGAGAGGTGCCACTGGTGTGAACACTGTAGTTGTGCTTACACATAGACTTGCCAGACTGCATAGTACCCCACTATGAACCTGTGAAGCTATTACATGTCCTGTGTGCATGGTTACTTGGTAGCCCTTCCATTTAGATTAGCTATCATGCTATTGCAATGTCCCGTGCCTACAAGCCACATGTATCCTGTTATTGTACATGCCACTAGACGATACCTTTGGTATGCATGATATGCCTGTTATGCTGTGTAGAATATCTGACATATCTACCTACAATACTATACATTACACATATTTCACATACTATCCTATAATGCAAAGCATACTTGCACAGCGGGACCACCTTAGACATGTCATTGTCGTTATATGCCCATACACATGCCTACTGTATCAACATATACTATCCCCTGCTATGGCACATACTTGTTGGACATACCCTACCACTGACGGAGGGTTGTATGGAAATGTTCTGTTTAAAGCCCTCATGTAGCATCCCTCGTGATGTCTGTGATGTGTACCTTGTGGCCCACAGCTGGATGCACAGTTTCTACATGCGTTAGTATGCTCAGCAAGACATCACTACATAAATACCTTTTCCCACTTTATGCATTGCGGACACTTTTAATTAATGCAAATCAGGCTATACATACAGTACATAATTAATAAAAAACATGCTATACATAAACTTACATACCGAGTGTTCTACATACCTTGTTATCATTACAGACTTTCATCTCTATCTCTCTCACACTGCTTAAACAGGTAGTTTGTATGAGCATACGGTTTGAATGTCTAGCAAGTCATCCTTATATACGTCGATACCTGTAACATGTGGTTTCCTCCCGCCAATTGGTGTCCCTGAGTGACTAATTACTTGCATATCAGCTGTGCAGCTACTCCATTTGCCAATTACATGCCAAGAGTGGGGTATAATTTAATTCTCCACTTGGGCATTGCCCATTTGCCCTACCTTCGGGGAGATGACCTGTATTGTGTTTTGTTATGTGTAATTGCAACTGCTATGCATAGAGACAATTATTCTTTGGATTCATGTCCCCCATGGATTGTGTGTGACAGCTAGAGTATGTGGTTCAACATGTGGGTGTTCCTGTCATCCCAACGTCTGATAACGGACTATTGCAAACAAAACCTGTAACATTGCCGTTTGTTCCATTATATAACGGCTGCAATTTTGCATGGCACCTTTAATTGTATCTCTCACAAGGTATGTTGATGGTTCTGCAGATGTAATTGACTAACTGGATGTTTGTGCTGTTATTGCAGTCTGTATTGCTATAGTTTCTAGTGTGGGGATGTCGGTGGGTGTACGTAGCATATACAGGTTTGTGGGGCTTGCATTTCTACATATTCCATATATATGTGTGTGGGCTCTGTCCCTAATTAAAGAGCTATCAGTTAGTAGACTTATGTTATGGGATTGTACATTGGGCTGTTGTTAATTGGTTTCTATATAGTATGCAGGTGAGGTTGATACTTCCATACCTCCGGAATTGCAGCGATATGTAAAGGGATATGTCTAACTGACAGCTATCCCGTGTATTTCTGTCCCAGATATTTGCAGTCATTGTGGTTGTGTTGGTAACAGAACCTCTTTGCCATGGGTTGCCACCTTTTCATATGGCCATTGTTGGACACTTTGCGGGACGCACAGCGATGTTTACAGGCCAACACATAGCCACGGTCAGTACAAAGGTTAGCACATACTTTTATCCTCAATACATACCTATTGTGGGACTTTGGCTACCTATCATATTGCATGTAACATTTACGTTTCTTACATACAGGCATAACTATTTAATGCAACTATGACATTATATATGGGACATATTAATGTCCTACAATCCCGGACATTTGCCCTTTGTAATGCTTCATGTCAGGACACACCTGCCCAGGGAGGGGCTGTCCCTCCTAATGTGGGACAGGTGATAACCGTATGCCAATGGCTAGCTATACCCACACCTACCATAATGATCTACCTCCGAGTTGGCACTAACAGACATATGATGCGGACACACACACACACATTACAGTCACACAGAGACGCACACAGCACCCTCAACACGCACATACATAGACTACAGTGCTCACAAACACAGTTGAACACAGTACCTACGTGGACCGCAACACCGGCAGCGGTAACTAAATGTCCCTTCATATCATCATACTATTACTTGTGGTTGTACTGTTCCAGTACTGTGTTCTTTTGGTCTTTCAGCCTCGTGGTTAGGCATGTCGGTATGTTACACATTCCATAGTTGGCGGTATCCTATTTATTTGTACCTCTGAGGTGTTCTGAATGTCGTTGACCTATCTATATATATTTGCAGATATCGCTGACTCCGTATATATCAACATATATCACCCTTTCTATCTGTATTATATATATGTATATATGTGTACATATATAAATATATATATATATATGTATGTATATATATATATATATATATATATATATGAGCAGGAAAGTGGGGCCATGACACCTGTGCAGATGGACAATGCACTTACAAATGCTGAAACATACCCCAGTGCACTTCATTAGCAAGTACACGATTGCATGGATCATGCTATTCCACACAGAGCCATGATGGTACACACCAGATAACAGACGCCACTCAGGTGGTCAAGTTCCATGGACATAATGTACAACAACAGATGGAGGCTGTTGCACTGTGGTGTACAATCCCATGGGTGGGGTAGCTCACTGGTCAGCCTCGGTAGGGCCACGGGATCCCTCATCACATACTCCAAGACTGGCTAGGTAAACATTAATGCGACACTTTCCAGGGTGTACCACAAGGCATTATGGTGGTATGTCAGTAGTCGCTGGCAACACCCACATCTGCTCTCACATACAACAGTCACTCAGGAACATTACAGACCCAGGTGATGTTGGCAACATGCTAGAGGATGGATTCAATGCTAACATTACACCCTCTTTCTCACTACAGGGCCACAATCCATGCAGGAACATTGTGGTGTCCCTGCGGTCACACCTACACAGTACTAACCTGCACTCTATATGTCCTGGGACACTGGCCCCATGTCACCTTGCAAAGTCCCAGGCTGTGATATCCACAAACCTCTGGACGACATGTCTCCCCACTAGGCCACCATATTCAGTAATAGCCTTGTATCAGACATTGTGGCCCCTGAATGGCACACAGCAACATTTATCACACTCCACACAGGTGGCACCACAATGCACGAGTGGGACTATAGTCTTACACACCTGACTGGACTGTTCTGCATGGCTATGGGGCACATCATCAAGGACGTCATTCACAGAGACATTGTTGGGCTCCGTTCCTTTGATGCCACCCAGGTTGGACTTGTTAGGGCCAGAGCATGGCCTCTACACCTGGTTCACTCCTTTCATACAGTTACCAGGGTAGTTGATGATGGTACGGGAGTCCACACATCTTACATTGTCCTCTCATTGCCTTTCAGCACCGTTCTCCATTCTGGTATTGACAACATACACATCCTCCTGCACATCGTACCCTATGTCTCAGGATATTATGCAACCTGGCTCATGAACAGGACACACACAATGAGGGTAGCATACCATAGTACCTACTGCATTTCAGTTACATTTGCCATACCACAGTCCTCAGTCATTGGGCCCCACATGTTCAGTATATGCTTCCCTGAGGTACAGGCTAGCACAGAGGACTTTCCTGCCTAGCTTTACAAACACCTGCATACAAAGTGCCATGATTGATCCACCGGCTGATACTGACTCCATCCATATGGGTGTCACTGTGACAGATACCTGATATGAATATCATGGCCTCAAGCTGCATGACACAAGGTGCATGAACATCACCTTTGCATTACACCATTCACCCACTGACTATCACATAGGTGGTAGTCCCCTACATACATGTCACATTGTACATGTTTGTAGTACACACATACGTTGCACCCACTCCTGTGGTTACCGTATTGCTACTGTGGTGTGGATATCCTTCTATGTGGCCACACTTATCTGTACTGGGTGTGTAGCTGGTACATAGGCACCCATTGTACCTCTGAACTCAAGACATCTACACACATTCAAGGGTACACCACCCCATTTAGGGTGTACCTTACACAAGAGCTACAGCTTTACATACCACACCATTAACACGCCATGACGTTTATTGAGCTCTGACAGTTAAAGTATGCGGCTGAACTATGGACACCACGTCTGTACACATTTGCATACTACATACTCAGGGGTGACCTCTGCTGAACAGACAGGGCCCATGTCCACAACAATATTAATGGATATACTCCACATACACGACATAAGCAAAAGCCACTGTGAGAAACATGCTCATGGATATGTGCACACATGCAACAATGAGTGGGATGTGCTTGAGGGTTACATTCCCAAACTGGTCACTTACTTTGCTTTGGAAAATGAGTCCTATGTACATCACGCAGGGACACGCAGTAGCACTGTTCATGTGATACCTCCCTTGGTGGTTGGGAGACACATGTACGCCAGGGCTCACTGCAGTGGCTGTTCTGTGCAGAGGTGCAGGTAACACATGGCTCTGCTGTTCACAGGACACTACCCTAGAGAGGTGCCACTGGTGTGAACACTGTAGTTGTGCTTACACATAGACTTGCCAGACTGCATAGTACCCCACTATGAACCTGTGAAGCTATTACATGTCCTGTGTGCATGGTTACTTGGTAGCCCTTCCATTTAGATTAGCTATCATGCTATTGCAATGTCCCGTGCCTACAAGCCACATGTATCCTGTTATTGTACATGCCAATAGACGATACCTTTGGTATGCATGATATGCCTGTTATGCTGTGTAGAATATCTGACATATCTACCTACAATACTATACATTACACATATTTCACATACTATCCTATAATGCAAAGCATACTTGCACAGCGGGACCACCTTAGACATGTCATTGTCGTTATATGCCCATACACATGCCTACTGTATCAACATATACTATCCCCTGCTATGGCACATACTTGTTGGACATACCCTACCACTGACGGAGGGTTGTATGGAAATGTTCTGTTTAAAGCCCTCATGTAGCATCCCTCGTGATGTCTGTGATGTGTACCTTGTGGCCCACAGCTGGATGCACAGTTTCTACATGCATTTGTATGCTCAGCAAGACATCACTACATAAATACCTTTTCCCACTTTATGCATTGCGGACACTTTTAATTAATGCAAATCAGGCTATACATACAGTACATAATTAATAAAAAACATGCTATACATAAACTTACATACCGAGTGTTCTACATACCTTGTTATCATTACAGACTTTCATCTCTATCTCTCTCACACTGCTTAAACAGGTAGTTTGTATGAGCATACGGTTTGAATGTCTAGCAAGTCATCCTTATATACGTCGATACCTGTAACATGTGGTTTCCTCCCGCCAATTGGTGTCCCTGAGTGACTAATTACTTGCATATCAGCTGTGCAGCTACTCCATTTGCCAATTACGTGCCAACAGTGGGGTATAATTTAATTCTCCACTTGGGCATTGCCCATTTGCCCTACCTTCGGGGAGATGACCTGTATTGTGTTTTGTTATGTGTAATTGAAACTGCTATGCATAGAGACAATTATTCTTTGGATTCATGTCCCCCGTGGATTGTGTGTGACAGCTAGAGTATGTGGTTCAACATGTGGGTGTTCCTGTCATCCCAACGTCTGATAACGGACTATTGCAAACAAAACCTGTAACATTGCCGTTTGTTCCATTATATAACGGCTGCAATTTTGCATGGCACCTTTAATTGTATCTCTCACAAGGTATGTTGATGGTTCTGCAGATGTAATTGACTAATTGGATGTTTGTGCTGTTATTGCAGTCTGTATTGCTATAGTTTCTAGTGTGGGGGATGTCGGTGGGTGTACGTAGCATATACAGGTTTGTGGGGCTTGCATTTCTACATATTCCATATATATGTGTGTGGGCTCTGTCCCTAATTAAAGAGCTATCAGTTAGTAGACTTATGTTACGGGATTGTACATTGGGCCATTGTTAATTGGTTTCTATATAGTATGCAGGTGAGGTTGATACTTCCATACCTCCGGAATTGCAGCGATATGTAATGGGATATGTCTAACTGACAGCTATCCGTGTATTTCTGTCCCAGATATTTGCAGTCATTGCAGTTGTGTTGGTAACAGAACCTCTTTGCCATGGATTGCCACCTTTCATATGGCCATTGTTGGACACTTATGGACGCACAGCGATGTTTACAGGCCAACACATAGCCATGGTCAGTACAAAGGTTAGCACATACTTTTATCCTCAATACATACCTATTGTGGGACTTTGGCTACCTATCATATTGCATGTAACATTTACGTTTCTTACATACAGGCATAACTATTTAATGCAACTATGACATTATATATGGGACATATTAATGTCCTACAATCCTGGACATTTGCCCTTTGTAATGTTTCATGTCAGGACACACCTGCCCAGGGAGGGGCTGTCCCTCCTAATGTGGGACAGGTGATAACCGTATGCCTATGGCTAGCTATACCCACACCTACCATAATGATCTACCTCCGAGTTGGCACTAACAGACGCATGATGCGGACACACACACACACATTACAGTCACACGGAGACGCACACAGCACCCTCAACACACACATACATAGACTACAGTGCTCACAAACACAGTTGAACACAGTACCTACGTGGACCGCAACACCGGCAGCGGTAACTAAATGTCCCTTCATATCATCATACTATTACTTGTGGTTGTACTGTTCCGGTACTGTGTTCTTTTGGTCTTTCAGCCTCGTGGTTAGGCATGTCGGTATGTTACACATTCCATAGTTGGCGGTATCCTATTTATTTGTACCTCCGAGGTGTTCTGAATGTCGTTGACCTATCTATATATATTTGCAGATATCGCTGACTCCGTATATATCAACATATATCGCCCTTTCTATCTGTATTATATATATGTATATATGTGTACATATATAAATAAATAAATATATATATATATATATATATATATATATATATATATATATATGACAGGGAAAGTGACAGGTAAGCTACACCGTTCATTGTGTACTTGTAGGGGTATACTGTTTCCTGGGCTCCGCACGTTTGTGTCTGTACCTGTCACATTACACACCTGCCGTAGGTTAGGGTTACCAGCTGTCCCACTCTGCGAGGGATAATCCCTCTTTGGGCAGTTGTGTCCTGCAAAATATTTGTGAACATGGCAAATGTCCTGGGATTTTAGAACATACTTGCATAAAACAGTTATTCTGTATCTGAACCACCTATATGTTCTAGAAACAGAATAAGTAAGTGAACATTACAAGAATGAGCTTTTATCTAGGCAAAACAGTGAAGTTCTGCATTTCATACTAACCGGGTGTATGTGTCGGCCTGCAGACATCTGACGTATGTCCCACATTGGTCATTTGAAGAGGTGGCAACCCTACCATAGGTACATCTTGCCTAGCAATAGTGTTAGGTGATTCTATACATGATTGCGTGTTCTACACCTGGCAGTGGTCATTTTACCCTTCAGAGCAGGCGCTATTAGTACAGGGGTGAATAATGCTGGTTTCACCTGTTCTGGACATCACTGACCGTGATCTGCACGATATTCGGTGTAGCTTATCCCTGTTTTGCGCATATCCATATAGTCATATTTAAATGTCGCTTACCAGCAGTCGGCAATGCATATTCCCGGTAACGTGTGCTAAACATGATCTGCTGACCTGCATCCAACATGCATTACTTGTGCCTTCGGGATTACGTTACATCCCTTGCAGGACGTGGGACCAGGAACATGCACGACGGTCACTGCATTTAACATATGGCCATCTGGGATTTGTACACGTGTTATGTCGTTTTGTATGTGGAGTATACTACGGCTGTTACTCCATACTGCACTCACATGGGTAACTCAGTTAGTTTACATATTGATGAGTCCAGTTAATGGTATGTCCATGTGATGTTTACTGGATGTGCTCCGGCACTGGGTATGTATATCTCAGTGAGCCACACACAATACTGTGCTACACCTTCAAATGACCCTGGGTGGAGCATGCTGGGGTGATGAATACCTGTCATGGGTACACCACATGCCTTGACACAACATCCATGATTATATTATGTGCAGCCCCTCATTAATGCAGCAGGAACTCTGTGCTGAGTGTGTGCAGAACAGTGCTTACACACATGTGCTCCCACGATTGCCTCTACTCCTCTACGCGACAGTTACTCGATGTTGTGGTGACAGTGGACACTGTTTGCCCCATTTGGTGTATGGCCTCTGACAGTCGGCTGTGAACCTACCGTTGTACCTGGGAACCTATACACACAGGACCACCATATGGTGATAGGCGCATGTACTGTTTAGGTGTTGACATTCCTTGTTCCTATAGCTGTTGTGTGTACAATGTTTGAGGGCTGCCTATGTGGGATTCACACAGTGGGCCACCTATACATTACAATATACAGGTGGTCGTGCTTGTGTGCCATCCATTTTACTGTGTGTGCAGGTGGAGAGGTGTGTCAGTCCGTAGGGGCCTACATTGTCAGAATATGTGCTATACGTTCCCTCTTTGCCAAGGCGTAGGCATATTGGGCACGCCTCCATCTGCCTACTGGGGCTGGCACAGTGTGTTCATGGTCTGAATCCCTCTGTGCCTGTGATGGCCTTGGCAATTGCGGTGGGCTATGACGGCCTTCACCATTTTGTCCCTGCTGCAGCTGTTTCCGCAGGATCATATTATGTAGCATGGCACATACTATGACAATGTGGGCACACGTGCCTGGAGAGTACTGCAAGGTTCCACCAGATGTGTCCAAGCACCGGAACCGTGATTTCAGCATCCCGAACACACGCTCTATGATGATTCTGGTTTGTGCGTGTGCCTCATTATGGTGTTCTTGCATGGGTGTGTGTGCATTTCTGATTGGAGTCATCATCCACAGCTCCAGTGCATAGCCAGCATCCCCCACAAGGTAGCCATGTGGGATCTCCCCCCTGACAAATACCTGATACAGCTGTGAGGCATGCCAGATATGGGAGTCATGGTAGCTTCCAGGGCTGCCAGCACACACATCCATGATAATGCCCTGGGCATTGCACACAACCTGGCAGTTGATGGAGTGGAATCCCTTGCAGTTTATGTAGCGCCTACCATGCTCACCGGGTGGTGACTTGATTTGTATGTGCGTGCAGTCTGTCGCACCCAGTACCTCCGGGTAGTGTGCCACATAGTGGAAGTGACGCATATTGCCGGCCAACTCCTCCTGAGTTCGGGGGAAGTATATATGCTCAGTGGCATGTGGTAACATGGCATCCAGGAACTGGTGTAGTACCCTGGATGCTGATGCCTGTGAGATCCCCATTATATCTCCAGTTGGCCTTTGAAAGGTACCTGTGGCTAGTATTCGCATGCTTACACATACCTTTGTGTCCACTGGGATGGGTTCCCCTCTGTTATTTCTGGTTCTCAGGTGTGGTCAGCACAGCTCCACTATTTGCTGTAAGATGTCCCTGTCCACCCTGTAACGCTCTACTATCTACAGCTCATGTAGCCCCTGGTAGGTTACCCTTGGTCTGAACACTCTTCTTCTCCTCCGGGGCCTGTGGTGGTTGTCGGCATCATTCTCCACAACACCATCAGTCTCTAACACATGCTGATGAGTCACAGCTATGGCAGCTCCCGACATGTACATTTTAAAAGTTCCCCATGTGTTTACACCTATGGTGCAGTGTTTGGGAATTCACAGGTGTGTGTAGGGTGCTTTCACACTTTATACTATTGTGCTGTGAACACCGATGGAGTCATAGGTTGTGTATGTACGATCATAGCTACAGGGTATCTTATGTGTTTTACTACCAGAACTACTATTGTGGTGCCTTTGGTGTTGAATTACATTTGGCTGCCGTGGATTACCTCTTGACCTTCCCTTTACATTTCTGCATGTTCCACCTACCATTTTCTGGCATGCATCCAGCAGCCTGCTTTCATTTGTACTTTCCTGGACATGCCGTATCTTACGTAATGTGTGCTATTGCCGGTCTACTGTCGGTTTGCTTTGCTCTGCTATGACAGATCTCCTATCTTTGCAATCCAATGCCTCCCCTCCTTTCTTTGCATTCCGATGCCTCCCCTATCATGTTTTGCAGGTTTCTGCGAGCAGACTTGACAGCTGCCGTCGATTGGCCACCGTGAGTTGATTGGTGTTGATTGCTCATTAGTACGCCAGTTACCCTACTTCTGCATTTCCTTCTTTTCTTCTCCTGACCTTCCTGTTTGTGCTATTGTTCGTGCCGCGTGCATCCACTTACTGGGTTTCGGGCAGGTTTTCATCCCTGTACACATGCGCTTTTGGGCACCATGTGTGCTCTCAAGTAAACGATTCTATACCTTCCTCCCCAACCCTGTCCTGCAGCTTTGCTTAGCAACGGCCAGGCCAGTTTGCATTGCTCCAATGTGCTTGCTGCTACGGTGGCACACCCCTCTGCTGATGTCATGTATCTCCTCTGAGCCACTCCTCGGTATTATAGCACTGCGCCGTATGGTTCAACCTTCATCCAGCGGGACATTTGCGATTCAGTATTATCTGCCGCATTTGCATGGCATTGACTACTAATTCATAGTTACCACGCCAAACACTGTCGCAGGCCCTTAGCAACCCTTGCACCTTTGTTGTGGTGTTCCATGCCTATCATTGTGTATTATGGTGTAAACCTGATTTGTATTACATTGCGGTTTTATGACATTTTTATATATTTTCTTTATGTTCCAGTTTGCGCACACATGCCCTGCGGTTGTACTGTACGTTACTGTGGACATGACATTAAATTTTATTTTTTAAGTATTGTGCATCATTTCTTATGCCATTGGCTGTGTATTTAGCCATTGGCATATGTTAACTTTGTAATACATAAGTCTGGTCCGCTTCCAAAGCTCCGATGTTCTGTTTGGGAAAATGTAAACCATGTTTTTTGGTTTACATTTCCGTGGGCTTACGCTACACCTGCACCACTTCATGAATCACTATCTGCATTCATTTGCATGGTGCGACACTGCGCATGGGGTGATTAGCATACCTATGCCTAGGGCTGCGCAGTTCTGGCATACGCCGGTAGTGCACGTGGTATTGGATCGTACCTGAATCGCTCGACGGCCATATTTGGTGTTATTCCACCTATGCTACGCCTGCGCCTGGTGCAAGCTTCATGAATCCCAGGGATAGTTGTTGTTGTATTAATGAGTACAGGCAAAACAGACATTAATGATGGTCTTGTTTGTTTGAAATTTGTTAACCAGGTAGTCCTGCTGAACCCCTGGCACATTTTCATGAGAAACTCTGCAAGATAAAATCTCTGCACAGAACATGTCTAAATGTAAATAACTCAGGGTAGTTTATAATGTTTATTCAAGTACATATTTTAGTTTTACATAATGATGAGTACAGAAAGACAGCATTCTGCCATGAGCTAGCTAGGAAGAAAGAAATGAAATTCCAAAGAAGCTACCTCTTCTAAGGGCTTTTTTTATTGCTCACAATGAACAATTTATTTGCATGTATTTCTTTTAACAGACAGAACACTGATATATTTTGTTTGTCTTCAGGATCAAAACAAGGAAATTGTGTACACCACAGTTGCACTGAATCCAGTACCAAGTTCATCAAAGCCACAGATTAATGAGACATCTGAGTACGCAATAATAAAATGTACTCCTGGAGACCCTACATCTACTCCATGATGGTCAGTGATGGATGTGTGATGTCTTAACAAGAAGGGACTTATAAGGTCATTTAGGAAGGCAATGTTGTAAAGCCAAGAAAAAAAAAAGACTTTTGTTAATTGGTCCAAATGTTGCAAATGTTTGTATTAAAGCATTGGTGTGAAACCACATGTAACAAATTACTTTTACAAACCCTTTGTTACAATTTTTTTGACCAAGTCTGAATTGGAATATTTTATAATAGTAATATTGTTTTTGTACACACAGAAGCACTGTACCACAAAATTGCCCATGTTTATTAATGCATCCTCTTCTGTCCAAAAGAAATAAGTATCCTCCATGCGGAGTATATACTGGCTCAGACTGTCATAATTTGTTTTAATTTATAAGCACATGCCAGTCTTCCTGTCAACAAATTCCATAATGAGTACAAAGACAGTTTACAGACAGTCCATTTATATGATCATTGTTGCACATTTCATTATTCTTTTCACTAAGGTGCATGTCTTTTAGATGATGTTGCTTAAAAATAATGATTTTTAGATTATCTTGAATGAAAATAACAGTGGAAAATATGAATTTATCACACAGAGCAAAGTAAAGGACAATTATTATTGCAACACCATTCGCTGAATTCCTCATTCCTCTGCCCCAAAGTTAATGCATCCCTTCACATTTACTGGGGCCTCAACCCTCTTGTTATTTTTCATTGGGCAGTGTGTTTTAGTCTTCTAATCTTAGCTATATTTGTTCTACAACAAATATATCAACACTGTTTTCTAACTACTATATTGTGCAATGTAGCACTGGAGTTTATTAAGCCTGATTTTTTTTTACATAATAGTACCAGACTATTGACTCTGAAAATAAGCCTTGTTATAATTAAATGTATTGACTATAAGTCATGAATACATCTACATTTTAGTAAGGTTACAGGAAAACTGATCTTCACATTTCTAATAAGGAGAAACTGATCAGATTGTCTTTCTCATCGCATCATACTTGTGTTTTATTTTCCTGTACAAAAAACAGAATTCTCTGTATATGTGCTACAGTTCTGAAATATTACTTAAAAGTAAATTATGAACTAAACATTTTTCATTTTTGAACCAACAATGGAAATCACTGCTACACTACTCACACATCCATATCTCTTTATGATTACTTAGTTGTTCATTGCCTTATTTCACATCATAAGGTGCAGAACTCTTTGGTAATTTCACAGCTGCATAAATTATATTTACTCTATATTCTGTTTTATGTTTTAGCCCTTGGCATAAGTACTGTGCTATGCAACACATCTGAAATATAATAATTGACATCCTAGTTTTATTTGTATATATGGTAATTTACAATGCCAGCAACAATACTGCTTGTATGCAAATCTGCAATCAGATTGCATAGCTCCCATTAAATGTATTAATGCTGTTTACAGAAGACTTTTCTAAGGGCTTTACTAGACTTTTAAACTTTAGAGGAGACCTTATGGTTAATTACAACTGATATTTTCTTCAGCTGTAACATGCTTACTGCCTCTGCTTGGGAAGGTGACGTTGCCTTCCTCAGTTATTTTCCAGTACCCGGTACTAAACTAATATTTCTACCTGCATAAATTCATGTTTGTGCAACCATAGAGTTAGTACATTTAGTTTTGGGTGTGTAGTAGTGGAACTCTATCAGTTTACATTTGTGATTACTGTTTTCATGATTTTAGTTGAGATTAATGGTAATCACAGATGTGTTTGTTCAGTGTTTTGTGTCTTGAATCAAACTCACTGGTGATTACTTAAAAACTCATATGTATATATATCTACTTTGAAACAACGAAAGCCCAGATAACCAAACTGCATTTTCACGAGACGAAAATATATATAAAACCCCTCTTAAGGTTACAGGGAAGAAGAAAATAGCTTTACCTCTATTTTATGAATTGAAGCATTATCATGTGACTTTATCTGTATTTAATATGTAACATGCAATTGTTTTAGTTGTTTATATATAGAAGGGTTGTAATGTATAGTTTTTGTTAATACACTTGTAAAAGCTTAACAGTGAAAGCCATTGAAAGGCTTGTGTGTGATTTTATTGAAGTATTACCTTTAAAGCTGGTTGGTCTTGTATTGTTTTGAGCAGTTAGATTTGCTTTTTGTTTTCTGGGCTTAATATTATCTTACTTCGGATTTGTCAGCTTGAGATACCTTTCATTTATGTTTTGCTATTTGGAGTATGTGAGCATGCAGAACATGATTCAACTCACATCTGGGGCTTTCCATTTAGGAGATTTTCTTGATTTTGTTTCAGCTTCTCTAGTTGTTACTTCATCCTATTTCATATATTCTACATTAGAACTCCTTACTGTTTATTTTAATATTTTATCCATTGTGCATCTTTGCTATATTCCACAAGGTCTTCAAATTTCTCCAAAATGTGTCTATTTTTTTTTATGTTTCTATTCCTTTTACTTTGGTTCCCAGTACTCTCTAAAACTTTTTGGGGTCAGCAATGGATGCTTATTTTGTACTTTCCTTTACATTTATCTGTATATCTTCTAGGTTTTTCTGCCTGTCTGTTTTGATACTGTGTTTTGCTTTGTCTATATTTCTAAGTGTTTTTGATGAACTGTTCCCACTTCTATATTCTTCTAACAGTGGTACTTCTTGTCTTGACTGCTTTACACTTTTCTCTATTTGATACTTCTATGGTGGCATTTTACTTCTCAAATACCTTTCCTTTATTGCTCTTTTTTTTGTAAGACTGTATCTGTTATTAATTTAGCTGCATACTAATATACCTTATAAATTTATGTTATATCACATGCATTTCTCTTCATATTCCTGCTTACTGTGTTCATCTGTTTTACAACCTTTTAACATTTTGGGTCTTTTTTACTTTCTGTAAAGTGTACTTCATTGATCTTAATATGTCTATCCATCTCTATTAAATTAAGCAGCTCTTCCCTTACTTCATTTTCTTGCTCTTGCGCTCCACCTCCTGCAAGTATTTTACAGAAAGTTCAAGAAGATCTTTGTGTGACATATTCTCTACAGCTGCCTATTACTCTAGAACATTACCTGCAAAAGTGTTGCCACTGTTTCCTGTTTCTCCTGTTGCTATACAACATCAAATTTGCATTTGTACCAGATTCCTACAGAAAGCTCCAGAGCATCACCATGTGGCAATTCTTCAGATGTCTCCTGCTCTGCCTGATTCTGCATATGCTGGGGACTTATTCTTCCATCATGCTGTGACATTGTCTGTGTTGGATTTTCTCCACCCTGCACCAAGAGTTATGTTAATTTGGTTTTAGCTATTTGGGAGGCTGATATGTTTTTTTCAGATCATGATTTTAAACATAATTAGATTTTTTATAAACATTTTGTTGATGATGTTTTTATTTTGTGGGAGGATCACTTCAACTTTTATGTGATTTTGTTTCTTTCCTGGAGCATAGTGCCACCTGTTTTACATTTACGGTACAGCATTTGTATGTGAACATCGACTTTCTGAATATAACCTTGATCTTTGGAGATAATAGTTTTGAATCATCTCTTTTTAGGAGAGCATGCAGGAAGAATAGTCTTACATAGGACTAGCATGCATCCTGCTCATGCATACAAAAATGTCATGAAGGGACAATTCTCAGGATGTTCATACTCCATACTAGTGAAAATGATTATCGATTGGCTTCTGAGAGATTGAGTTTTAATCTGATTAACAGGGGCTATCGGCAATGTGATGTTAAGTGCACACTATCTGAGATGTATAGTTTAAGGCACACCTCTGGAAAGGCCTGTCTTTGGAGGGGTGTAGGTAACAGTTCTAAACACAGTGCCACCAATCTGGGTGTCATGTTTCTTTAACTTACAGCAGTAATGTTGGTCTAGTTTGTGATGTTATTTCAAAGAACTGGCCCATTCTTTTATCAGAAGACAAGGTTAAGGTAGTTGTGGGTGATAAGCCCCATTTCACCTTCAGGAGTAATTTCTCTCTCAAAAGACAGCTATGTTGTAAATTATTTAAGAGAGATAAGTCTCTGTCCGCTAGAAAGGGTACATTACCTTGTAAGTCTTGTAACGCATATAGCTATATGTCTTGTAGCAATGTTTTTATGCATTCTAAGGTAAATAATGAGTTTAGTTTTAATTTTTATTCTGATTGAAAGTCTAGCAATTTGGTTTATCTGGTTAATTGTGTATATTGTGAAGCATTTTATGTGGCTTAAACCAATAAACATTTGAAAGATCATGTATTACAGCATTTGGGAGATACTAGAAGGAAGACCCCACTTCATGCTTTATTTAAACACATTAGCCAGAATGAGGGGCATTCCTTCACCTTTATGGTTTTAGAAATGGCTGAGTGCAATGCCAGAGGTGGGGATATTATTAATAATACTGGAGTTATAGAAATGAAATAGATCACATACCTAAAAGCACATAGATCTCCAGGGTTGAATGTTAATGTTCCTTTAAAACCGGCTTTAAAAGCCTGGTCGTTACATCATTGAATCCTGAGTATTTTATTGGTTGTATTTTAAATATTGATTTTATGTATCTAAAGAAGCACATTGTTTGGGAAAGCACTTAACCATTTTTTATTTGGTTTTGTAATTCATTTGAGTCTATTAAATTTATGGTTTTAGCTGTGGTGGCTGGACTGTTTTTCGTTTTTTGGATTTTCTACACAAAATCCTTCACTTCATAGATAATCTGTAACTTCAGTTTCTGTTTCTTTAACATCTTCTTTACTTATTTTCTTTTTTACTTTCCATCTGTTTTCTTTTTTTTTGTACTGTAACATTTTCCATATTTAAATGCCTTTGTGTTTCTCTTCAAAAATCTTTGGTCCTGCTTTTTTAATATTGATTAGTGTTGCTTTTTCCTTTGCAGATACAGTTCCTAGATTTAAAAATACATTTATGTGTATCCCAAATGTGCATCAACCTGGTTGACAACAGAAATAAAATGATGCTCTGCCTCAAAAGTGAACTTGCAAGGTATCCTAAAACCTATAAACCAATAGCATGTCTTCCAGTGCTATACAAACTATATACTAGAACTGATGCAAACAGAGTTTTCAGTTGTTTAGAAAAAAAATCAATTATGGCAACAGAATAAAAGGTAACAAAAGAAAGTCATATGGAACAAATAAACATTTATTGCTAAATAAAGCCATAGTAGAGAACAGTAAATATGGGAAGAATCTATACATTATCATAGATAGATTACAAGAAAGGATTTGACAACATCCCACATCCATGGATAAAGAAATGTTTACAGATGTAAGGCCATGGAACGTATCATCATGGAACTCATAAACAAAGACATTGGTAACCTCCAAACTCTGGACCTCACCCAATTCGGGTTTGTGAAAGGCAGATCATGCCTTCTGAACCTGATAGACATCTTTGAGGTAGTCACTAAAGCTGCAGACAAGGGTAATGTGGTTCACACAGCCTATCTTTACCTCACCAAGGCTTTTGACACCATCCCCCATTCTGGAATTATAGCTAAACTTACTAAACTAGGTATAAATCCCTACGTCACAAGATGGGTTACCGACTGGCTCACACTGACAGAACCCAAACTGTAAAGGTTGCAGACTCCAAATCTGACTTCAAACCAGTGACAAGTGGAGCATCACAGGGTTCAGTCCTGGGACCTCTCCTGTTTGGTATCTACTCCTCTGAAGTACAGGCTAACACAGAAGGCCTCTGTCTAATGAAGTTCACAGATGACTGCAAACTAGGAGCCACAGTCAAGTCCCCAAATGATGTGGACATTCTACAGAAGGGCCTCACTGAGACAGATGCTTGGTGTCAGAGGCATGGCCTCAAGCTCAATGCCAAAAAGTGTATTGTCATCCCCTTTGGTAAAAATTCTGTACCCATGAACTACCACATAAACAGCAGTATACTTAATGCTGAATGTGTGATAAGAGACCTTGGGACCCAGGAGGACAGTAGTCTCTTCTTTGATAATCACATCACCATAGTAGTCAGGAAATCCTTCTGTGTGGCACACCTCATCACAAAAGGGTTCTCATCCAGGAAAAAAGAGGTCACTGTTCCCCTCTACTCAGCACTCATTAGAGCCATTATAGAGTACAATGCCCCTTTTGGAATGTACCTCACAAGAATCTGCAACAGCTTGAAAGGCCACCGAAGTACCTCACAAAGAGGATTACTGGCCTCAAACAGATGCCTTACACTGACCGTCTCAAAAAACTCCAGCTTTACTCTGTAGCATATCACTTACTCCAGGGAGATCTCTGCCTGACATATAAAGCAATGTTAAACCCAGAGCTGTTGGACATGCTACACATAAAGGAATCCCAATCCCTCTGAGCTACATGCTCTAGGGACCTAAACCTTGTCACCACAATAAACAGGACATGCTGGAGCGATAGATTCCTGTCCCAGAGACTTCCTATACTCTGGAACAAGCTACCCATCTATGTCAAGCAAAGTTCCTCATTAGCACTCTTCAAGAAAAATCTTGATGAGTGGATGGGAAATAGGAAATACATCCCGGGGGATCACTTCTGTGGCTCTGCTCAACAGGGGCACAGGGAATTAACTTTCTTGGGTGGTGTAAGTCAGGGAAATGTGTTGGCTATGCTTACTTAGGCCCTTGGGTCGATAGCCTAATACCTACCTATGAACCTATGAACCTATGTATAAAATACATCATATATTCATCAATTACATTACAGTGACAAGAAAGATTGGCAAAACACTTTACAATTAAACCATGACAAAGGGCAAATTATTATCCCAGGGATTAAAATTAAAAGGGGGATATTCTAGAGAGACTCTCCGTCACCACTGCTGTTTTGTCTTGCCCTTAACCCATTAGGTGGTTTACATAACTGATTAGGCCATGGTTACAATTTGGCTCCCAGACAAATAACTTTGTTTAAAGATGCAGGATACCAAAATGCCTGTGTGCGCACCACTGGTTAACTTTATTGAAAATCCTCCCAAAAAGTCAATAGGTCAGTGCTTTCATCCTATATCCTAGAACTTCATCAGAACTAATGCACAATACGCAATACAATTTAAACAGAGTAACTTCTTTGTCACCTGCTAAAACTATACTAAAACCAATCAATCAGTCAATGTGAATAGTCAGTACCAGTGCTGCGCAGTATCTACCACATCCAAAATAATTTAAACAAATATCATAAACTGTTTTAAAAGTAATTTAAAATGTAATCCTGCTAAAAATATAAAACTAGGATTTATATATATACATATATATATATATATATATATATATATATATATATATATATATATATATACACACACACTCATACACACACGCATGTGCACACACACACACACACACACACACACACACACACACACACACACACACACACACACACACACACACACACACACACACACAGTGATACATGCAAACACCCATGATACCATTCAGGAACTTCACAAATTAAAATGTCTAGTGCCTATAAATCAAATTCATACTTTATGAAGATAAACTTATATATCCTAATTCCCACATAATTGTTTATAAACACATAAAAATATAAAAATACAATGTTATATTCACCATGATAATTTCCCCACTTTATGTAAAAAATATATAAGAAATATATATATCATAAATAATCAGAAAAATAGCAAAGTTTATATAGGTTCATAGGGTGATACTAGGATATTGGCCCAGAGGCCCTTATAAGCCTAGCCAAGAATTTTGTCCATGTTCCCTCAAAGTCAACACCTATTTCCCCTATCCAACAGGGAAACAGGTGGGATCCCAGTGGCGTATTTTCTGTTTCCCATCCAGTCATCCAGGTTCCTCTTAAAGAGAGCTAGAGAGGTACTCTGCTTGACTTGGGGATGGATTCTATTCCACAGACAGGGGAGTCTTTGGGACACAGTCTGTCCCACCAACAAGTTCTATTAATGTCACAGACCAGGTTGAGACCTTGTGTATGGGTTCCTCAAAGGAGTTTGTCTTAAGTGCAGGCACTTCATCAAGGCTGGGTCTGAAATGGCCTTGTATGCCAGACACAGGTCACGTCTGAGCAGTCTGTATAAGAATGAGTAGATGGACAGGGCTTTTAGCCTATCTGTATAGAATAGGTGTTTGAGACACTGGATTTTCCTGGTCAGGAAGTTCTGTGGTCTCTCCAACTGCTGCATGTGCTTGGCATTGAATGAATAGGATGTTCTTTAAATAATGTAAGATTTAAGTTTAAGAAGACTTTTGATAGAAAGTCCCCCCATTTAATCTGGGATAAGCACCCACATTCATTCTAAGTTGCCAAGATAATTGAAGTGCCACTAGTAGTAATGTAGATTTGGGCAAATAAGTTTACCTGAAGGCAAAATAAGGCCTTCTCCACATAACATACATACATACACAAGCAACACAGCAAAACCAACAGATGTATGTTTGCTGAACTAAATTTCGACTTCAGTTTTATTGGTTCGTAAGTTGTTATTAGGTTTATGACCACTAGGGTCCTTAAAAGCCTAGCCACACACCCTAAACCATCTGCGTCCCAAGTATCATGTGGGGGGCATGTTAGTAGGCAGGCAGCTAAGGTTTTATGGGGGTGTTAGGATAATATTTTTCTTATTGATAGGTCCTGTCCCATAAGGAACTGTTTCAACGAGAGCAGGTGCATTCAGTTTGAACTACACCATGTATGTAATTAACTGATTAGCTGTCCTTGGAAGTCTGGACATATATTAAATGTCCTAGTAGGTATGGACATATATGGACTATTGTAGTGTAGTGTAGTGTAGTGATATACCTGAGGTATTGGAAGAAGTCATTAATATTCACATTACCTGAAACTATCATATAACTACAATGAGTGACAAGTGTAGTACCACAGGGTTCAGTCCTGGGTCCCCTCCTGTTTGGTATATACTTCTCTGAAGTACAGGCTAACACAGAAGGTCTATGGCTAACTAAGTTTGCAGATGACTGCAAACTAGGAGCCATAATCAAAACTCCTAATGATGTGGACATCCTACAAAAGGGCCTCACTGAGACAGATGCCTGGTGTGAAAACCATGGCCTCAAGCTCAATGCCAAAAAGTGCATTGTCATCCCCTTTGGTAAAAACTCTGTACCCATGAACTACCACACAGACAGTAGTCTACTTAATACCAAAAGTGTGATAAGAGACCTTGGGACACAGGTGGACAGTAGTCTCTCCTTTGATAATCAAATCACCACAGTGGTCAGGAAATCCTTCTACGTGGCACACCTCATCACAAAAGGTTTCTCATCCAGAAAAAAAGAGATCATTGTTCCCCTCTACTGATCACTCATTAGACCCATTATAGAGTACAACGCCCCTTTTGGTTTGTAACTCACAAGACATCTACAACAACTGGAAAGGCTGCAGAAATACTTCACAAAGAGGATTACTGGCCTAAAACAGATGCCCTACGCAGACCTTCTAAAAAAACTCCAGCTTTACTCCGTTGCATATCGCCTACTCAGAGGCGATCTCTGCCTAACATACAAAACTATGTCAAACCCAGAGCTGTTGGACATGCTCCACTTAAAGAAATCCCAATCCTTCCGACATGCTCTAGGGACCTAAACCTTGTCACCACAATAAACAGAACATGCTGGAGGGATAGATTATTGTCCCAGAGACTTCCCATAGTCTGGAACAGACTACCTATCTATGTCAAACAGAGCTCCTCATTAGCACTCTTCAAGAAAAATCTTGATGATTGGATGGGAAATAGGAAATTCACCCTGGGGATCACTTCTGTGGCTCTGCTTGACAGGAGCACAGAAAATAATTTTCTTGGGTAGCGAAAGCCAGGGTATCTTTTTGGCTAGGCTTATATAGGCCCTAGGGCCAAAAGCCTAGCACCTACCTATGAACTACTCTAGTGATGGACACAGTAAAACTAACTGCAAAATATACAGTTGAATTTGAAAAATGCTTTCCACTGACACACCAGTGAGAAAGAACATGATGGCACAAGTGCCTACAAGTAAAAACAACATGAGACGACACATTTAACCTCCTGCAATGTTTGCAACTGATCTCTGCAAACAGAAAATGAAGATGACAAAACTAACAGCTGTCAGCACGGATTATATACTTACAGTGACAAACAGTGCAATGATGAAGCAATATCACGTCTAAATAACATTTTCCTCTTTTACACACATTTAGAGCTTCCAGTGTCAGACCATTAACTATCTGAGCAATATTCATAGTTTCAACCCTCCTTCTGGTATGTTTTTTGTTTCAGTTTTCATACTGAAGTGTGCAGCAAATGTCACCTTTACAGGTCCTTGTCTTTCATGAAGAACAATGTCTTAGACAGCTGAATAAAGGGACTGCAAAACATGTAGGACAGAAACAGTTACTGCCAGGTGGTTCAAACATTAGTCAAAACAATGATAAATATGCCCCTTAGGGATATAGTTGGCCAGTTTGCATATTGCAAGTAAAGAGAAAGTGTTCAGGTAGGAACATAGACTTTGTCTTCGATAAAAAGGCACTGGCAAAATTACTAAAATAATGCAGGGAAAGCCTGGTGAAGGAGAAGAAGCTTTATTATTAGTAGGAATGGGGTACAATTTCCTCAGCTTCAAAAGACAGTTCATCAAAAAAGATTTGTGGATTTGTCAGTGTAACTTTGCCTTCTCTGGGAAAGATTTGAGCCCCCCACACATTGTGCCCATGGTGGCTACATCAAGAGTGTGGAACTCATATCTGACAAAGTTAGCAAAGAAGATGTATTCTAAAAGGTGCTGTGAAAAAGCTTTTCTTAATAACATACAGGCGTTCACACACTAATGGTGGTTGGAGGACTAAGAAATCCATGCATATGACTACTGTGATTTCACACTTTGAATGGCAAGGAAACAAGCACCAATAATCCAAAAAGCTTTTCACATTTATTTTCCTTTGGTTAAAAATATGGAGCTGTCACTTATTATCTGATAGATATCCTTGTTTCCCCTCAATAATCTTACTTTTCAATCCTCAGACAATTTGATGCAGGTGGAGACTACATTATATGTGATGGCCATGGCAGTGTGACTGCATTTAATCTTGAGGTACATTGGTATTCCTGAAAAATTGAGCATCAGGCTAGGATGGTAAGCCTCTAAGTATGACCCTTAAGTCTTAGTCACCAAATGTGCTCCATGGTTCTAGCCATGAGCTATGCAGATGCATATAATCTGTTTTAAGAAGTAATCAAAATCTTATTTGAGTATGTGATGCAGCGGATGTGCTCAAAGTCTCTACATGTGGATCTACAAGATATGTAGATGACAGACAACAGGCAGAACTAGCCACAATGGCTGAACTAAGATTTGTAAACTCAAACATGATTTAGTCTGTTCAGCATACTGGCAGAAAATGTATCAGACAAACAAGCTATATGAATGCATTCAGATTAAGACATTAAAATATATCTAGATATTATATCATTGGTCCAAGGGTAAGAAATAATAGAATCTGTGAAAAAGGAATGCCACTGAATAAGCAATAATACACTTATGAAATACAGACAATTATTTGGAGAACTATAAGAGCTCCCTTTTACAACAGCAACATGATGTAATGCTAATAACTACAAACATATAGATCCCATCACATAAACAGCATATTAAAAAAATTGCTGCTACACTGATATAAAACTGTTTTTTTTTTTTACAATAAGATTAGAGGAATGTGAACTTATGTGGCAAATTCGGACATCAGCACATACACCCCCTGGGTTGAATGAATATGCTTCTATAAAATGTATATTAAAGTTAAAAGCACTTTCTAGATAAAACGTTAATTTTAAGCATATGTAGTTTTTAATTCAATACATTTTTATTAAGTTTATTAGATTAGAATAGGCTATGTTTATACACAAACTGATGTTTATTGAATTCAACTATTTTTATTGATAGTTTTTAGATATTTAATTATGTAAAGTATGAATTAATGTGGTATTTATTTATAAAAGGATAGTTAGGGTCATTAGAGGTGCCTATGATTTTTTTTATTTTTTCGAAATTTAGATTGAATATAAATACAAACAAGAAGTTTTTATAATGGTTAGGATTTTATGATTTTATAACAATATGGTGTATTTATTTGGTGTTTTAATAATATGTTAAAACATTTTTTCCTATACTGCTGCCATACCTTCTAAAGCATTTTAATAAATTGTTAGTCTGGAGGCATGGGCACTTTAAAATATGAAGTAGTTTTAACTAATGGTTTAATTAATGATTTAATTGTTTAATTATTTTGAATGTGAGTATAAAATTAAGTTTTCTATGGCTGTTGAGTTGTCTGATGAAGTTGGGGCATATGCCTTGACAAAAATGCTTACAATAAATTGTTTTTGTGACGTATAAAGTGGCCAGCTTGCTTTTTTGTTTTTTACCAAGTTAGTAAAGTGAATAGTCTACCATATTCTCAACAGACAATGCTGATGTCATCAGCTGTATCAGATTTTTGGATATGCAGTCATCTCACTAGAGGATGGTCAGACATTGGCCTAGAGGCCAGGCAGACATCACATCATCCTAGATTACTGTGACATGGCTTTTAATCTAGCCACATACATCATGGCATGGTTTGTAGGCCCTGTGTTATCTTACTGAGAAAGCACTATGATCTCTCCAGCTGCTGCATGTGTCTGGTGAGGTACATGCAGAAAAGAGCATTATATTGTATTACTTTTCTGATGAAATTTGGCTACAGTGCTGTCATGCAATTCTAAGATATGAATATAATGACATGACTTATGATGTGCACCATACATTTGTACTAGAAAATCATTAAGGAGAGAAGTCATAAAATATTGATACACATTGCAACTTCTGACTTCACAGCTCTTACAAGAGCATTTGTTATAAAGTTGTAAAATTATTATGCTATAAGCTGTATAACTTGCCAAGGCCAATATAAGTCAAAGGTACAATGACCAGTTCAACAACACAGATGCAGATGTACTGAACACTAAGTTAGCTATCTACCTTGAGCATCAGACACAGCTTTTGTATCCCTGAAACCAAAAGATAGAAAACAGGGATATGGCACCATTATCATCATTTGCACAGGGTATTATGTGGGGGGCAGGATGCCTAGGTTGACACAAAAGGTCAGCAAGTGTGTGTAAGTAAGGAGAATAAGGCAGACATTGGGATAAAACAACCAATGGCTAGTGAGACAAAATGAGTAAGTGTTGTGTTTGTGTCTGTACAGGTCCTGTAGTTGAAGTTGGTCTGCGAGTGTCTGCATGAACATAGCCAATCTCTGTGCTAGCTCTACGTCTTGGTCTGTCAGGCAGGTATGAGCCATTCATGGTAGAGGTAGCAATTCATTGTTGTCATCCCCGACCACGAGAAATGGTTCTGCCAGGAGTTGCACTGGCATGTCCATGCCCACAGTCAGATGCAGTGCTGCTACCTGAACATGACTGATGTCTACTGGATGAAGACATTTCATGGGGATGCCCAGGACCACAACACCATGGTCTGCCATGTCTGGATGTGGACAGCACACACAATGACAGAGCAGTGAAAATACTGGCACTATGGGAGGATGATCTGGAATGGCTATGCTGGCTGACAGAAGATGATGTGGCTGACCTATGGCTACGAGGATGCCATTCTCCTTCCAGCAGATGTTCCATCACAGACACTGCTCATTCCATGAGAAACACCCCTTGGTCCATCACAGACACCCATCATTCCAACATTTCATTCATCTGATCCAGTGAATTGGAAACACGGTGGAGGCAGTCACACATGTCAAACTGTGCCACATCCACTACACTGAGCATTTGTCTGGAGCACTTATGGAAACATGCCTGTGCCTCCATGATGGTCCTAAACATCCATTGACTAGCAGGAGAAGTGACACTTGCACTATCGGGAGTAGGGACATCAATTTCCTGTGTGGCATCTCACCCACACTTTGGCTATGATTGATTTTTCAGTAACCTTCTCATTCATTGTTTTAGTTTGTTATTTGGGATACTTTTGCAGTAACCCTAATGATAATGGACATCAGCTGGGTATAACAGCCCTGTGTTTCTGATGCTTAGTCAAACACTCTGCTTGTGCTGTGCCGATGAGTTCATAACAAGGCCGACATATGCATATCCACAGCTAGTGGGGTTTGGCTTTATTGGCCTGAAATTGTCCATTAAAATGGCGAAACAAGTCATGTGCATTCAGAATCGCCAATTAGCTGAAACACCTGATGTTCATAAGGATAATTTGCATATATCCCATGTGCCTCTGATACAAGAGGTTTGAGAGGTCGCTCAGTGGAAGTTCTTGCTTTGCTGGAGTTTTCATTTTGTTTTTACTGTTTCTCTCCAAAATGAAAAAAAAGAAGAAAAAAATGGGCACCTATCCCACAAAAAAAAAAATCATCTCCATTTCACACACGTCTTTTTGACACACTTGATTTGGTCCACTTGGCTATACAACATGATTGTGTTGTAGTCACCCTTCTCTCTGGATGCAACAGTCCAAATTCAGCTAATATTCTGCATATATTATCAGTTTTTACTGTTGAAGAAATGGAGAGCTATGCTTTTTCCTACCTTCCTCCTGCACATTCCTGTATTGCTTTCCATTTGTTCTTCCCCCTGCTTGCTCCCCATTTCACTACTGTCCTATTTTCACCATTTCTTTTTTTTAATACATTATTGTGCAATGGTGTGCATCATATGCCAATGTGCAGCAACGGTAATGCAAAAGAGTAGTTAAAAGTATTAGATGAAGTTATATTCAAACCAAGTACTACCATCTGGCCCCAAAAAGGAATGTATCGCTGCATTAACTGCATTAACACGTGCTGCCACAGATTCAGTCAAGTAGCAGGTGTATTCCAGAGACTTTAGCAATGCTGGAGAAGCAATGGATCCCTTTAATTTTTGGACTCCATGTTTGTACGGAGGTGTGCATTGTGCACCAATGGCAATATGAGAGTACTTAAATGTGTTAGATACAGATGTATTCAAACCCAGTACCATCTGGACCTAAAAAGGAACATACCTCTAAATTAAGTGCATTGACACCTGCTGCCACAGAGTCAGATAAGTAGCATGTGTATTCCACAGATTCAGTACTAACTGTCAGACTTTAGCAATGCTAGATAAGCAATGGATTCCTTCACTTTTATCCACAGACTCAATATTAACTGTCAGATTTTAGCAATGCTGGAGAAGCAATGGATTACTTCACTTTTATCCACAGTCTCAATACTAACTGTCAGACTTTAGCAATGCTGGAAAAGCAATGGATCTCCTTACTTTTCCAGCTCCATATTTGCATGTAAATGCTACCAATGCAAACAAGATAAGCATAACAAAACTTCCATTCATTCTTCCATTTCCCGTGATTGTGCTATGCGCCATATTGCACAAACAATGGCCAAAAAATAATACAATAATAATAAAAAAACTGACATAGAAAACACTGTTTGCCAACAAATCCAGAGAAGGTTGGATATTAATGAAACAAAACCTGTGAACTGTGTGCTGCTTACTTGCATTTCCAACCTTGACAGATATACATGTAACACTTTATAAGTCTAACCTGACACACCCACCTGATGTAAGCATTCACAGTTGCCATCCATTAAACACAATCTCTAAGGCAATGGCCTGTACTATGTCACTATGTTGACATCCCTACACGGATCCAATTTTTTGGGATTCAGCAATTCTAATGAGTTCAAACCTCATTGGCATCTTTACCATGCTGACAGCCCTGTGTCTACAACAGACGACAACTGCATAGATAGGGAAACTTAAGGGGAGCTGAACTGATTAAGTGTTAAACACAGAAGACAAAATATTACTATAGGATATATCTGCACAGATGAGTACTGATTTTTACATGTTATGGCTGCATTTCATCAGCTACATATTGCACATGTTGACATGTAACTATGAATAGTCTGCATTACTTACAAGTGTACTGTTCATTTGGAGTGGGGGAACAAGGCTGCATTTCTGTTATGGCACAAAAAAAGATTATGTTGCTATTGTTACTCTCCGTTTGTTGCATCCATAACACTGTCATATGTTAAGGTCCATTCAGTACAAATCTCACAACATTTACTTTTTATTCTGTCTTTGTAGACTCCTTTCTGTGTTTGTATTGCAAAAGATTTTGAATTCACAGGGAACACCAGCACAGAATCTATACAGTTGCTTTATGGCTTGTTGAATAGCTCCACTGTGTTAGATTGGTTAATTAGCATGTAATTCAGCTAATTAACATGGTGCGAGGTTTACCTTGTTTTGTGTGGGGATGCACTCTCTACATAGCGCTTACTGATTCTGAAAGTTTTTGGGCCCATGTGCACATCTCGCCGTGACACACACACACACAGTGGAAAACCACTGTGTAGGCTTCACTGAATCCCTCGATTTATCAAGTATAATAGCTAGCACTTTCTTCGTATATATAAAATAAATCTTAGTGACTCTCAGTGATTCAGAATAAAGCTGGTCTTCATCATTCCTGCTTCTGCATTTCCCATTTTTCGACACAGCGCAGCTTACAACAGAAGACATACACTTTATATCTGATCTATACAGAATGCTCATGTTGTCTGGCACATTTTTGAAGAATTTTTTATCCTCAGAATGCTCTATTTGTGTTAAAGTTCCAATTAATGTCCTAACTGATTTTTATGGAGAAATTATCATATTGTATATTTTAGGAATTGCTCTATTATTGAAAAATATTTGCCTTATAAATCCACTAATTAGTTATGTGTTCATAAATATATTCTCCAAGAAATCTAAGCAAACTATTATATTATATAAAGCCATCTAGGTCTGAGCAGTCTTATCATAAACATCTATTTTGTAATTACATATTAATGAGTGTAGCCAGTAATACTTGTATAGGATAATTTTAGCATACACATGTATATATATATATATATATATATATATATATATATATATATATATATGTATATATATATATATATATATATATATATATACATATATATATATGTGTGTGTGTGTGTGTGTGTGTGTGTGTACATATATATATATATATATATATATATATATATATAAATATATATATACACATACATATATATATATAAAAACATGTCATGAAGCAGAATAGTGTGCACAAAATAGCTGTACCATCTTTGTGTATATCAATAAGAACATAGTTTCAAAGTATACTTGAAGTTTATCACCCCTGTTTGTGTGTTCCTTGCTTTTTAAAACAGTGCAACTTACAAGAGAAGGCATTCGTTTCAATTTGATCTAAATAAAATGTTCGTGTTGTTAGGTACATTTTTATAGATTTTTTTCTAGTCAAAATGCACTGTTTTTATTAGCTTAAATTACTCCTTTCGAGAACTGCCATTTTTAAGTCAGTGACATAACAAAGCACCCATGAGAATTTTCTCTAAGGTGTCCATTTAAGCTGTGAGACTACATCCATCCACCTTAGTATGCCACTTATTCTTTCTCATATGGATAACTTTTAAATATCAAATAGCTGGATTATATTTCAAGCTACTTGTCATCAGTTCATTTAAAAAACATTTAAATTTTAATTGCATAATATATGAATATATAAGAATATCTTACCTCACTATCTGTAGACAATGCTTTGCCAGGGAAATATTTTGTTCATAAAATAATTATTTTATCTGTCAGCAGCTACCTATCAACATACTGAATTTAGCAAGCAGTTCAGTGTTGGAATGCCATTGTTTGTTCTCCTTATTGGTTCTGTTAAGTAATGATTGTGCCCATTCCATTAACTTATTTGCTGGAATTATTTTATGTGGTACTTAGTTACCTATGCCTTCTAGTGCGCTAAATATACTTTTATATTTGTTGGAAAAATGAGTTCAGATTTTACATTTTTTCCTCAAAGTTTTCTGCTGAAGCCAAGCAGCTTCCCTTATTTCTATTGTTTTCTCAAATACTCATTATCAAATCTCACAGTGTTTGTATCATGTTTTAATTGGGGTGTTGTTCCATGCAGATATCACTACCCATTCCTTGTCTAAATATGATAGAAAGTTATCAGTTATGGATATTGGTCTCTCATTTCCTTAATTTGTAGAAATAAGTCTTTTAGCTTAGTGAGCCTTCTTTTTTTACCAACTAGCTTAGTGAGCTTGATGTCCCAGGTCAGGCTTTTAGTCAGTTTTCGTGATTTGGGAATCCATGCAGTCAGAAAGCTTTGCACATATCAGCAGTGCAGTGGTGTAGTAGGTGTTGTCACCTCACAGCAAGAGGTTTTCCAGTTCAATTCTCGACTGGGCTGCCTTTAGTGTGGAGTCTGCATGTCCTCCCTGCAGTCTTGTGGATCCCCTCTGGGTGCTCCAGTTTCTTCTCACATTCCAAAGACATGCATCTGGAAATTTCTCCCCAGGCCTTTGCTGAAAATGGGCTCTGTCCAGATGGACTTTCCTGGTAAACAAATGTTCGATAAATAACATATATTGTTCTGTGAAATCCTTGGGTACACCAAATATTCTGCTATTATTTCATAATGCTTTGTTTCCTAAGTCTTCCATCTTCTCCATTAACCATGTATTTTGTTTTAACAGAAATTTTGTCTGATGTTCTTCTTTAACTTATCCATCCAGTTCATTTAAAAAAAAAATCTTTTTTCTTCGTGTCCTCCTGAGATATTATATTGCTTAATGGCTCATTTTGTTTTATATAGTTTTGCTGTAAATTGTCTATTTTGTTCCAAATAATTCTGTTTTATTGTTAGAACTTGCACTAACATAAGTAGCTCTTGCACATCTTTTCTCAAAGCAGATTTTCCTTGTGCTTGACTGCTTGTGGCAGTTTACTTGAGCTCTGTCCAGTAATGTTCTCAGTTTCCTCACAATGTTATCAGAATTTTACTTATTTTGAATTATTTTTATTC
Organism: Protopterus annectens; assembly: GCF_019279795.1. Classification (NCBI taxonomy): domain Eukaryota; kingdom Metazoa; phylum Chordata; order Ceratodontiformes; family Protopteridae; genus Protopterus; species Protopterus annectens. The sequence continues at coordinate 1,192,566,297 of NC_056741.1, forward strand.
ACAAAAATACTGTTACGGTCATGATACATTATCTTAATACTTTCTATAATTATTTACTTTACATTTATGTAGCTTTACTTACATTTTCCTGCCAGGATAAAGATGTTCCTGCAACGCCTCATCACAGTGCAGCTATTGCATCACCATTTTGGCTATAAATCGAAATGGAATTTTGATGCCTTGATTATTCTAGAACTCTCCAGCTGTATATATCCCAGAGAAGGCCTGCAGGGCATATGTGGCATAAGAAATCATGACTTTGTGCATCCTTTCAATCACAGTAGCATGGGCATTATCAGCTGAGGAAAAGGATGCATACTTGGATAAGGACAGCAGCAAGGTGGAGTCCTACTGGTCATAGATATCAGAAAATTTCATCATCATGTCTTCAGGTTGCTGGACCGTGCCTCACTTTGTTTTGTATACTAGTCATCTGCCCACTTCCATCACTACACTTCTGATGATTCCATCCAATGACATTGCAGGAATCCTGTACTGTATTTGTGTTTTCCCAGACAGTGACCATCTGTATGCTGACAGGGGCACAGAGACTGAAGTTATAACAATTACTTCCTGTTGTACATAATCTCAAATTCACAGCAGATGGCCTGTTTGTTGCTGGTCAATACATTTTACCTGCCTGTGGCATAACTCTGGATAAAAAAACTGTCTTAGCACTGGCATAAGCTTCACATCAAAACAGACTATCCAACAATTATGAATCCCACAGCTGTGAAATAAAATATAACAAACGTTTTCAAGCAGAAAACAACAAACAATGAAACCAATAAGAAGAGATACAAGAAGATAAACAAATAAAGACTGCATAAAACATCATTTGAATGGGGCAAAAGCACTGATATGCCCCATACAGCTTTTACTTTAATATACTATGTGGTTGCATGACTAGGTGTAAAGGGCAAACAATGTAAAAGGGACAAGCTCACTCCTGTGATCACAGCTAATGTTCAATACTCATTTACGCAGACATTTTCTGATAGTTGCTTTATATTATTCATGGTTGCAGAGGCGGTAGTGCCCATCCATATGTGAAAACACAACTTTATCTCTTCAACTACACTGTCATGACTATAGTGGATTTCAGTTATACCTAGTTACTGGTGCAGCTATATTAAGTCATCAGAGAAAACAATGTGCTTCTGTTATGCAACACTTCTTTTCTGAAGTCATCAGTTCAGGAAACATCATGATAACATAATCCAATATATTTGCTTTAAACATAGATGTCAGATGATTAATATCATCAATAAATTATGCCATAGAACTCTGTATTCCATACCACTGTGTTGGAATACAGAAACTCCTTTTCAGCAGACTTATAGAAGGGAAAAGCTGTGGAAGTTCACTGTAAGACTGAGATTAGAGAGACTGGATTTCTATATGATTTAAGGTGACTTGTTTTCTGGTATTTTGTGTTGTTGTACATAACTAACCTACACAACAGTGTAAAATGTGGAGTGACATCAAGAACATAGGATGCAACTAGATAAGTATTGCTGTGGTCTGTCCTCAATATCATAATTTAGTGTGCCATTTCAGACATGTATGATAGAACAGACAACAGGACTGGCCTCTTCCGTAATGGCATATTGATTGATGCAACAGCAAAGGATATAAGACAGACATAAAAGAATGGACTTCAAAACCTGGCTGAATGGGCAGAAGGAAGGCAGATAAGGCTCTGCATAACACATGAAAAGTAATATACTATAGCCATACCAAACATGTTGGAAAATACCAGCTGGAGCAAATGTAACTGATGGCATGAAAACAGAAAGGGAATCTGGGAGTGTTGATCGCTCCTGGGATGAATAATAAAGAGCAGAGTGAAAGAACTGTTTCAGAAGCAAACAGAATGCTGGTGTGTGTCCTTAGTTGTGCAGACTCCAAAATCAAAAAGTAATGATTTTGTTCTTTTAGGTCCTGGTCAGGCCAGGCCAGGTCAGGACATGAATATTGTAAGCAGTTAAGAAGGCCATACAAAGAGATAGACACCGTATTGGTGGAAAGGGTCCAAAGGAAAACCAGCAGACGGATGTAGAAATGGAAGCATTAGAGACAAGAAAAGTACAAGACTTTCTCATCAGACATCTGAAGAGATGGTGGATAAGATCATGGGGAGGACTTGCAGCACAGCCATCCTTAAGAGAAAGAATGGGAGAACTAGAAAAGAAGATTGTAGAGAATGCTTACTCCTGCATCAGTCAAATTATGTTTTAATGGGGAACTGTGGACACATGGATGACTTTTAGAATGAGTAGCTGAGATGAAATCCACAGATACATTTAAAAACCTGGGACAGTTGTTGAAAGGGTGAAGGAAAGAGAAGAGAAGGGAGATGCTGACTACACTTAAAAGACTGACCAGCTATCTTTCTTTATGTCAGCCTGTCTGTCCATTTATCTGTTAATACATATATATCTATACACAAACACACACACACACACACACACACACACACACACACACACACACACACACACACACACACACACACACACACACACACACACAGACACACACACACACACACACACACACACACACACACACACACACACACACACACACACACACACATATATATATATATATATATATATATATATATATATATATATATGGGTACCATTCACACCAGCATTTCATAATGAACACCATATGGCTGAGACCATATGATCGACATTTGAAATCTCGACCATGTGGACTCAGCATCTCCGTACAGTGCGGAATGGAAAGATTTCCATCTTCCGCACTGTAGTGCAATCTTGGAGTTGGTATATTTAAGTCCCCCCTCTTGCTAGCAGAGTGAAGGTAAGTTTTTGTTGCGCCTTTTTTTTTTTTATTCCATGGTCAACATTTTAAATGTTGATCATATAGTCTCCTCGGCCATATGGTCTTCACCATTCTGAAATGTTGAATATATATTTATATATATATTTATAGACAGACACAAACACAAATAGATATGCGCACATTTGTTAGTCAGAAATGTGCAGTTAGGAAATATATTTTCAGTGCAATCTCAGAGAAAAAACAGGCATCCCCAAAAGCAGTAAGGGTAATATATATGGCGGCTATCTCCCCTGCCACTAATCATATGTAATACAATTTGCCATGGATTTCATTTTATCTTGCAACTTGTTTAATCTAGTCTTATCCATCACATGCCACAAAATAAAATGCCTTTGAAAAAAACGCAATTGTCTTTGTTTTCTCCACAACCATAAACTTTTATCCTGTCTATGACTCTTACGGTTATGTACACAGCATTTATCATTCTTCCTTGTAACTATGGAAATGTTGTGCAAGCAATGTGGAATAACAATAACAATAAAAAGCAGGACATCTTTGGCATACAGCTAAGTAAACAACCATTTTGGAATTACAGTTGGATCTACATTTTAACTTGTATTCTATGCTCTGCACCATAAACCTATTGGTCTCTACTATGTGCCTACATTGGTTCACTTCTGATCGTGAACTCAATGCATATGAGGGGTTATCCAATAACTTCACCATGCAGTCATAGCAGTCTATGTTGTCAAAGACTACGAGACCACCACCTTTGTCAGGTTTGCAAATGCGGATGTCATGTGTTTTAACATAATCAAGATATTCACGCTCAATTCTACTGATACGATCATTGTTATAACAATTATGACCGTGTTTGAATCTCTGCCTAATATCCAACTCACACATCTGTTCAAAAACCTGCACTAATGGATGCAGAGGAGGGTTATATGTACTAGAGATTCTAAATGGGCCTATATTCACTTCATCTGTATTACCACCCATCATTAAATTAAATTAAAATTCAATTTCCATGAGAAAATCTTAACGTCTATTATTGCTTTCACTAGATTAATGTAACGTTTAGGAAGGGTAAAAATTTGAAAACACTCCTTGAACAACACTGCATTACCCACTCGAAAACAGTGGGGACATATAAATGCCAAAACTGTAACCAATGTAGGCACATAGTAGAGACCAATAGGTTTACGGTGCAGAGCATAGAATACAAGTTAAAATGTAAAGCCAACTGTAATTCCAAAATGGTTGTTTAGTTAGCTGTGTGCCAAAGATGTCCTGCTTTTTCTGTAAGGAAAACGGAGCGAAACCTCCGTGAAATAATGTACGAACATCAATATGCCATCAGTAAGAAAAAGCAGGACAACGCACTTGCTAAGCTTATTTCCAATTACACAGAGCACAGCTTTAAATTTTTAGTAATAGATCAAATTCACCATGATAAAAGAGGGGACCCCTTACCTTTATTGTTAGAAGAATTAGAGCTTAAATGGCAGATTAGACTCAATGCTTATAATTTTCCAGACTTAAATGAATCTTGTTCATTAAGTAGCATTCTGAAACTGAAAAGCCTAAAGAGAGAAAGCTGATTTGAGCCTAATAGTAGTACTACTAACTCTGGTTTTGTATTTAATATTGCTATTTATATATAAGTTTTAAGATATTTTATGTAGTTTAGTGCTTACATAGACAGTCTTTGAAAATGAATTATTACATTGAGTTTATATAATATATAGTGAATTTTTAATCATCCAACTTTTATGTTATTTCTTAATTGATTGTTTGTATGATAAGTTAAACAATCATCCTTGTACATCTTTAAGAAGGTGGAGTAGTTGGTTTGTCTTATTAAATTGGTTAATTAAACCAATCTGAACCTATTTATATATGTGTGGTAAATTTTAATACTGTATCTGAAGAAGTTTGCACATAGTGCAGACGAAAAGTGCTTCATTAAAATTTATTCATTTATTGGTGAAGCTTGTTTGGTCTATCTCTTGGATTGCTGCAGTACCTTGTTTCGGAATGGAACAAAACAGGACATAGTCACTTTATTGCTGACTTCATGATTGCATCTGTGTAGATAATTTTCTCTAAAACTTAGAATGACAGCTAAATGAGAATAATTTAAAACACTGGTGGAAAAGTGACTTTCTTTTCTTCTTTTCTTTGTTTAGAAACTAAAGAATCTTCTTGTTGGTATTAACAATAGTCTTCAAAATCAAGAATATTTTTGTGTTGTGGAATCTTTCATCAATATGCTAGAAAACTATGTATATAGACTGAAGCCGTTAATGATATGATTACTATTTCTATGAGTACTGTTACGGTTAATGAACATCACTGAAAAACTCTTTCAGCAATCATTTAACTTGCCATTTTCTCTACTGTTGTGCAATTAGCTATATATATATATATATATATATATATATATATATATATATATATATATATATATATATATATATATTTATAAGCTGCGGTGGTGTGGGGTGTCTTTCTTGACATGGTATAGCTGGTCAAGAGGAGAAGTTCAACACTTGCACCACACCACATGGATCACACAGCCCTCCAGAACACACACCAGCACTGCCTTCACATAAAATCACAAACCACGCACCCACCTTCGGTGGTTCTCAATAAAAATCTATCCAAACAGCAGAGACCTCCAAGGCAGAAATGCACTCAACCACCACAACACAACACTAATCACAAGACACATAACTCTCCTAAACAGTGTGCCACTCAATCAAAGCTCCTAAGGCAAAACAGCATGCCCAACACACTAGTCATAGGTGACTCGACAGTGAGGCACACTAATGTCCACTCACTAGGCTGAATAAGGAGAAAGTAACAGTCAGCTACCTGTCAGGTGCCAGGATCCACCACATAACGCACACACTCAGGTCCCTCAACAACAGGTACAAATATGACTCTGTCATTGTACATGTGAGTGTGAATGACCTGAGACATACCTCCCTGGTCTACATGAAGAAAGACATGGAGGAGCTCTCAGATTATGTATCCCAAGTGGGTATGACCTTAGCCCTGAGCAGCATCCTACCATCACCCAGAATTATACCACAGTACAAGCAGAAAATGATTGATTTCAACAATTGGCTACGTTTCTGGTGTCATTCTAAGGGGATCAAGTGTCTGTGTGCCTGGGATGACAAGATTGACAGACTTCGATGCTTTGCCACAGATGGCCTGCATCTGTCACCCCTGGGCTTATAGATACTGGCCAAGGCTCTTGCCACCCCTATAGTTCCTTTTATAGGCGGTGTTCCAAAGACCAAATTACCACTGTAACAGCTACAAACAGGTACGTTCTGAGGGTCATGCTGCTCAATGCTAAGTCTAAATCTCAAAATGCACTCGCTCAAAGCACTCCTTAAAATGGAGAACATTGACATTTGTGCTGTAACAGAGACCTGGTTCGAGGCAGAAGAAGCATCCTTGCACTAGTAGGCTATAACTCATTCCACACTTTTTGGCTCCAGAACTTGGACCAAAGCTCCAAAGGCTGTGGTGTTTCCATATTCATTAAGGATGTGCACACCTCCAGACTGGTAGTCCAACATAGCACATCAAAGATACTTCAGGTGCAGTTAACATTGGGTAAGATGGTGATTCAGGTCATAGCCTGCTATAGGTCCCCAACCATGTCCCTAGACTCACACTCCATGTTCCTAAGCACCCTGGAGAATATTAGGGTCCAACCTAACACTCTGATACTGGGCAACTTCAACTACCCCTCCATTAACTGGGAAAACTACTCATGTGCCAATACACTTGCCCAATGTTTCCTGGAATTCATTAATTCCAATGCCCTGAACCAGCTAATTCTTACCGCCACTAGAGGTATCAAGATCCTTGACCTGGTCATTACTAACATGGGCGACCATTGCTCTACACCAATAGTCAACTCCTCCCTGGTTAGATCCGACCACAAACTAATCATCTTGGAACTCCACATGCCACCCCCCCCCTTGCAAAGGTAACCTTCATGGAAAACTTCTCCAAAGCTAACTTTGGGCTCCTAAAAACAGAGGTGGCTATCTTCACAGCACCCATGCAAATGAAGAATAGTTGCATGACCTTTGAATCATACACCAATGCACTAAACGAACACGTACACAAATGCATGGATCTCGCCATACCCAACAGAACCAAGATGCTCTCCTCCAAAAAATGGAAGCCAATCTGGTAGTCAACTGCCATAAACAAACTCTACAACAGAAGGAGGAAACTGATGCAGAATAAGGTGAAGTCTCAAGACTTGAAAAACTCCCTTATCAGTCTAAACAAAAAGTTGAGATCCCTCATAAAATCCTCTAAAGTTAGCTATGAAAACAGAATTACAGCAGATAGTAAAGACAACCAAAAGGCCTTCTATAGTTATGTAAAGAATCTCCATGGCAATACCCAGATTTGCTCTGAGCTACTGCATAACGGTACCTCCTACACCAAGCCAACAGATATTGCCAATATACTGGCCGACAGATTCAGTGCCAACTTTAACCCTCTGCCCCCAAAGGACCAATCACAATACCAGTAGATTGCCAGGAACCCAGTATTACTGCTGCACAGGTTAAAACAGCACTGTCCAAGGCCAAGAATACAGCTTCTATGGGACCTGACAATATCCCTGGCTGTGTTCTGCATGAACTACAGAGTGAACTGGTACCTAAGCTGTGTGCCCTGTTCAATCACAGCCTCACCTCGGGCATTGTTCCTACCAAATGGCGCACTGCTACAGTCATCCCTGTCCGCAAAGGAGGAGTGACTACAGATCCTGGGAACTATCACCCCATTAGCCTGATAAGTCTGATATGCTAAGATATGGAATGCATCATCATGGACCTAATAAACAAGGATATAGGGAATCTCCAAACTCTGGATACCACACAGTTTGGTTTTGTGAAGGGTAGATCATGCCTGCTCAACTTGGTCGACTACTTTGAGTCAGTCGCCAGAGCTGTGGATGAAGGCAAGGTGGTTCATACAATCTACCTTGATCTGGCCAAGGCCTTTGATACCATTCCCCACTCAGGAATCATAGAAAAACTCACTAAGCTAGGCATCAATCTCTATATCACTAGGTGGGTTATAAACTGGCTCACAGATAGAACCCACAGTATGAAAGTAGATGACTCCAAGTCAGACTGCAGACCAGTCATGAGTGCAGTCCCACAGGATTTGGTACTGGGTCCTCTGCTGTTTGGTATCTACTTCTCTGAAGTCCAGGCCAACATGAAGGGACTCTGGCTGACAAAGTTCACAGATGATTGCAAGTTCGGAGTTATTATTAACTCCCCAAGTGATGTTGACATCCTACAGAAAGGCCTCACTGAGACCAACAACTGGTGTCATTACCATGGCCTTAAGCTCAATGCCAAAAGATGTGTCGTCGTCCCCTTTGGAAAAAAACCAGTTCCCATGAATTACCACATTGATGGTTGTCCACTGAACACAGAAGGCATTATTAGAGATCTGGGAACACAGATTGACAGCAACCTCTCTTTTGACCACCACATTGCCACTATGGTCAGAAAGTTCTTCTATGTGGCACATCTCATTATTAAGGGTTTTGCATCCAGGAAGAAAGAGGTCATTGTCTCCCTGTACTCTTCCCTCATTAGGCCAATCATTGAGTACAATTCCTCATTTGGTATGTACCTCACTAGACACCTGCAACAACTGGAGAGGCCGCAAAAAAACTCACAAAGAGGATCCTTGGCCTTAAACACTTGTCCTTTATGAACAGACTCAAAAACTTCAACTATTCTCTGTCTCATATCGCCTACTTAGAAGTGATCTCTGCTTGACTTACAAAGCCATGTCTGACCCAGCTCTGTTAGAAATGCTACATCTAAAGAAATCCCAATCCCTGTGCACCACATGCTCCAGAGACCTCAACCTCATTACCACAATCAACAGAACATAACGGAGGGACAGATTCATAACTCAGAGTCTTCCCATGCTATGCAACAGACTTCCCATACATGTCAAACAGAGCACCTTACTGGCCCTCTTCAGGAGAAATCTTGATGAGTGGATGGGAAATAGAAAATTCACCCTGGAGATCACTCCAGTGGCTCTACTTGACAGAGGCACTGGGAACTAAGGTTGGGTGGCACAATGCCAGGGTAATCCTATAGGGTAGGCTTGTAAAGGCTCCAGGGCCATTAGCCTAGTACATACCTATGAACCTATGGAGGGAGCATAGGAGCTTGCCTGTGCAAATAAAAAGTATCTGTTTGTTGCTGGAAGGGATTTTCACTGATTAGGATTGAGAATAATGGTACTCAAATTATCATTGATGAGACGCCATGATTCCATATAGGCTGTCATTTGTAAAATCCATACATGTGTACTGTGGTTTATGAAACCACATACAGAAAGCGGCATTGCTGATTTTATATACGAGTCTACAGCTTTAAGACTATTATCGACAATTATTTAAATACCTCATTGTATACCATTATGAGAGAGAATTCAGATGAAATACTGACTTTATGAAATTTGGGCCACATCTATTGTGTCTGTGTCCTATTTCATAAAGATTCCTGAGATCAGCTGGCATCAGAGACTGCTGAAATATCTGCCAGAATTGAAGAAATATATCTGCAGAAAAAAAAAAGATATTTGTTTCAATAGATTATATGTTTGGAACTTCATAAATATGATTTCTGGCAAAAATATACCTTAATTGCACTCTCCTGGACTTCTTTCAGTAGAAAGAAAAATTGCAGAAAACTTGAAGCTTTGTATTCAGAAATTTGATTAGATTTAATTTCTAAAGAGATAGTTCTGCATTCGTGCATATCTCTGGTAAAGGAGCCATAAATGTTTTTAACTCTTACTTTTCTTAAAGATGAACTAGAAAAATGAAAGTCTTGGAGAAAAATTCAAAAATAACTGCCAGTCCAGAAAGAACTTGCCATTTCTTCTTCACATGGACATTGAGTCCTACAGCTACTATACAAGCTTATATTACTGAGTTGAATTATATTGACAAAGTCTTATACATTGCTTTATTCTCTAATAGGAGATGGAATAGATTATAGTATAAAAATGTTGAAACAAGGGGAAGGCTGTTAACAGAAACAGACCAGAACACATCAAAAGCTGCATATGTGAATAGACTAACTTAAGTAGCTAGAGCAATGAAAAATGGAAACAAAACTGATAAAAGAACAAACGTAGCTCAAACAATAAGGCAAGAATTAAAAATAAAGGCAGGCTGTATTGTAAACATAATTGATAAGAAAAATAAGCCATATTACCAATGCACTTGCAACAAAGATAATGCCCAGAAATGCTGCTCATGCAACTGAAATTCAGTTTTGTAGTAAGTTTGGCTACAATCATAGGAGGAAGTCTTGTCCTGCTTTTAATTAAGTCTGCAGAATCTGTGGTAGAAGTTGACATTTTTAAAAAATGCACACATCTTTAAGCATCTCTATATAAAATAATTTGCATATAGTTAAACAAGAATATGAAACAAAGCTGTTCATTCTGCTAAAATGAAAAAGATTGATAACGTGAAATCTGAAAATATAGTTTAGACACAGAGTGAAAAGTGCAGAGCTGACTGTTGGAATGAAATATTGAAAATTAATGGATAGTATCCAGAGTTTAAAACTAGGTGGTGGAGTATATATTAACATTTTGTCAGAGAACATTTTTAAACAGCTGGGGTTAGATAAGAGAGCAATGCATATGTTACTAACCAATGCTGGACACTGTGTGGCGCAGTTATATATAAAAAAAAATACTGATCTGAATACACAGTTTTGAAATTCAATATTTTTCCAAGCAGTTATACTTGAAGAAGTAAATTCTAGTGTTTTGGTTTTGTTAACTTTGAGCTATTAGAAATGGTAAAATTCACACTGTAAAAGTAAAGACTGCATTTGTAGAGAATTATATCACATAGCCACAGAGCTATTCTCAATACCGTGATGAGCCATAGCAGAGGTATTCCACATGACTATGCCAATTTATTTACAGACATAGGAGGACTGCAGTAGACCATCATATACAAATAGAACCTGATGATGTGCCAGTGATGTACACTGCCAGAACTGCATGTACCCATAGCATTTAGAAGTAAATATGAAAAGGAAATGAGAACAATGAGAAGGTACGGATGTCATTAAGAAACAAATCCAAAGAATGGGTAAACAGTATGATTACTGTTGTAAATAAAGGCAAGATTTGCATTTGTATTTATTCAGAGTCTGAACAAAGTAATTAAAAGAGAACATTACTATTTTTCTTAAAGTTGAAAGAGTGATCTCAGGAATGCTAAATTATATTTTTTCAGTACTAGATTCAAAACGTAGCTTTTGGCAAATAAAGTTAGGCAAAGCTTTAGCTACCTAATACATTATCTACAAAGATTTTAATTCCTCATGTTACACCATTCTTACAGAGAGTTTGCAGCAAGAATATGTCAGTCAGAAAAGTATGGCAAAAGTACATATTTCTTGCACTCCTATTAGACATGTTATATATACCTTTGGTGGTCAAAAAGCTGTAGGACAAGTAACTAAAGGCTTGGAAAGTCCTGTAAAAATAATCAATATTCTATTATTGTTGGTGTCAACATAAGAATAGCATGATATAAGACTAATATGGATATTGAATTGATTACGACAACATAATTTCAAGTTGATAAAAAAGCAAAGGCAGGAAGAAAAGCCTAAAATGCAGGAGTCATATTCTGATTTCAGATAATTTGAAATTTGATCCAGAAAAAAAATACAAGCTGGCATGCACATTCAAGGCCAAAAGACAAACAAATATTTTACGGTGTATTTAAGAAATGATGCAGTATCTTGAAAAAGTTTTTTTTACCTATTATACCTGAGATATCATCATTCTGAGAACAATGCTAAAACAGGACATAGAAACGTAAAATGTTGTTGGAAGATAATGCATGGAAGCATGTTTGAGAATCTCTTATACAAAGTCTTATAGATAGCAAGACAGATTATGCCATTCAGACACCTTTACGGAAGAGGAACCTTAATGGAATGGTACCGGTACTATCCCATGTGTTTTTTATTCAGTGTGCCCATATGTTCTTCTAGCAAAATCCATTGTAATTTTTAAAATTAGTAATCTCTTCAGAGCATATGGATTAGGTGATCTGTGTTTCAAAATACCACTATGATGTATTTTTTTCACAGTGAACATAAAAAGAACGGTAAGAGTTTTTTTTTTTTTAAATGTCAGTGAAATCAGGAACCTGTCACCTATCAGCCCAGTAGCACAATATTTTAAGGGGAAACATAACTTACGACAAAGTGATCTCAGTTCTGTGGCATATTTCATGCGAGATACTCAGAAACACATTTAGAGTTTTAAGGAATAACAAAGCAAAAACAGACATTAGGTATTTATTTATTATTTATTTTATTTAATTAATTTTCTATTTGATAAATTGGTGGTTGGACTGGTCTGTCTGTCCTTTTCAGCCATGACCAGGCTCATTAGAGCAGTTCAAGAATTACAAAGAGAGTGTGATGCATGTAGCTTAGCAAAATGGCAGTGAATTGCGAAAGTGAAGAATGCAGTAAAGAGACAGCATAAAGCACATGTTTATTTTTTAACTACAGAACATTATTCCTTCAGGGCATTAATAATGTTCTTGTTTTAAGTATGTATCGCTTTAAGGAGAGTTTATTAATTACTACTGGTTAATTGTAATTTGTTAAATTCATAATGCATTTCCATTAAACCACTAGCGTTGCAACTGAGAAATATTTAGTACACCTCCAAAGATAAAGTTTGAGGTGCTAGTATACTTTTTATGAAACTGAATCTGTTTACCATGTTGCTTTGCTATGGTGAATATATTGTAAAAAACATTGCCTGGATGTGGAGCCATGAGCAGGAAAAGAATTTTGAAATGCTTATGAAACCAGTTACAGGTTATCCAAGTTTAAATAATTATGATGTGAATATGACCGTTTTGTTGCAAGTAGATGCCAGAATGTAATAAGAAATATTATATTTTTTATGTAGCTTTTCTCTTGGGCCTCCCATTAATCAAATATCAATTAAAACAATAATAAATAAACCTTACACCTTACAGGATAATAGACTGGTTGCCTATGTTTCAACAACATTTACAGATGCACAAAAAGGATATGTTCAGACAGACAATAATATATGGATGAGAGAAATTTTGAAGGTCTGTGGTAGAAGTCTTCCTTTTTGAAGAATTGTAAGTACAGGAATTCCATTTTCCAAATATCATTTTTTAATGTGTAGCTCCTGTGTCTCCTGTTCCCCTATCCATGATGCAGACAGATGAAGCCATGGTTATGAGCTAGGTGAGTAATAATCTATTAATAACCTCAGCACTGATGGAAATCAATGTGGTAAGATAGGAATGCATCTATGTCTCATAGTTGACCCAGTATCCCATAACTCTTGCAAAGTACAAGGAGAAAGCCTTGGATCTAAGCTCCTCCTAAACTGCAGAGGATGTTACTGAGTTTGCACAGGTATGATCTATAAGTGAAAGACTAAGCAAGGAGCTATCCATAGCAGATATGTTGAGATGGGAAAATAAAACACACAGAATTAACCAGTTAACTAGAATGGTACAGAAAATAGGTTTACTGATAGAAAAAGGTGTGATGGTACTTGGACAGCATCTAACAAAAATACATATAGGCCATATCATTCAGAATTGTAAATTTCTTCAAAAGTATATAAAGAATGGTGAGGTTAGATCATGCAGAATATATTAAAAAATCAGAGGCAACTTAAATTTTGTCACACCTAAAATAGATTCTTGAAGTTGCAACCACCGAAGGTTAAAAAGTACAGTTATGTACACTTACCATAATTGTAGATGTTCGAGTGTATTCACTGTTGCAGTCATTAAATTTGGGTAATCTGCTGGCAGGTTGCCCTCAGTCGGCCCGATTAACAAAGTCTTGGGTCCTGCGTCGGTTGCTGTCCCTTCTTCCATGACGTCAGGTCGTCAGGGGTATAAAACATGCAGCTGATGCCATTACATCAGTTTTTCTTGCCCCAGATGTCAGGTGTCCCCCTAATGGGGACCAAATAAACACAAAAATACAAAGGTATACCTCCAACCAAAAGCAAATACACCAAAAAAGGCTTTTAAGCATAGTAAAGGAAAGGAGAGGCATAGTCAGAAAAACTAGGAGGCTGGAGGGAGGGTAACCAGGACTGCAACAGTGAATACATTCAAACATCTACATTTATGGCAAGTGTACACAACTGTACTATGTTCTTCATGTTTCACTGTTGCAGTCATTACATTTGGGTAGATTCCTAAAGCTATGGTTGGGAGGAGGAGTTTATACAGCATTAGGGCCAGTTATAAGGCCCTGCAAGACAGCAGTGGCAAAGCCAGCTCTGGATTTAGAGAAAATTAGTAAATGATAGTGCTTGATGAAAGTATGTATAGAACTCCAGGTAGCAGCTTCTAGGATATCCCTGGTAGGAACACTTCTGAGAAAGGCTGCAGAAGTAGATGCAGCCCTGGTGGAGTGAGATCTGTTCCCCTGGGGGGATATGTTTTCCATGGTGCTTACAGCAGAAATTAATGCAATGGCGTATCCATTTAGAAATGGTTTGTTTTGAAATAACCTTCCCCTCTGCCCCTGCAGCAAATGCTACCAGCAGTTGTTCAGATTTTCTTCCAGATTTAGTCCTGTCCAAGTAGAATCTTAGTTGTCTGTGCGCATCCAAGGAATGCAGAATCCGTTCCCCTTTGTTCTGTGGATTGGGGAAGAAGGTTGGCAAATGAATGGACTGATTAAGAGCCACACTGGAAACCACATTGGGCATGAAGGATGGATTGGTCCTGAGAGATACCCTGTCAAGGATGAAAGATGATGAAAGGCTCCACTGCCATAAGGGCCTGTAATTCAGAGATCCTTCTAGCTGAAGTGATTGCTAAAAGGAAGGCTGTTTTCTAAGAAAGAAATGTTAAGTCTGCAGTAGCAGCTGGCTCAAAAGGAGGTAGAGTGAGTTTCTACAAAACAAAGTTAAGGTTCCAGGCAGGGGTAGGAGCTCTCCTGGGTGGTCTCAAGTTTTTTGCCCCTCTGAGATACTGCTTGAGCAGAGGATGAGAGAAGAGGGGTGGTTCGGTGTTATAGTGAGCTGAAATAGCTGAGGCGTGTATTTTAATGGAGGAAAAAGACAGGCCCTTGTGAAGCATCTCAGTTAAGTATTGCAAAATCTGAGGTAAATTGGGTGCTGCTGTGCTCATTCCTAAAGATTGGTTCCAGGCACAGAATCTTTTCCATTTGTCAGCATAAGATTTTCTAGCACTAGGTCTCCTAGCCTCCAAGATGATATCCATCACAGGTTTGCTGAGGGATGATAAGGGTGAATTTCAGTGATTAGCCAGGCTGCAATGTTCAATGTTGGAAGCTGAGGGTGCCAGAATTTGGTTCTCTTGCTGAGACAGCAGGGAAGGGGTCTGAGGCAGATGCCATTGAGATATTTGTGACACACTGCGCAGGAGGGGGAACCAGTGTTGGTGCGGCCAGTCAGGAGCAATCAAAATCATCTTTGGTTTGTCCTGTTTGACTTTTAGTAGAACTTTGGAAAGCAGAGGAAGAGGGGGAAAGGCATAGACTGATATGTTTGTCCAGCTGAAGGACAGAGCATCCACTTTCCAGGCTTGTTTGTGGGGAGCCCTTGTACAAAACTTGTCCAACTGGTAGTTCTGGGGGGAGGCAAATAGATCTATGTCTGGACTCCCCCATTCGCTTGTCAACATTTTGAAAATCCATGGTTCCAGTTTCCACTCATGTGGGTCCATGAGGTTTCTGCTTAGTCCGTCTGCCAGTGTATTCAATTTTCCTGGCAGGAATTGAGCTTGTAGATGCACTTGGTAGCTCAAGGCTGTGCTCCACAATGCCATGGCTAGTCTACAGAGGGGGTAGGAATGTGTACCCCCCTGCTTGTTTATGTACCACATAACCATGGTGTTGTCCGTCTTTACCATTAGTTGTCCTGGAAGAATGTAGTCTTTGAAGGCTGTCAGAGCATTCTGTACAGCCAACATTTCTTTTTGATTGACATGTAGGTGCATTTGATTTGGGTTCCATTTGCCCTGAATGCACTTCCCTGCCATGTGAGCCCTCCATGCATAGTCTGATGCATCTGTAGTTAGGGTTTGGGTGGCAGGGGGTAGTGTGAATGGTAGTCCCTTGTTTTGGTGGCAGGCTTCAGCCCACCATAGGAACTCTAGACATAGGCACGGTATGATAGGAATCATTGTTTCCAGGCTGTGACAATGTTGACTCCATAGACTTTTTAGATACCACTGTAGTTTCCTCATATGCAGTCTTGCATATGGAATTAAAAGAATGCAGGAGGCCATGAACCCCAAGGCTTGCAGTATTTGTCTTGCAGATAGCAGGGTTTTTGTGGCCACTTGTTTGAAGTAAGTTACCAAATGAAATTGCTTCTCTGGCATGAGGAAAGCCATCTGGGCAGTTGTATTCAAGCTTGCACCCAGGAATGTAATCTGTTGACAGGGTACCAGCTGCAATTTCATTTCATTTATGGTGTACCCCAGACAAGTTAGAACCCTTTTTACAAATGCCAGATGATTTAGAAGTATGCCCTGGTTTTCTGCCTGAGTTAGACAATCATCCAGGTATGGGTATATTTGAATATTTCTTTGCCTGCAGAATGCAACAAATGGAGCCAGGTACTTTGTGAATACCCTGGGTGCAGTAGACAAGCCAAAGGGCAGTGCAGAAAACTGATAATGCAAGTAGCCTGCTTTGAAGCGTATGTATCTTCTGCAAGATTCCCAGATTGTGATGTGCAGGTATGCTTCTTTTAAATCTAGAGTTGCCAACCAGGCGTCTTTGTCTAGCATAGGAAGTAACTGGTTGTTAAATAAAAACAAAGATAACAACACAGGAGGCTCAGATGCAAATGTTTACTAGTGTACACCAGGAGGCAAAAAATGTACAAGTACAGAATTTTATCTGACATGATGCAGGAAGTACACAATTTTATATAGGTTTAACACTCAAGCTGTGCCCACCTTACTGACATGGTTAGTCACAGGGCACCTACATCACTATGGTCTACAATATTCTATTCATAAGAAAAAGCTGATGTTATACAATTTAAAATTTTTCCCATGGGAATAATGCAGCCTTGCAAAGCACCTGGTCAGTTATAATGTCTTTCTGTAAATGTTACTCCTTCAAGGTTTCAGGCCTGCTCGAATACAATAGTTGGCTCAGTCTTGTAATACACTTTGTTCTTCTTGCAACATTACTTCAGCAGCTGTGTGTTATCTTGGTAACATTCACAAGGCCAATTATCCCAGAGGAAGGAAGAAGATTTTCAATGCTTTATACATTTAATTTCCTGACCCAGCAGATAATCATTAGTGAAAAACATAAGCTTGCTGAGCTGGCTACTGCCAGGGTCAGAGTTCAAATACACTGCAGCTCCAAAGCTTCGAGCAATTACATGTAAAATCATTCTTATTGCCATATTGTAAATAGAATAAAATGCATTATATACTTTTTTGCTTTTTAACTAACACTTTATATGTGTTCAAATACATATTTTTCTAACACTGGTGTAGAGTCAGCATCTTGAATTTTGGATTCTCCAGAAAGGTGTTTAGAGTAGGCAGTTCCAGGACTGGATGCCATGATTTGTGTTTTCTGGGTACCAGAAAAAGCCTGGAATAGAAACCTTATCCCTTTTCCTCTTCTGGTACCAGTTGAACAGCCCCATGCTTAAGAGGGAAAGTACTTGTTTTTGAACCTCTTCCCACTGATTTGGGGGCAGGTCTGGCCACCCGTTTGGAGTTGGCAATGTGTGGAAATGAAATCTGTATCCCTGGGGTACTATATTTAAAACCCATTTGTCCTGGGTTATGAGTTCCCAGTTCTTTGCATGAAGAGCAATCTTTCCCCCCAAAGGGGCAGTTAAAAGATAAGTGCTTGGTAATTTTAAAAGGAAGTCATTGAGACTGTTTACTATAGGGGGGTGTCTTGTTATTTCCAGATTTGGAAGTGGAGGCCCCCCACTGCTTGGTTCTGAGAGTCCCCTGGGATTGAAACCTGGGGTGTTTGCTGTGTCTGGGTTTGGCTTGAGACGATCTGGAAGGGGCTGGAAAGGACCATTTCTTAGTAGGCCAGTGCCTACTAAATCTTGGAGGTTGCACTTGTAAGACATCTAACAGTTTGCATAGATTTAGCTTTATCTTCCATCTTTTTTAGGACTTCTTCAGCCTTATTGCCAAACAGGTGGTCCTGATTTAAAGGAGCATCCAACAATTTAGCTTTAACATGATCAGGCAAAGATCGCTCCTTAAGCCAAGCATGCCTTCTAAGCACAGACCCAATAACAGCAGCCCTGCAGGAGGCCTCTAAAGAATCAAAACCACATTGCAAAGTATGTTTTCCAACTTGTTCAGCAGAATGCATTAAATCCTGTAAATCTTTATTTTCCACACAGTCAGGAATCAACATAATTTTCTGTTTAAGCAGTCCAATAATATGCTGTTGATATTTTAACATATGAAATTGGCAGTTTAAAGCTCTGATTGCCAAGGTTACAGAAGTATAAACATTTTTACCCCATCTACCCAGCGCCCTGGAGTCTCTATCAGAAGGGGTAGAGTTTTTAGCAGTAGAAGCCTTAATGTCCTTGGGTCCCTGAGAAGAGGTTTCTGGATCTGCAACAGGATTTTTGAAAATGAACTTGTGGGACTCAGGAACCCTGTAGTACCTGTCAGGTTTACTAGGAGCCGGAGGCAGGGAATTAGGGGCCAAACTGGATTCCGAGAACAAATCATCAACAATGTCTAGTACAGGAGGTATAGCCAAAGGCCTGTGCTGAGGTAGAAGAAGGAAATCCCTAAGCCTCTTTTTTGAATCAGAAAATTCCTGGCTTTCCCAGTGGAAATGCTCCCTTAAGGTATGTAAAGTTTCCCCAAAAGAAAAATCCTCAGGAGGGGAAGCAGAGGGAATGGAATCCTCCTCATAAGTAGGTATGGACAAATACAGGTCATTAGAAGAGTCAGAAGGAACAGAATCCTGATCAGAAGATTTATAAGCAAGCTCAGCCCTAGGCCTCTTAGAGGGGGGGGGGGTTACTACCCCTGATTAGAGTTATTAGATCTTCAGCCATTTTTATCATTTGTTTTTTAGGCATAGGGGCCTGAGCATGTGGCCTGAACATCAATTTTTTAGACATGGATCGAGATTTAGGCCTTAGTAATGAAGGAGGTGTCATTTTAATATGCAAGTCTGTTGGCCTGAGTACATCCTCAGAAGCTGGTGCCTGCACAGCGGCTCCGGACCCATCCAAGGTGGAGACATCCGTGGGTTCCATAGTTGAAGTATCTTGCGGCATACAGGACTCCGAATGAGTCTCAGTAGAGGCCTGCGAATCAGAAGTAGCAGGTATCAGGGGCTGCAAAAGCATCTCAGTGAGTACCGGCGAACTGGCGACTGGCTTAGGAGAAGTGTCGTCGGCAGTTTTGGACCTCGACGACCTGTCTCTGTCTTTATCTTTGCATTTTTTCAGAATCCTGGTAGTCGGATGGCTAATCGATGACATTTCTGGATAAATAAACTGAGAACCGAAATAATGAGAGGCAAAAATATAACGACGATGGATAGTGCGCTGATTAAATAAAGCACAAAACCGACAGTAAGGTGCATCGTGGTCAGGGCCTAGGCAAGGAATACAGTGCAAATGAAAATCTTTATGAGGTATTTGCTTTCCACAAGTAATGCAATTATTAACTTTTACTGACATCGGTAAGGAGCAAGAAAAGTTTCCCCAATGGGGTACTTAGCTTTTTAGTTGAAGACTTCGGTTCTGAAACTCAAAAACGAAAAATTCAGGAGTTCGCTGACCGACACTTGTGAACTGCTTCTGCTTCAGGCATCGCACGACAAGAAAGATTGATGTAATGGCATCAGCTGCATGTTTTATACCCCTGATGACCTGACGGCATGGAAGAAGGGACAGCAACCGACGCAGGACCTAAGACTTTGTCAATCAGGCTGAGTGAGGGCAACCTGCCAGCAGATTACCCAAATGTAATGACTGCAACAGTGAAACATGAAGAACATCAAGCATCTGTTACAGGAAGGGAAGCCCTCTCACAGCCTTTATGAAGCCTCAACACCCTCTTCCCTTTCATATTCTTACCACAATGCTACTGCAGTTCAAAGAAATTAGATTTCCTGCTCACTCCAAGATGCTGCACTCACAGTACACAGAAAAATGAAGGCAGTCTAAGTTCACTGATATTCCTTCTATTTACAGCATGCAAACAGTAATGAGCTAACAATGCATGGAGAAATGAAACATGGCAAGAAAGAAAATGAGCTGAGACATATGCAGAAGTGTCAGGTGACTACTAAACATATAAGAGTGTGAAGAGTGTGTGTGTGTGTGTGTGTGTGTGTGTGTGTGTGTGTGTGTGTGTGTGTGTGTGTGTGTGTGTGTGTGTGTGTGTGTGCGTGTGTGCATGTGTGTGTGTGCTCACGTGCGCGCTTACTTGTGCACATATGTATTAGAACTGTCACATGGAAGCAGCAAATAGAAAAAACTATAAAGCAATTAAGACAAGAAGTGTCACTGTCAGAAGATGTAAAAGAGGGAACAGATCAACAAAAATACTTAGAAAGATAGAAGTGGTAAGAGCAATGCACAGTATCAAAAACAGCCAGGATCCATCATACACTATTGCAAATAATATACTAAACATATTAGCCCAAACAGAAAAAAACTTAGAAGATACTGAAAAGTACAAAATAAGCAATTCACTGATGACACAAAAAAGTTTTATATAGAACTGGTAAACAAAGCAAAAGAAATAAATACACCACAGAAAAGAAGAAATAGATGCATTTTGGAGAAATAATTATGAAGATCTCATGGAACATAACAAAGATGTTGAATGGACTGAAAAATTAAAAGAAACAGTAATGAGCTGAAATGTAGAGAATATTAAATGAGATGAAGTATTGGCCAGGGAAACTGAAACAAAATTAAGAAAAGTTCCTAAATGGAAAACCCCAGGCCCAGATGCAATTCCTGACTTCTGGCTAAAAAGTATTAATATCTTTGCATAAAGACTTATCCCTGATTAAGAATTATTTCTATGTGTATCCCAAATAGAAACCAACTTGATCAACAGCAGGATTAATAATACTCCTCCTTAATAGTGAACCTGGAAACGTTCTTAAAAACTATAGACCAATAACTTGCCTCCCAACGATGCAAAATCTATATACTGGAACTGATGCAGACAGAGTTGGGAGTCTTAGAAAAAAACTCAATCATGGCAGTAGAACAGACGGGTGACAAAAGCAAGTCATACGGAGCAAAGCTTCATTTGTTGCTAAATAAAGCCGTAGCAGAGAACTGTAAAAAGGAGAAGAATGGACAGTTACAAACACAGCGACAGCAGCCCACATTCATGGGTAAAGGAGTCTACAATGATACCTGAGAAGTATAGCATTACATTCATGTTGAAACTTAGCTACTCGTAGTCAAAGAGTGTTGACGGGTTTGTGGTCAATAAAATATATTTTGTGCTGTATGGCAGAAGTAAATCCTTTGTTGTTCTGCATCAATATACTGGTGAAATAAGAAAGCTAACACACACTTTTTTTTGTAAGATGGACTGAAAAAGTTGTCATTCTGTACAGCATCCAATGTCTTTTATTTCCCTATCCACTAGATAAGGGTCATGATTAGGACAGTTCTTCTTTAATCTAGCTATACGTCCAGGTGTCAGTAAGTAGGAAGCATCATTGAGTATGTCACTGGATAACTTCTGTTCATGAAAACTTTTGTCTCATCACTCCCCATTTTCTGCTGCTATATAATACTGCTTTGATTCTGCATAGGATGAGTAGATGGTTAAGATGTAGTAACAGACTTTCTACTTGCTGAGTTGGAGGGTAGTTAGTGTTTGCACTATGTCACTGGCTGAGGCCACCAGTAAATGGTAATCAGCATCCTATATGACATGAGCTATCCTACATAATGAGTTATCAGTGATGTAAAAAACAGAAGAAGAATCCAAACAGTTCTGAGAAGAAATCTAGCGTCCACCTTCATCAGTGCAGAAATGGAAGTAAGCCATTCACCTTTTTGTGCTGATTGTAACTGACAAAGCATAATCACCCTTGACCACTGATATTTAAGACTTCACATTTCTGGATCACTTTGGAATTATTTGTGGTAAAGTAAGCCTTCAGACATCAACAGAGAGAATACAGTTGCCTTTCTATTATCCACACTTTTGAAAAAGTGATCTGTGACTCAAATAAGCACTGTGACCACTCAATATTCATGATGAAAACTGCAATTATGAGAAGAACACAGTATATTCATTAAAGTAATCAGCTCTTGAAAGATTGCTGTTTCATGAAACTGCTGATGAGAGAAAGTCTTCAGTAGTTATTCCTCTGCATTCTTACTGTCCTTGTTGAGAGGTACAGATGGTATAGTAAACAAGCTCTTTCATAGTACTGGTATGGTGCAGTTCCTTCAGTACCATGTATGTATTAATAGAGCTATCACAGTACTTGCATAAATGAGCTTAGACCCATTCAAATACAGATTTTATGTGAAATATGTGCTGGTTTTTGCTAGAGTTTTTGATTTTTTCCTACACATCACTTTCCTGCTAGCTCTTGTCTGTGTTGGATTTAGTTCGTTTTTCATCGAGACTACAGGAATCGTGGCCGAAGGGCGACAGATGGAAGATAATGGATTACAACAGATGGAAAGTTCAGTTATTAATGGAGAATGGTATGCAGGTGAAAAACAACACATATTATCAGGAGAACAGACTATGGGAAGGTGACTGCTCCCACAAAGTAAGTCTAATAGATTCTTAATTAATAACACAGATAATCCATTGTTGAGACTCAGCTTTCTAGAGCAAGATATGCCAATGAATACAGGCAGTAAGTTAAACAAAATAACATTAACATGCGGAACTTTTATAAAGATGTAAGAATGCTAGAGGACTGTTTTTATGAACTGAAAAGGTTGCAATGGCAACGTCTCCATTTGGAGGCGTGCCTATACCATCAGATAGTACCGAGAGGATTAAGGGTACTGGTAATGCTGACACAAGGCAACACGCAACCAGTGTTATTGAAGAAATGGCAAAGTTTAAATTTAGAGCTCAGTCACAATTATATGAAATTACTTAATGACCACTTTAAACTGAGAGAACAGGAACTGATAAAGAAAGTGGAAGACCTGCAATGTTTTATGGAGCAGGAATATGAAAACAAAAACTGTATGGCTAAACTCGATGATGTGTACCATAAAATATATTTATATGACAACAAATTAGAACAGACTAAAACTAAAAAATTGAGGAGAGATTATGCTGACTTCCAAAGGGGAGATGTCTTCACTTGGCTGAGAGAATAGAATAATGAAGGCATCATGGCAAGAGAGAACACAGCACAAGAGAAGTGGTTACAATATGGTGGAAAGAGAACATTGGTGGTAAATAACACAAGAGAAAAAGAAAATGAGAGGGAAATAAGAAGGAATGATTCTAATGATAGGCCTATTATACCTATACAAGAAGATAGTACTATGCATACTCATACAGCTGAAGTGCCGATTATTCAAGTAACAGTGCAAGAGAATCAGGAAACGGCAGCAACTAATAACATGGGACCAGGCCAAAAAATGGTCCACAGAACACGTTTTTTCTGGTACTTCCACTGCGCATAAGAGAAACAAGGAACAGAAAAGAGATAAGATCATTAAGCAGAGGAAGAAAAAGAAGGAGGTCGAATATAGAAAAAAGATGAGTGAAGCTGGAAATAAATCACTGGTATTCAATTGGTCATTGTTTACATTGAATGAAGCACATATCAGCGTCCTTAATAAAGGGTTAAAATTTATTCCTACTAGAAGCTTGAACAGTAATGAAGTAATACTTAGTTACTAGGATGGGACATTATGCTGAAGAGCATGTACAAGGGAAGTACCACAACAGAGTTCAACCTTTTCAAAAAACCTAGCAGTTTTATTCCTCAAAATAATGTAACTGTGGACACTTTTATAAATGTATGTGAACAGGAGATTACAGATTATTTGTATAAAAATAAAAGGTAAAAGTACAATTTTACGAAGGAAGAAAATGAAGCCTTAAAGGAGATGGAAGGAAATTCTGAATTAATAATAAGACCAGCTGATAAAGGAGGGGGAGTCATCCTAATGGACTAAATGAAATATAAAGAAAAAGTGTTACACCTTCTGCATGAGGATGCATCCTATAAAAGAATTGGTAAAGAAAAGGTGGAAAAGATCAAGATGGAAGTGAAACATTGTTTGGAGAATTATAAGGAGCAAGGTTTGATTACATAAGATCTATGTGACTCTACAAGTAACATATCCGGTTATTCCTTCATTCAAATGTCTACCTAAGGTGTATAAAAATCTCTACCACCCACCAATGTGGCCAATTGTAGCAGGAGCTGAGTGGGTCACAGAACCAGCCTCTATATGTGTAGAACATCATATTAAAGAGATATTGGCAAAGGCTCTGGCAGTACTTAGAGACACTAAAGATTTTATAGGAAGACTGAACCAGCATATGAATAATGACTTGGAAAGACGGAAACATCTAATGGTAACCATGGACATTAAAAACTTATTTACAAGTATTCCCAATGAATATGGTCTATCAGCCCTAAGAAGTTTCCTGCTGAAAAAAGTGAATATGGAGAAAAGAAAATAGAAGTTATTTATGGTTTAATGGAAATAATATTGAAAAACAATATTTTCATGTTTGAGGAGAGTTCTACATCCAGTTATGTGGGGTGGCAATGGGTACACCATGCACCAACAGCTATGCAAATATAGTGTTGGCACATTAGGAAGGAGAGGTATACAGAGCCATAGCCCAATGGAAAATTACATCAAAATGTATCAAAGATTTGTTGATTATATATATATATATATATATATATATATATATATATATATATATATATATATATATATATATATATATATCATGGGATGGTGACATTACCAAATTGGAGGAATTCCATGCATACCTGGAGGACAGTACAACTTTTTTAAAATTTACTATGGCCTACAGTGACACACAAAGGGATTTTTTAGATGTAAGAATCCATCAGGATGATGAAGGGAAATTGGATACCAGCCTTTTCAGAAAAGAGTGTTGGAAAAATAACATCTTGCCAAGAAATAGTATGCATCCAAAATATACGTATAAGAACATTATGAAGGGACAATTTTTGAGGATGTGCCGACTGCATTCGAATGAGGCAGACTTTGGAGCAGCTATAATGGATATGCACCAAAACTTTATAGGAAGAGGCTATAATGAACAGGGAGTTATGAAAATGGACCAGCTTGTCAGGGGAGAAAGAGAAGGTGAAGGAACACCATATCTTAAAGATGGGTAAGTGGAAAGGGGTTCAAAAGGAAATATGTATAAAGAGTGAGCTCTGAGGATGACAGTCATGCATACTGTGGATACTAACAACATGTGCAATATTATGAGGGACAATTGGAAGATTCTTTCCACCAATGATGAACTTAGAGATATAGTTGGGGAAGCCCCAAGGTTCTGCTTCAAGAATGGGAGGAATTTGAAACAGATTCTATATAAAGAGAATAAGGATGTCCGATCTATAATTTCAGAGAAAGGGAACTTTTCCATGTAGAAGATGCACTATGTGCAAATATATTTGCTCAGATAAGAAGTTTACACATCCAGACATCAAGGTAGTATATGAAACAAATTTTTATGCAGATTGCACCACAAGAAATATAATCTATTTACCTACATGTTTGAAGTGCGACAGTTTCTACATAGGAAAAACCATAAGACAGATGAAGGAAAGAGTCTCAAAACATGTTAGTGATATAAAGCTCAAGGACTATAAAAACCCTCTGGCAAAACATATAAGAGACAATCCTGGGCATGGTTTTGGTTTTACGGCCTTACAAATAATGTATGCTTCAGAGAGAGGAGCAGATATGAACAATATGCTGGAACAGAAAGAAATGTACTGGATTGGGAAACTAAGAGCCTATAAGGCACCAGGGATTAACACTGCCTTTCCGATGAAACCGGAGCTACAAGGAAGAAAACTGAACAGACGGCTATGACTGGATCTACAGGGGAGAGCTGTCATGAAGGAATCCAGTCATTGGTGGATAGGTTCTATAAAAGCTAAGAAATAATGGTGGAGAGTTAGATCTGAAGAAGGATCAGTGTTGGGAACCGAAAGCGCTTATCACATTGAAGTTTGTCCAGCATGGAGCTCTACATTAATTGAACAGCATTTTACTTTTTTACTTTTTATCTATGGTGTCAATAAATATTTTATGAGTTTTAACTGAAAACGCTTCAACGCTTTTCTGGCTGGTGAAGAAAGTGGTGGATATGTATATATATATATATATATATATATATATATATATATATATATATATAGTAGTGGATATATATATATATATATATATATATATATATATATATATATATATATATATATATATATATATATATATATATATATATATATATATATATATATATATATATATGCTAAAAAACTGAGACAGACTGAAACGAAGAAACTGCATAAAAGAAAACTTAAACTTCTACGGCACTGGTGAAAAAAACCACGAGTCAGGAACAGATAGTTTTAAGCGCTTTCATTCCTTTAATATAGTGGAACTTCATCAGAAAACATAAAAATGAGATGCGTAAGACAATATATAGGAGTCAGGTGTGAAAACATTCAAAATAGATTTCAACTATAACAGGATAGCCAATAGCTGACATGCAATTTTTGTGAATATTCATAATATGTTGCAATGGGCAATGTAAAGAAAAAGAACCAGTTGAAATTAAAGATGTGCATGGAGAGACCAATCAAAATAACCTTAAACATATTCAAAGACCAATCAACATCACCTTAAACATATTCAGAGATATAGTGTAGAAGAATGGTAAAAGGTCCAATCAGGACATAATGGTATCACAGAATGAGCCTATCAGGAACATGGCTGAGATATGCAAATACTTGTAAAAGATAACCAATAGTGTAAAAGATAACCAATAGTGTTAAACAAGATGTGTATAGACCAATAGCAGGTGTTTAAGATATCCATACTTTGAGATGGTTCATTAACAAAATTGTAACAAGCCGGGCTACAAAACGAACAAATCATTAGGTATAAAAATCATCATTAAGCAATGGAGGAGTACATGTAAAACCAAATAACAGAATTTTTTTTAAAAAAAGTTATTACATTAGCTGAAAAACTGAAAAAGTGCTTTCGTTAAAGTGTGTTTAAAAAAAATTACTTTTACGTTTTTGCAGGGGGCAAGCCCCCCTGCAACCCCCACACCCCCCCTACTTAAATATTCTCATTCCGAGGTCGCACTACAGTGGGGAAAAGGGAATTATCCCTTACCCCCACTGTAGTGTGATCTCCACAACAGGCATACTTACGCGAAAGTGCCTTTTGGTGAAAAACACTTTCGCGCAAGTATGCCCGGCTGAATCTGTTTCGGCTATGTTGCCATTTGGTGATCCATACGGATCCCATATATATATGTATGTGTATATATATATATATATATATATATATATATATATATATATATATATATATGTGTGTGTGTGTGTGTGTGTGTGTGTGTGTGTGTGTGTCTGTACACACACACACACACACACACACACACACACACACACAAATATACAGGTTTGTAGTCATGTAAAATGTATATACCAACAATAAGATCGTACTTCAACTTTGCTTGTTCATGCATCCTTTCAGACTACCTTTAACAGCCAAGACTGCACTACAATAACTATGGATGAAATAGACAAGTCATGCTATGAGCCTGGGCACTACTAGGCCCCAGAATCTATACGGTTTTAGTTTTTCTGAGGTGTGTTTTACAGCTTTTTGAAGTAACCTTTTCACTCATTCATGGCTTGAATAAAATATGTTAAGGAAAGAAATTCAGACAAGTCTGCATTGCAATAACTACAGAGTAAATGAATTAACCCAAGGGTTTGGGGTTCACTAGGCCCCCAGATACCATGGGGTTGTAGATGTTGTAAAGTATGTCTTACAGCATTTGATCCAGTGATGGACTGAAAAGAAATAATAAAAAGGGAAAGAAATTCAGTCTTATTTTTTTCTTTCCATGAAAAATGGGGTGTAAAAGGTTTAATGTTCAAAACAGACACACAATAGATTGAGAAGACAAATGATTGTTAGGATACATAAATCATATCTGAGAATACTGTCTGCATTGTTCTCCCTTCCAACCAAAAGACAGTCATCTTATTTATATCCCTTTTGTGTTAGTTTGGGATGAGTGTGAAGGCACAAATGGCCATTGTCATTTATTTCAAATTGCTGCTGTCACACATATATGCAGATTGCTTCCTCACAACTCTACCACAAAAGATAGCCACATTCTGTGACCCTCTAATGACAAACTGGGACATAGGTAAAAAAAAAAAAAAAAAAAAACAAATATAACATGGTAATGTATTTGAACTGGTTGATGTCAGACAAATATAAATAGTTTGCCTCCTTACCACTACCCCCCAAAAATAGCCACCCATATACATGTCTTATGTCTGATTGTGAGAAAAGAAAAAAAAACTTGAGAGCAATTATTCTGTGTAGTGGATCCTAGAAAGTACTCTGCCCCTAAACAAACTATAGAGACCCTTTGTGCAAACCTTTGGGGTTTGTGAGAAAACTTAAAGAAATGACAACCACACTATCTGTAGCCCAAACACAAGCCATACCAACATTCTGTGCACACCTCTGTGACTTGTGAGGAAAGTTATAGGAATAATCACCACACTGTCCTCAGCAATTCACACAAGTTACTGTGACCATCTATTCTCATCTCTGAGGTGTGATTGTGAGGAAAATAAAAGTAAAATACTGATCACATTGTCCCCAGCACCCCATACAAATCACAGCAGCCTTTTAGGCATACCTCTAAGCAGAGTCATTTTAGACTAAGCAGGGTTCAAGGCAGAGGCAACAACTAAATCTCTTTGAAAACCCAGTTAGACAGCTTGGATTGTTGGTCCACAAGACCCCAAGTATATTTGAGAGTATGGATGTTCTGTGTTGCATTTATGCTTTATTTTTAAAAGATAGCATGTTCATTTCTTTAACAAATTTCCAGAGCAGTTATGTATGTGCCGTGCAATACTGTATGAATCAATAGGTAAAAATCAGTGATATGTTTTTAAAACACACACACACACACACACACACACACACACACACACACACACACACACACACACACACACACACACACACACACACACACACACACACACACACACACACACACACACTGCCCTTTCCTACAGCCATACTAGATGAATACCAGCTCATGAGATGTCAGTGCTACTCAGTGTGACACTATACCACTGAATAATTGTTTTCACACATTCTGCTCCTACCAGACCACCTGTGATAGCCATTTATCATGTATGGTGTTGATGTTTGATGAAAATAGAAAGAAATTATGTCCAACTTGTTACTCTTAATTGCTCTGCAACCAGCAACACCCCAACACACAAATGCATAAGTCATAGTAATACTAGTTTATGCCGAGTCCAGCAAATCCAGTACATAGTGTGTCACTACTTCTGTCATACCAGATCAGTAAGTGTTGTTAACAATGATGAAATTACAGAGACAAGTCACTTTTAGCTACAGACAGCCTTGATACCCATCAATTACAGGCACTTTAGGGATGATGTACATCTCAATTGTCTGACTGTGGTAAAAAAAAACAATGGCCACAGTAATACACTCAAGTTCCTTTCACAAAAGCACACAGTAATTACAGTAAAGTTTAAATTTTATTTGAAATGCAAATAGTCCTGTAAAACCACATTAGTTTTTATTTAAACTCAGCAAATAAGAAGGTCAGTTACTTTCATCCAAAGACAGCCCCTATCTGCCAGTTATAACTAGTTATATGTACCCGTCAGACATCCGATCATGATAAACTTATGGCAATGTGGCATTAAAATAAACAGTTGCCACAAATTAAAGTATTCCAAGTAGCTCCACACAAATCACAATAGTTATGTAAAGTTAGAACAGTGAATAGTCAGCAATTAGACATTTTCCACCAGAGACAGCCACAGCAATTATAGCCACTTTGTATGTGTGCATTTTAATGTGCAGCTTTCATAAAATAATATACAAGAATCAGGGACAAAGTCTCAAAATCAGGGACAGATTTTAGATGTTATTCTCATATATTTAAAAAGCTGCAAAAATAACATGATATGCTTTTCCTGAATGACATGAAGTCTGAAACTCAAATAACTCATGACTGCCATTGATTAAAATAATTATGAATGGTTTGTCTGTCAAGCATATATCTTTTATGAGGATAAGAAAATGAGACCATATCACAGATGTTATGAGAAGTTACAAGTATTGTCTAGGGCATTTCACTCCATATCTATCAGGTGCTTTGCTCAAACGTTCTAGACAAAATCAAAAATTACTCTATTCAGTTAAGATTTTTAACAAAATGACAGGTTTTATATCAACACCCATGAAACTATAATGAGTAGCACTATTGACTGACTGTAGTCCTTGGTAATTTACCAAGAAAAAAAAAACTTGTGAAAAGATAGGGCAAAAAATATGAAGCAGAATCAGAGATATTCTGCAAAACCAGGGAGAGCTGAGGGGTATGATTCTCATGAATGTGTGCAAATTCCAAAACACTCAGCAATTTAGACTGCCAACTTATTTGCTTACAAACATTGGAAAGCCAAAATATAATGGAGGGATAAAGGTCCAAGATCAGACACAATTTTTAATTATTATTCTAATTCATTTAGAATTTTTTTCTGAGAAAAAGGAAATATGACATGCTAATATCTGGCATTATTGACAGACTGTAATCACCAATGGTTTACCAAAAATGTCAAAAACAAAAAATGTGACAAAATTAGGGACAACTAAGGCATGCTGAGTCACCCACTGTAATATCTGGTTGCACCCCCCCCTCAAAAAAAACAGATTATATGCTGTTATT
Organism: Protopterus annectens; assembly: GCF_019279795.1. Taxonomy (NCBI): domain Eukaryota; kingdom Metazoa; phylum Chordata; order Ceratodontiformes; family Protopteridae; genus Protopterus; species Protopterus annectens. Next base: position 1,192,597,285 of record NC_056741.1, read on the forward strand.
CACGCTATCTTGTTTTTGGCCTTCAGACTTTCAAAATTCCTGGGATTTGACTTGACTTGACTAAGATACACACAATGAAACCTAATTTGTTGTGTGGATTGTGGATGGGACCCAGATGAAAGCTTGGAAATGTTCACATTGTAAAGAAGGGTGTTGCACTTGCAGCGTTTTTTTTTTTTTTACCTCAGGGAAAATTGTATGGAAACAAGCTAGGGAACTGTCCCTGCTGAATAACATCATAGGTGGATGCCTAGTTGGCCTATGCATAAGGCCAGTCATGGGCAGGAAAACTGTCTACAAAATGAGTGACCAGGTTATATGATTTGCCCTCAGTTGGTCGACTAACATACATCAATATCCTGAACCTAAACCACTCTATGTTGATAATCAAAACCTTAACTTCCTAGAATGCATGCACTAAGGAAGAACCTCAGCACATGCAACTTTAAACCATTGTTTTTGCAGGGAGGCAGGCCCCTCTGCACCCCCCATTAATTATATATACTAACTCTGAGATTGCATAGTCCTTAAGGAAAGAGAATATTCCCCTACCTGGGGATTGTTAATCTCACACACTAGACTATCTGTATAATTGACCAAATGTGTTTGATTAAACATAAGTCCACCAAATTGCCTGTTGACTATATCAACAGAATGCACCACACAGACACACACACATACACACACAGACACACACACACGTGCGCACACACACACACTCACACACACACACACACACACACACACACACACACACACACACACACACACACACACACACACACACACACACACACACACACACACACACACACACACACGTATATATGTACAGAAGTGTAGCTGGCTCAACCAGCACCCTGTGCAAGTTCTGCAGACCAATAACCCACTCTGTCAGCTCTATATCTCTCAACTGTATAGATTTTTGCAGAATATCCATATTTTTGCCTCATATCTTTGATCTATTTTTCCTAAGATTGTAGTTTTCTGGCAAATTAGTGGTGAATTATTAAAGACTAAATTTAGAAAATAATGACAGACACTTGAGTTTCAGACTTAATACCCTTCAGAAAATTCATGCTAATGCAAAACCTGTTATTCTATCAACTTTCTAAGTTTGTAAAAGCAATATTTAAAAATTCTACCTATTTTGGGCCTTTGTCCCACTTTTATTCATGTCTTTATCCAGATTTCTTGCTCTAAGAGGTTGAGATGTATGGTCTGCTCTTCAACTGAAGAGCAAAAAAAAAAAAGGATTTCTGGAAAACATGACAGCGCCACACTATACAGTCTATGAACCATTTCCCTAGCTCTTAATTAAAAATTAAAAAAAGTCTGTTCCTTCTACTGTTTTACTGGCATGCCAAACAGGTGGCCAGATGCATGACATGCCCTTCCCCTCCATCCCGCCCAGACATTCTGGCCACATTTCTGTGCCCAGCCCCTGCCCATCCTTCCTCACATTTCAGGAAAAAAAATCTACTTTTAAACTGTAACAAACTGCTTGCTACAAATGTAGCTGATAATTGCTACAGTTTATACCCTGCCTGCATGAGACCTATGGTGCTCAGGTTTTAGTTTAAAAAAAAATAATTATTTCCTCTTTTAAACTGAAGCAAGCAATTGCTGCACTTTATACCCTGCAAAGAGCACTAAAGCACTCAGGGTTTAGTTAAAAAAAAAAGAAACAATTTTTTGTTTTTGCTTTTACAATGTAGCCTGCAGTTGCTACTTTTTAGACCACACACGGAGTACTACAAGCTTGCAGGTTTGACCGCAAATGCAATAATGGCTTTTAAAAGCTGGTATTACACTAAAGAGCAATCAGGATGATGGATGGAGGATTGTGCCCCCTAAGTAGATATATATATGCATGTATAAACCAGGCACAGATGAGGAACACCTGTGTTGTTTCCAAGGGTATAGCACTTCAACCACATGCTGACAGATTTATACATTGCATACAAAAAGTATTACAAGTAATAAGAACACTGATTTATTTATCAAAAAGGGATACAGAGTGACAAGTCCCTGACAGTGTATATTGTAGCATACAGAGATGATACATCTAGTGACACAAATATTGATGAGGTTTTTGGGTAATTAACCCATGTAGGCAATGAGTTAATGGAAAGGCATCTTCCCAGATGAAGAAAATTTTGTTTATTTATTTGAAGTTTGTTTGCAAGGATGGTCCATTGGGCCAAGAAGAGCCCATTTTCAATGGAGTCCTGGGGAGAAAAGCTCCATAAAGACAACATAACATAATAAAAACAAGTTATAGTAATATAATAAAAAGAAGTACAGGTAAAAAACATGGTAGTTGAAGATACAATTTAGTAAAATGCTTAAACAAAAGTTATAAAAAACACAAGTAAATATTTACAAATATGCTATTTCCTACCACTGCATAAAACAGAACTTAAAAAAGCCATAAGTCGATATTTATAAATATATTTGTATGTTCTGAGGAACTATTGCATTAGGGGCAAGGGATAAATAGGTTACAGGAGCTAAGGGAGAGATGAGCAGAGTGGGAAAGTTTGTAGAAGAAGAGAGTAAGTAAGGAGTTGGGGAGGTAGATAGTTTGGAGTGGGGTGGAAAAAGAGAGAGGGAGGGAGGGAGGGTGAAAAATAAGGTGAGTTACTGAGGGAGTTCATGTAGGAAGGGAGCAGGAACATTCCCAAAGGGATATTAAGTGTGAGTGAAGGAAAGTTTTAAAGGTAGAGAGGCTGCCATTAGTACGGATAAGAGGTGGTAGGGAGTTCCAGAGACATGCTAAGAAGAAGGACAATAGATGTTTACCTGGTTGGCTGGCAGGCTTGTTCTTTTCAATGATATTTTGGGTATTGGTCCTAAGGAGTCTATTAGGTAGGTGGATTTTAAAGGTGGAGGCAAGAGAGGGACAAAGAGAGGGTCTGAAGATGAGTTTGTGAGCATGGTTGAGTTGAATGTAAGTAAGATAATTGGGCAACTCAAGCCATTTTAGTTTATGAAGGGCAGTACAGTGATGGGTAGAGGATCTATAGCTTGTGGGAAACTTGGAAAGTTTGTTGTAGCAGGAACAGAGTTTTGTCTTGAGAGAAGATTGTAAGTTAGTAAGGAGTGGGGCACCATATAGGAGAGAGGGGATGAGATATGTGGTAGAGAGAACAAACCTGATGGAGGGAGTGAGGTAGTGATTGTGGCGGTAGAGCATACCAAGTTTCTGGTGTGTTTTATTATATTTATTTGTAGGTGGGTATCAAACTTAAGCTGATCATCAATGAAGACACCTAGAAGTTTTGCATTGGATACTATTTTGTGAGGTATATTATTCTGACTGGTGATGGAGAATGAGGTTTTGTCAATGGATGTGGTTTTAGAAGGGGTAAATATCATAAGTATGGTTTTTGATGCATTGAGTGCTAGGTGGTTATCTAACATCCATTGTTCAGTGAAAGAGAAGGCATCTTGGGTTAGTTTTATGAGAGGTGGAGATGGCAGAGGAGATAATTATTGAATCGTTGGTATATTGGATAAGTTTTGCATTAGGGATGGAGTGGTAGAAGTCATTTATAAAAATATTGAACAGCAGGGAGCCCTAGAATGGAACCCTGGGGTACACCTGTGGGAGTACTGAGGAATGGGGAAGTGGATTTTTTTCCATTTGACTGCTTGTTGCCTGTTAGAAAGGTAACTGGTAAACCAACTGATAGAGGAGAGGGATAGATTTAGATTAGTGAGTTTAGTAAAGAGAAGGTTGTGAGAGATAGTATTAAATGCCTTTGAGAGATTTAGGATGAGTTTAGACACAGTGCAGCCGGAGTCACGGGCTTTGTTAATAGTCTCAAGGAAGGAGAGGAGAGCAGTGGTAGTGCTGTGGCCAGGCCTGAATCCATGTTGTGTGGGAGTTAGCAGGTGACTGTCTATGAGATAGGGTAGGAGTTGTAGGTGGATACATTTTTCAAGAAGTTTAGAGAGGGGGGATAAGATGGTGAAAGGTCGAAAATTGGGGATATTATTCTTGTTGCCACCTTTGTGAAGGGGAATAATAAAGACCTTTTTCCAAAGTTGAGGTACATAGCCTTCTTGGATTGACCAATTTATTAGACTACAGATGGGGATGGCAATGGCTTCTGCAGCTGTCTTTAAAAAGTAGGAAGGAATATTATCGGGGCGATGGTGCATGGTTTCACGTTCTGGAGAAGTTTTTTATACTAGGTATAGGGATGGGTATCACAGAGAAGTGTGGAGGTAGGGATGTGGAAGTGTTTAAGGAGGAAGAGATGGGGGAAGGTAAAGGAGAAGATGTAAGATTATTAATGAAGGATGACATTAGCTTGCTTATGGAGTCAATAAAGAAAGAGTTAAATTGGGTGGCTAAGTCCATGTCGGAGGCATAGGGATTGGGGCAGAGGGTTTTCTTTCTACCTGGGTTCTTAAAGAGGGAGGTGATACCATCCCAGAACATTTTAGGGTTAGTCTTATGGTTATCTTGGAGTATGGAAAAGTAGGATTTATGGTCTGATGTAATAATTTTTTTAACTCTGTTATGAAGTATTTTATACTCATTAAGGGAGAAGGGAGTTTTATTTTTCTGGTGGCGTTTCCAAGCTTTATCTCGGAGATGCATGACAGCGAAAGTATCTTTGGTTAACCAAGGGATGGTATTACTTTCAAATTCTTTTTGTTTTCAAGGGAGCAATGGTGTCTAAAAGGTTTAAGAATGTTGTGTCAAAGTAGGTAACAGCATTGTCTAAGCAGAGAGTTTTTAGAGGGCTCCAGTTTATATGTTTTAGTGTATTGGAAAAGGATATTGGGGTTGAAGTTTTTTTAAGAAGCATGTGGGAATATAGGAGTGAGACACTTGTAAGGAGGAGGAAAGGTGATGAGCAAAGGTTGGAAAGTGATCACTAAGAGAGTCGGGAAGGTTACCACTATTGGATATGTAATGTGGGTGAGAAACCAGAATCCAGTCAAGGGTGCTTCCAGAGGAGTAATCCTTGGAAGGTCTGGTTCTGGAATTGATTAGCTGAGAGAAGTTGTAGAGGTTTATGTTTAGGGAGTTTGTAGGAGACAGAATAGTGGTCCAGTTAATATTTACATCTCCTAATATTATAGTCTCATTAGTAATATTGATGGAGAACCAGGAGCAAATATGTTTGAGGATAGGGACATTGTCTCCAGGAGGGATATAGAGGGCGGCTATACATATATGTTTGTCTGTTTATCTGAAGTAGGGCCAGAATTAATTCAACATTAGCGAATTGGGGAATGGATTTAATGTAGGGAGTAACTGAGAGAGAGGATGAGTAGAGGAGAGCAACTCCACCACCTTTTTTATGAGTTCTGTCTTTTCTAATGATACAGTAGTTGGGAAGTATTATTTCAGAGTCTTTTATATGGGGTTTCAGCCATGTTTCGGAGATGGACAGGCTATCTGGCTGATTATGGAGAAGCCAGGCATGGAGGTTGGGGATTTTGTTGCATATACTTTGAGCATTCAGTGATGTGAAAAAGAGGGATTTTCCTGTTGAGGGAGGAGTAAGGGGGGCATTTGAATTGTAAGGGGGGAGGGGCCAGAGTTAGGGTGTATCTCACCAGAGAAAAGGATGGTAATAAGTTGGTGATTATGGAAAAGAGGTATTTAGCTTGTTTAATATCTAGTTTGGGAGTCTTGTGTTTTGTGGGAGTAGGGGTAATTAGGGTAGAAGTAGAGTATTTGTAAGTTGGGGTGAGTTTGTAGGGGAAAAGTAAACAGTTAGAGAAGAAGTATAGATAAGGAGATATGGAGGTTGTAGACTGCCTGTTTCAATGGGGAGTGAACTTGTTATATGAAAAGGGGGGAGAGTGATTGATATTAAGAGGCCTGGTGAGATAGCTTAGCTAGGATAAGGTGAGAATAAGAAGTTTTTTTTAAGCTTGCCAAATGATGTGGCTTTGCTGTTCAGAATTACAAAAAAGTATATAACTAAATGAAAGTCAACTGCATTTCAGTAAGTAAGTAATACTTAGAGGGGAGTCAGTGCCTGGGTTATACTCATACTTTGCAAGGTAGCCATGACCATGAAGAGTGATCTGACAAACACATGGACACTAGCTCTTCTGCATGTACCCAGCGAAATGTCCAGCACTAATTAAATGGCAATCCAGTGTCGGCTAGGCAGACCCAATGAAAGGGATGAGATGAACAATCTGTCTACACAGGACAGTAGGGACTGCATACAATGTTCACGACAAAGTCTCTAACACGATCCTGCAATGCAGCATTAATCTTATGCAAATTAAATTTCACTGTAGGATGGCTGCCTAGAAAGGGGTCCATTTTGCTTTCCACTCAAGTTTAAAGATGTGGAAAAAAAAGAAATTGTAATGCAATTATGTGAGTGGTGTGTGTGTGAGTATCTATCTATGAGTGAATTAGTGAGAGAGAGAGAGAGAGAGAGAGATGGAGTCTGCATACCTGGGGGCTGGGGGTGCAATTGTTTAGTGGAAAACTGGTACATTTTTGAGAGTACTAACAACCTACCCTCGTCACACATCAGCTACATCAAGCCTCAGTTATTGTATGCTTCTGCACTCCCCTGATGGTCAGCTGAAGTGGTTGTCCTTCATGGCCTGGCTTGTACTACTAAGGCATTGTGCATGGGAGTATAGTAATGTGCCATCCTCATGGCAGTTCTCCTATTCAGGGATGTCTACTGACTATGTCTTCATAGAATGGCAAGCTGACCTTAGGTTCTCACTTACATCTTTTCTCAGTAAGCTCATTCAGTGTCCAAGCCAGTATTCAAATCTGGGACCTCTGAAGAGTGGATGGGACCAAAACATCTATGCTGCACAGCCATCTGTGTTGCTATACTGCTCTGACTAATATCACTTTTGTTAAAAACTGCATTATAATCCAGTCTTCATACACATGGGATGACTTTTGAATTTAATGAAGTCTCTTAGCATTACCATTGTATGACTTAGCATTGATGTTGTAATACCTGTACAGTTTCTGTCCTTCTGTTAAAATGCTGGCTAGAATATTCACATGTATGTGAGTGTATGTGCCTATGTGTATTTCTGTGTTTGTTTACCTTTTGTAATTTTGAGGACAGTAACTGCAGTCATTGGAATTGTGAGACTGTTATTTTATCAACAGAGGAATATATACCAAGTCAAAAATTGTAGCATATTGGTGTATTCTCCCTCCTCTGAGGTAAAGTAACCTTGCAGGTAGTATATAGAGTTACCAGGAATGGTACCCCCCCCAAAAAAATAGGGTGCAAAATGCTTTAGTTGTGTAAAAGAAAATTCCAAAACTCAGTCTTTATAGCTTGGAATGGAAGTTAAGCAGTTTACTTTTTATTTTTGGAGATCAAGGAGCCACAAATTCTAAGCCACGGTGGTGCAGCGGTAGCATTGTCACCTCACAGCAAGAGGTTCTCCCATTCGATTCTCAGCTGGAGTGCCTTCTGTGTGGAGTCTGCATGTCCTCCCCGTGGTCGAGTAGCATTCGAAAGACATGCATGAATGGGCTTGCCTTTGTTGGAGGTTGGGCATCGAACTGGCACCTTGGCACCATAAAAATCTACTGCCAATCATTAGCGGACCAGACATCCACTGTGGCGACCCCTAACCAAGAAAAACCGAAAGAAAAACAACAAAGAGCTAGAAATTCCAAAACTCACATTTATAGAACGGAAATACAGAGAACTGTTCAGCATTTTGGAACTTCCAGTAGTGGGTCTTACAATTCTGTTAAGAAACTGTGTGTGTGTGTGTGTGTGTGTGTGTGTGTGTGTGTGTGTGTGTGTGTGTGTGTGTGTGTGTGTGTGTGTGTGTGTGTGTGTGTGTGTGTGTAACTGGGCTGAATAACTACATATGTACAATGAACTAAAGAACAACAGTTACAAAGAACACAGTGCAGGTTTACATAGAGGCAGAAATAGGAGGGATTTCTGTCTGGCATCCAAGGCTGGATCCAGCGCTAGGCAACCAAGCAGCTGCCTATGTCCCAGTGATGGCTGGGAGGCCTGGGAAAGCCATGCAATATTAATTTAAAAAAGGTTTCCTAAAATATTTAAAAAAAAAAAAAACACTCTACTCTTACTCGGTGTCCATTTCAATCCTGCCTCTTTTTGTTTGGCATGCGTGTTGTTGCTTCCCACACATGCACACACATAGAATAAGAAGACTTTCCAGAAATGACAGAAAATTATGGATCCTTTTGCAACATAGAACAAACTTTTCAGCAGAACAGATTCATGTTTTCTTTTGAAGAGGAACAAAGCAGTTTAGAATACAAAGTAAAAACACTGTCATTTTTCCTTCAGCAGCTCTGGTTAATAGGCATGGAGTGATTTCTTTGTGTATGTGTGTGTGTGTGTGTGTGTGTGTGTGTGGGTGGGGGTAGGGTTGGCCTTATGCTGCACTAAACACTGTCAGAGGCCCCACACTTGCCACTGCCACAACTGATCACCACCCTCAGACCACACAGCAAGTTGTTCTAACAGCTCACAAATTCTGCAAGGCATTAGTTCAGCTCTACCATTCACATATAATGTAAAAATAAAGATCACCAGTAAACAAAAATGACTGTCGGCATACAGCGGGTGATATAAATGGTTTTCTTCCAATACTGCTTTCCACGGTGTATTCTTTTCAAAGACCTATAAAAGACCTTGCTATAAAATTTCAGTTTCTCCCTGTGTGCTTTACAAAATTTTAGACTGAAGAAGTCACTTTAGTCCCAAAACATTTTAAATTATATTTTTCAGGGAAAAAAGTTTCTTAATATATATATATATATATATATATATATATATATATATATATATATATATATATATATATATATATATATATATATATATATATATATACATTTTTTTTTTTTTTGGGGCTTGAATTCTGGATCCCATCATTTGCATCAGGCATCACAATCAGCTGATTAAGCCTAGCTTGTTAGATAGTGTGAAGAGTTACTGCAGCCTGTGGGTGAGACTAACCGAGGAATTAGTGGTAAGAGTGACTTCTTGATTTTTATCTCAGTAAGTCAGTTGAAAAAAATATATATGTTTACATATTTTTTGCTTAATGTTTGTGAGATTATACATTTTTCATATGGTCAGTAGCACAACTGTCACCGAGTTTTCCTCTCTACAGTAAGTAACAGTAAGGTAGGGATATCCCTGCTATTAGCAGATGACTGGATTGAGTTAATCCATAATTTGCCTGCAGTTAAGTCATAATGTAGTCAGCATTTTGAACTGGTGTACAAAATTACTTCACATGTTCATTTCTGTGTTAATTTTGTTGTAGTGCATTAAATAGCTTTTTAAAATTTCCCCAATTATATTCCTGCCTTTCTAATTTAGCTTTTTAATGACACAGAACATATTTCATTTGGGAGGTAAATCAGAAACGTAATCACAGAAATTAGAAAAAGCTATATAATCACACTGAGTACTATCGGTGTCTCAGAGCTTTAAATCTGCTCGCTGCTTTGACTGTTATGGGAGGAGGCTGCATTTAAACCATGGTGCAATCTGAGATCTGAAGAGAGGCAGGAAATTATGTAGGAGTGCCCAATGCCCTGCTAACAGAAATCGGCTACTGCAAAGTATTTTTAATTTCTCTGATTCTGGTTTTATGATTTAAATTTTTAATTAAAAATAACATATTTAACTAGAAAGGTAAATTAGAAAGGCATAAGTATGCATAACTGAAAACTTAATGGACTTTTTCATAATACATACAATGGAAACAGTCAGCGTTTTGCATAGACATCAACTTATTTGACAAAACCAAAAATAATGAGGGACAGAGGCACAAAATCTGGGACAATTTTTAAATATTACTTTAATTCACTTAAAGTTAACAAAACAGCAGATTTTGCATCAACATACTTTTGTAAAACATAAGAAGTATGCAACTCTAATGTCTGACATTAATGACACTCTGTAATCCTCTACAATCTACTACAGATTTGAAAATTTTGCAAAAATATTAGGGAGAACCAGGCACATTCAACAAAACCTGTGAAATATTAAAGCTCTATTTTAGTGTAGGTATATGCATTATAACATAATTACACATATAACTGCAAATCTAACATATGTATATATATATATATATATATATATATATATATATATATATATATATATATATATATATATATATATATATATATATGCAGAAAAATTGGCAGGAATGAATTTATATGGAAAATACCTGAAAGCATCATAATTGTTGTGCTTACACATTACTTGCTGCACTAACTGCCCAAAAAGTTTTATAAAAGTATAACTATATATTTAAAATCAGTTATAATAATGTGAATGTGGTATTGTAGGAAGTTTTTTTAAATGTACTGTGTGAAAGCATATGGTGTAAATCTCTAGGTTGCTGTGATGAAAGTAAGCTCATCAGTGCAGTTTCAGTGACATTAATGCTGACTTGACATTGGAACACTGGGAATGGAGGCAGTGGTGGGCTTCCTCAACAGCAGTTTTCTGCAGAGCTGATCATATAAACACACTTCATCTAGGGACTGGAATTATAGAGGGAAATGTGTGGCATACATCACAGCCATACTTTTAGAGCCTGCCATTAATGTAAGTTTCAACAAAACAATCATATACCTCTCTGGACAAATTGGATGTTGCTGTTGATGTGTGGATGGTAAAGACATAAGGCTATGCAACTGTTTTGTTTCAGACTGGCACTTAGGATACATACCATATATAATTGCATGTTTTTTTAACTTTCTTCCTAATGCTGAGTACCAGGCAAAAAATCAATTTTAAGCTATGTGTAGTATGCTGTGAGCAAACTGTTTTTCACAGGCTCACAATATGCATGATTACATTTTTTACAAAGATTATTCCCTGTGTTTGTAATGTCTCAAGTGCCAAACATAGGACCATCTATCTGTTGTTTTCAATAATTTAAGTTATACTGTATTTCACTGGTGTCATGTCTCTAACTGGAGGTGTAGTTTAGTCTTAGTAATTTTGAAGATCAGTTTAATGCATTTTTTTTATTTACATTTGCTTTTCACACTTACAGAATAATAAGCTTTTCATCTCTACTTTTTGGTGCTATTGACTTTCAAGGTTTGGGGGTATGGAGTTCCAAGGGGGAAGCAAATACTTTGCCCTTAGTAGCTTCATGTTTTCAGAACCATCTCACTGGTCAGCTGTGGAAATTCTATTTCTGCTATAGGTTTCCTTTACTTCTTTCATTCATTTGCTCAGGAAGCAGTCTCTTACATGCTCTTTTGGCAGGATTTAACTACATTTGCTCAGGAAGCAGTCTCTTACATGCTCTTTTGGCAGGAAGTAACTACATTTGCTCAGGAAGCAGTCTCTTACATGCTCTTTTGGCAGGAAGTAACTACATTTGATCATTTAAAATGCTTATGGTCTAGCTCATGAATTCCCATTCAGGACCACATATATTAATTTGCAGTCTTACAGAAGTGTTTTGCACATATGATGCAGTTATATGAATCTGGAAACAATGTATAATTAAATTTAAAAGGGGGGATGGGCAGATGCACAAAATGGAGACAGTAGATGTACTCATAATTTGGCGTTATACTGATTTTTATTTTATTGATCATGCTTAGTAAGCATCTAGTAAGCGGGCATACTACAGGAAATGTTTTAATATTTTAAATTAATAATTCTGCAAAATGGTATTACTAACTGGTGCTGAAGTACTTCTGCACTTCTTCTCCGATAACTTTTTATATGTGAATGACTTTTACAAAATTACACAGTACCTTCATTTAACTGACTACAGAATGGAACACAGAATCCATAGTTCTGTCTTATGTAAAGATTTAATAAAAAGTAATATTTTTTTCAAACTCACAATCAGCTTCAGGTAACCAACTCAGTATCTGCTAAGACTGCTCACAATTATAAGAAATCTCCTCCTCAGCTATGGGAAGAAGAAGAAGAAGAAGAAGAAAAGGGACGTACAGTTGTTTACATGTAATATATCTGTAATATAGCTGTGAAATAGAATTATTTTTGATTTTATGTTTTTTTTTCCATTTTTTTCTAGCAGATATAATGCAGTGGATGCAGTCATTAAGTAAACAGTACACACTACATGGCAAGTGTTATCAGTAATAATTGATCAGTTTTTCTCCCAGACTTTTTATAATTATTATTTCTTTATTTTGTTTTCATAACAAAATGTTGCAGACTTTAATGAGTTCCTGAGATTTGAAAGGCTCCAGACTGTCTGTTGTAGGTGGGAATATAGGTTACCTGATATTGCATTGCTTTTAATGACAAATATACATTTTGTCACAGGCCACCTAGTTTAAGAATAAACTATTTACTTTAGCAGTGAAATTTGAAGTATGCTTTGCAGAGGTAAGCTATGTTTTCCTGAGTTAGTAGCTGCAAATGTACGTCTGAGGCAGAAAACTTCTACATTTTGTGCTAATGATCTGAGCAGTTCAGGGAAGAATGTGTATTCAGGTAATCCAGTTTCTGGTTTGTCCCTCACCCCTACTGTGCTTAAGGTGGAGCAGCTAGCTTTGTTCAGCCATCTTATATGTGCATTAACTGTTCTGGAAATAAGTGACATACTTTTCAAATACATGTACTTCTTCCAAAAGAAGCACAATAGAAAATGATTTCTGGCTTACACAAAACATTGCATTCTTTTAAAAGCTTGCGAACTTCATAGAATTTAACAGTTTATGTGCATACCCGATATCTATATACTTCTATCTACATTTATATATACATACATATACACACATATATACATGCACTTACACGTGTGTGTGTGTGTGTGTGTGTGTGTGTGTGTGTGTGTGTGTGTGTGTGTGTGTGTGTGTGTGTGTGTCTGTGTGCGTGTGTATGTGTATACACATATATGTATATAGATTCTGTTGGTTTGGTTCAACTTATGCTTAATTGACCACACTTGGCCGAGTATAAATATAATTGATAGGTGTGTGAGATTGGTAATCCCTGGTTAGGGGAATAGTCCCTTTCCCCAGGTATACATAATTATCAAGATGTGTGGTGAGCTATTGTTTATGTTATCTGAAATAATATTTGTACGTGCAAAGAAGCAACCTTGGTTCATGATTACTAGAAAGTTGATGCTTGTATATTTGATGTGAAATGGTTTACCTTCAGGATGTTGACATTTGTGTTAGTCAACCAGCTGATGGTAAATTGTATACACACACACACACACACACACACACACACACACACACACACACACACACATATACTCCTTCAATCCAAGATTAATGTGCGATGTACTAAGTGCACGGATAATAAATTCAGCCAACACTAAACTCCAGCACCGTATATTTAGCCCAAATAGGCTAAAATAACTTGAAAATAAAAAACACAACACACAGAAAAGTGCCATTCCATTTTTTAATGGTAGACATGTTCCGCCACACCCAACAAACCAAGGTTTTGCCTCATGGTGCCATCAGTGCATACTTTCAATGGGAAGCCCAGCCTTTATACACATGCTCTTAAAGCTGTACTCCAGTAAAACAGTACACTTGTGCCTCCCAATATAAATCAAACATTATCACATTAACAATCCTTTGTTTTTAAATATATACACATTACTCTTCCCTTTAGTTCACTCCATTATTCAACCAAAGGTTAATAAATACATAATACTTTGGAAGAAATCAACAGTTCAAGGTGAAAAATCTCAATGGCAACAGGAATTATTATTAATACTTTTTAATTTACCAATGTTCATTCAAACCTGGTTTAAATAATGCTCCCATATTTACAATTCACATTCTTTCTTTTTTGGTAAGAATCTTGTGTCTATGTGCTATTGTTAAATCGGATCCTACTACTTTGTCTATTCCTAAGTATATGAAATGTGCCCTAGGGTGTACCTGTGTGTGTTTATATAGTACACTGCATGCCCTCTTGCAATTAATGTCACTAATATGTAGTGCTATATGCTGTTTCAAGCTTAAAAGATGTCTGTCCTACATAAAAAGACCCGCACTGACACACAGCCATATATATCACCCACTCACTTGTACAAGTTATAAGATGTCTAATATCATATACTTTTGTAGTATTAACTGAAGTGAATGACTTTGTTTTAGAAATTACTTTACAATGAATACAGTGTCCACAGAAGGTACTCCCCACAGCTCGACTCTCATTTATCCCTTCTACTGAAACTTTACTTTTTTTAAAACTAGAGAGCCTCTCTCCAATGGTTTTACCTCTTCTATAACCAAAATTACACTAATTGTCAACTAAAGAGGTCAAAAAACTATCTGTCTTCAGAATATGCCAGTGTTTCGCTATTATTTCTTTAATTTTAAATGTATTACTACCAAATCTGGTGATAAATCTAAGTATTCCTGGAAGTTCTCTAGTTTGATACTCTCTCACCTGTAACAATTGTGTCCTAGGCATCAAGTTGACTGCCTGTAAAGCTGAAATAACATTATTAACCCCATAATCTCTGGTTAAAAATTTTAACTTTAATTTATCCGCCTGTAACTCGAAATCCTCTGGTCTACTACAGACATGTTTTAACCTCTTGAATTGGGCCATTGGGGTGTTTTTAGCTATATGACCTGGATGGAAGCTATCCGCTCGCAACAGGGAATTTTTAGTGAATGGCTTCCAATATAAATCTGTGACCATCGTACCATCTTTATCTTTTATAAGCATCACATCCAAAAATTCAACTTTGTTACTATCTATTTTACCACTAAACCTTATGCCATATTGATTGTTGTTGAGGTACTCCACAAACTGTAACCATCTCTCCTGTGTCCCTTGCCATACTACCCAACAATTGTCCAGGTATTTACGCCACATCCCTAGTTCTGCCTTAAACTCATGTTGTTGATAGATGACCTCAGTTTCCAGGTACCCCATAAATAGATCAGTGTAAATGGGTGCAAAGGTTGCACCCAATCGCTGTACCTTTTATCTGTAAATACCAGTTTTTTTCATACCTGAAAGCATTACGTTCCAAAACCATTCCCAATAGCGTCGACATGAATTCTTGCTCAGTCACTCCATAATACTTAGAAACCTCAAACCAATACTTGACTGCTTTAATCCCTCCCCAATGTGGGATACTTGTATATAATGCTTGGATATCAAATGTGCCAATATAAGCATTTGTAGGGATTACCAGATCATCCATTGATAATAGAAATTGGTTAGTGTCCTTTATTCTAGCAGACACATATGTCAATAAAGGTTTCAACTTAGCTTCTAAATATGCTGACGACAGTTCAATAACTGAACCCCAGCCTGCTACTATAGGTTGTCCAGGTGGTAAAACTACCAATTTATGTATCTTTGGTACCAAACAGAAGTATTTGACTGTGGGTCCTCTACTGTTAACTGTTGTTCCAAATCCATGGAAATAATCCCTGCCTCTCTAGCTTGCTTCAGGAAGTTGTCTATCTGTTGTTTAAATACCATACTAGGATCTAAGGGGAGCTGGCAATAAGATAATGCATCAGTTAGATGTCTAGAAACTTCAATGAGATATTGTTCCTTACCCCAAATAACTATAGCTCCCACCTTATCAGCTTTAGTAATGACCGAATTGTCATTCATAGCCAAATTACTCAATGTTTGCTTCTCTGCCTTAGTCAAATTGTGAGAGTAGCTTCTGAACACATCATTCTGATTAAGTTGCAAATCTTGCATCACTTGCTGTTCAAATATCTTCACTGCCCTATAGTATGGTGGCTGAAACTCTGATTTCTTAAATTTAAACTTGTCTAATAAATCTCTGGTCTGTGGTCTATGTGCAAAGTAATACTTCAGATTTAATTTACGAGTAAAATTTTTTAAGTCATTCACCACATCAAAAAAAAGACACATATGTAGCTGGAACAAAACCCAATCATTTATTGAGTACTTTTAATTCCAAATCTGAAAACTCAGAATTGGTTAAATTTACCACCAACTGGTTTTCAGTTTGTTGAGTTGGGAGCATTAACTCTACCTATTGTTTGATCAATATTTTCTGAAACATACCTTCCATTTGTTCTATGATGGTGCTTTCGCCCACCTCTCCAAAAGGGCCCCTAGCTCTCTTAGGTATTGGAGAAACCAATATTTGTGGCTCACCCCCTTTTGTCTCTGTATCTGTGTTAGAATAACCTGAAGATACCACTGAAGCACCGGAGTTGTCTGGATTTTTCCTTAAGATAGATCTAGGCTTTTTTCGACTGGGTCTATTCAGCCCTTTATTTGACCCATCTGAAAATCTAACTGTACACTTAACCTTTTTCCAAGTGTATGCCACATCATTTTGATAGTCATTAGAATCCCTATGGAACTTTTTTGACTTTCTATCTTGTAGTTCTTTTTCTATTTTTTGCACTTCCTTGACATACACTGCGTACCTTTCACTACAGGCTGTGTCCCAAAAATGCTTAGCCATTTGTTCATAAGCTTCATTCAGCTTTTCTAACATCCTTACATATTGTTGCTCATAATATTCTATTAGTAACCTAATAAACATATTAGATGCCATAAGTTGTTCTTGTCACCGTTTTTGAATAAACTGTTCATTCTCCATCCGAACTCCAGGTTCCACAAAAACCCTTAGCCTTCTGGGGGCTATATTAGCTTTGAAATAAGCTCTAAGTAACTTCCTATGCCAAACATTAGACCGTACCTTCCTCATTATATCTAAAAGTAATGTGAATTGTGTTTCCAAACCGGTTTTACTGGTGACCCTCTGCAATGCCACAGCCCCTCTTTCCATGTTAAATGGTGTCAAATCATTATTACCTGTGGTCAGATTGTCTAAAAATTTTTTTAAATCATGTACTTTTGCCATATTGTTGTACCTATTGGCCTACTTTCACTGTGTGTTGAAACTCCTTATTACAATTCAATACCATTCCTTAAAAACATTAAATTATGTAGGTAAGCAATTCCAAATATATAGCCTTTACTTATAATTCCTTGGTGTAATCTCATGTGAATACATCTAAAGCACAACTACATGCTTATTCAGGAAAAAAAAGAGTATCAACTAATATTAAGTCACAGCAATTCGATCCCTAAGTAAATTGCCACTATGTACATTCAAGCAGTGCAAATATACTGTGACAAGTCTGAAGGTTTGGCTGTCATTGTGCAGCTTAAAAGTTCAAAATGATAACAACACAAAGTCCCGTTCAATAAGCACGGCCTCTTCTGGCCTTTCCGCTAAACGCCTGTCTTACATAAATGTATTCTTTCATGACACTTTGATGTTAATCACAATTGTCTCTTATAATCTTCTTAAAGTCACAAAAAGTTTTTTTTACAATCACCAAAAATGTACCGTTTAATCAATATAATTCCAAAACCCAGATGGCAATGTCCACATGTTGTTTGGGCAACTCGCCTCAATGTTGAAACAACGTTCAATTCTCCTTGTTCCTCCAGGCATCAAATCCGACTAGGACTCTGTTTCATTGAGGTGTTTGTGCTTCTGTTGTAACACTAAATAACTGCTGACCACACAGAAAGTCGCACTCCGTCTCTCCCCTTCAAACCAAATAACACCACTGGCTCCATTACCATGCGAATACATATTTCCATCTGTTGACTTCCCTTCACATGGCTTATCTGGCTCCGAAATTGCTTTAACCCACAAAATTCTCCAAACCCCTTCAAGGGCCTGCATGTACATCAGCATTTCATACATACATACTCCATCAATCCAAGACTAATGCGCAATGTATTAAGTGCACAGATAATAAATTCAGCCAACACTAAACTCCAGCACTGTATATTTAGCCCAAATAGGCTAAAATAACTTGAAAATAAAAAACACAACACACAGGAAAGTGCCGTTCCATTTTTTAATGGCAGACATGTTCCTCCACACCCAACAAAGAAAGGTTTTGCCTCATGGCGTCATCAGTGCATACTTCCAGAAAGAGGAAGCCCATCCTTTATAAACATGCTCTTAAAGCTGTAATCCAGTAAAACAGTACACTTGTGCCACCCAATATAAATCAAACTTTATCACATTAGCAATCCTTTGTTTTTAAATATACACACATTACTCTTCCCTTTAGTTCACTCTATAATTAAACCAAAAGTTAATAAATACATAATACTTTGGAAGAAATCAACAGTTCAAGGTTCAAAATCTCAATGGCAACAGGAATTGCTATTAATACATTTTAATTTATCAATGTTCATTCAAACCTGGTTTAAATAATGCTCCCAAATTTACAATCCACATTCTTTCTTTTTTGGTAAGAATCTTGTGTCTATGTGCTATTGTTAAATCGGATCCTACTACTTTGTCTATTCCTAAGTATATGAAATGTGCTCTAGGGTGTACCTGCATGTGTTTATATAGTGAAATGCGTGCCCTCTTGCAATTAATGTCACTAATATGTAGTGCTATATGCTGTTTCAAGCTTAAAGATGTCTGTCCTACATAAAAAGACCCGTACTGACACACAGCCATATATATCACCCACTCACTTGTACAAGGATATACGGAAGTATGCACTGATGACGCCATGAGGCGAAACCTTGGTTTGTTGGGTCTACTATACATGTACACACACACACACACACACACACATATATATATACATATATATGGGTCTACTTTAGAAGAGCGAAATACCACATAGCTGGCTTTCATAACACCAAGATGACTTAACTGACAACTGCATTTCAAGGATCACTGGGAAAACCAACTGAAAACTCCAGGTAAGTAATCACTTGGCCACAATGTTGAACTTTGCCACTTACCCCCACTGTAGTGCGATCTTGAAGCTGATATATTTAGTTAGGGGGTATTGGGGGTGAAGTTTCACTACATGGGTGGGATTAATTTGCTTCTGTTTTAATTTATTTTGTAGTGTGAACAAGTGGTTACTTACCTGGATTTTTTAATCAGTGTTCAGAGAGATTGTTGAAATGCAGTTGTCAGTTAAGTCGTCTCAGCATTAGAAAATTTGGGCATGTGGTATTTTGCTCTTCTAAAGTAGACCCATATATATAAATATATATATATATATATATATATATATATATATATATATATATATATATATATATATATATATATATATATATATATATATATATATATATATATATATATATATATATATATATATATATATATATATATATATATATATATATATATATATATATATATAAAACATATATATATATATATGTTTTATATATATATATATATATATATATATATATATATATATATATATATATATATGTTTTATATATATATATATATATATATATCTATAGTATACATGCATTTGATCAGCCTGTGGATGGTCGATCGGGTATTGTCAAAAGCAGTGTGGCAAAATCTCAAAAAAGCGATTGCAAGAGTTGCGAATCTCAACATATCGCCCCCTTTTTGACACATATTATCACTCATTTAGGTGGTAGAGTGGTCAGAAATGTTGAATTCTGTGCTGTTTACAACTTTCAGACTGTTCAGCATTATGAGATTCGCTCATAAAAGTTGTTGTTATACCCGATGGAGCAATGGAGCAATGTGAGCTTGATCAAATGAATATAAACCTATATATATATATATATATATATATATATATATATATATATATATATATATATATATATATATATATATATATATATATATATATAGTGTATTTAAGAACATAGATAAAATAACCTGTAACTGACACATATGCACACATATATATTAGCAGTATATACATATATGTTTGCATGCATATATACATATCTAGATGCATGTCTGTATTTACTTAAATTACTTCTGCATACATACATATACCAATAAGGTTATTCTCACATATTTATCAACCTGCTGCCAATGAAGGGAAAAAAGATAAACTAAAATACGTATTGCAGAACTTTGGCATTCTCTCTTGAATCTGCAATACCCACCAAGCCAGCAGGTCCTCCTCCACCTCTGCAGATTGTCATACCTATACTGACACTGCTGCCGTGAGTGGGGGATCCCTGTTAAGGATGACAGGTGGAGGTGGTTCTCCAACTTCTGTCAGATGTCTACCTTCTTCCTCTGAGTTCCAATTGCTGCCTGATCCAGCTTCTTAAGGAATGACTCCTGCAGGAGGCAGATAAGGATCTTCTCCTCCTCAGACTAGCTTGGAACATAACCTGGGGTCTTTACAGGTTCTGCTGTCATCTTGCAAAGTGCCAGTGCAAAAGCAAAGTATCTAAGTGCAGGGCAGGGGATATAAGGGTGTGAATGACACCCTGTGAGGTGTGACATTAGTATGCCCAATTCAAGGAACTTTGTAGGAAAAGAGAAAGGAACTATGGAACTGATAGCAGTGTGAAAGTTGGTTTACTGACTGCACTGAAGCAGACACATGGATTTCCACATTTGTTTTTCAGACCTATACCTTTTCTTGATATGTAAAGAGAAAGCCATTAACCGTCTATCAAGTGGACATGTCTTTCAGTGGTTACTTTGTTATGCAAAAGAATCTACTGGCTAGGCTGCAATAATGTCATTAATTATTAATGTAAGAAGTTATGACAGCATGTCCATAAAACTGTTGGCTGATCATATTTATTTTATGATTTCATAATTGCTATGATGCTAATAAATTCAATGAATAAATTTACATTTTATTTCTTGCCTCCTTTGATATAAGAGACTGGTATTAAGTAATAAGATGTGATGTAGTTTAATGGACACAGCTTGATTAGGGTGCAGTACACTTCAACTTAAATGTTAGCAAATCCTTTATATTTCCAAAGGATATAACATTGTTAACTGTAATTTAACAATGCTATGCACTGCCTCTCGTTTTCACACTCAGAACCCCTCAAATGCACTGGAACAAAAAGGCATTTAATGTCTGTGGGAATGATTACACCAACATACTGTGATTTATGGAACTCAGTTGTGCTGAACTGCATTTGCATAAGAAGTGTATAAATGTACTACAATTCTCACCAGTAGCCATACACCCACTATTTTAGTTGCACTTAGCCAAACTGGTCAGCAATGGATTTGAGAAAGAACAAAATAGATAAAGCAAGGTAACAATTACAATTAGAAATTAATGAAAAATAAGACAAATTCACTTCAGTTCACAATATTACTGGGAGAAATACATTGTTATTAGTGTAAAGTGAAGCTGATATGCAGTTGCTATATACTCATGCCAAATCACAGAAGTGTTAATAGCAAAAAAAAAAAAAAAAAAAACACTCATCTCAGAACAGATTCCTAAGGTAGTCAAAACTGATGTTTATCCACTGGAGTCTACTACACTATAATTAATGCATCCTTTTCTCTCTGAATGCTTAAGCGTTGCCTCTGTTTTCCAGTGTCTGTGCTTTCTATGTAAAACAGTCTCATTGGAAATATTTATCTAATCTACCAGTTTGAGGCATCCTTGACTGTTAGTAGTCATTTCCCAGGTGCATACCACTCCACTGCCTTACCCAATCCCCAGTTCCTACCCACTTCACTATGTCCACATATTTACAAACTCTCTCCACCTTCACTCCACCAATCACTAACAAGGCATGTCCTTTTATACCCCTCCCACTACAGCTAACAACTTCCACCTTAACACTCACTATCCTCATTACTTCTCTGTCAAAAAAACAATCACTCATCTTTTCTGTCCCTAGCTATTTTGCAAACCACCACTTTTTCCTCCCACACTAGCTAACACTATTTACATAACTTCATCTACCCAACTAATCATCAGCTACCACTCTTTCTAACCCAAAGAGGCTGGAAATCATCTCCCATCAAAAATTCCTCACTTAACTAGTTCATCTTGGACTGAGTCACTCAGCACTACAATGGTTTCTCAGTTATTTTACTGGATGACAAGCTGCTTTTAAATGGCAGCAAGAATTCCCCCTCTCTTGCCAGTCACTTTATGAGCCCATAGGGTTCATTCTAGGATGACTCCTGTTAACACCTTGCCAAACAAACTACACATAGCGACCCACCTTGCTCAATTATGCAATACGCAGATGATTCCACACGTATCTGCTCCACACATATGCTTCTAAAACTACAACTAATGCAGCTCTTTTTCACTGTAGTAGAATCATGGTTAACCAACTCCCATCTTTTATTTAATCCTAGTAAATCTAAAATAATGCCTTTTATGGCTAAAATACAGAGAGCGGGCATCCTCCTTTCACATCTACTCATTCAGTAACACCAAAATAATAGAGACAATATCCTAATCAAAACTGCTAGGTGTACTAATTGAAGAAAAACTTAAGTTTGACCAACATCTAGCTCAAGTTATCAAAAAAAAAAAAAACACATGAAACTAGATTGCATCTATAGGAGAAAGCCATATTACAGACTCAACTGAACAATTAATAGCCAGACCCTATCTGCTTTCTTTCAAATGCCTCACCAATTCTAATTTACTTAAATTGAACAGAAAAACTGGAATAGGAAGAATGTCACATCAAAATAGCCAAATTCTCTACAAATACACCACACAGGGCACACCAATGCACTATACTAGGATAGTTACACCACCTTGAATTAGCCTACTACCTAACCTTCTCCCAACTAATCACTGCTCATAAGCATATTTCATATGCCACAAAAATGCCTAGCATTCCAAAAATCAATCCCATTCTGCACTAGCAGCAGACACTTAAGGTCAGCCAACAAATTTATATTTTATTGCATTTGCACTTGCCTATCGTTTTTATTGGTGCCTTATAACTAATTTATCATATGTGCACTGTTTTAGAGTGATTTACTGAGTTAATACATTTCATTACTGTTTAACTGTATTTCATTGCTATTGACTGCAATTCATTACTGTTTAACTGTATTTTTTCATACTGTGAGTTCTGATTTTGTCTGCAAGTGGTTAATCTGTGCTTTTCTGTGGGTTTTACTGTGTTCTTAATCCTTAAATTGAGTAGCATAGTCTGGATACAGGTTTGCTGCATCCAGAGCTGTTTATTTTTTGCCTTCTGTGTTTCTGACAGCCATCTTTTGTTTGCCTTCTGCATTTCTGGCAGCCATCTTGTGTTGGTAGCGGCCTATCTTCTCTGCTACTGAGAGTAGCAGGGCTGCTTGGACCTTGACTGGCACAGGCTGACTGGTAAAGAGAGCAGGGGCTAGCAGGATTGGCTAGATTTCTGTGTTACTAGAAACTCCTATTTTTGTGATATTTAAACCCTGCGTTTGAGCTGGTTTGGGATTGTTTGCGTGCTGCGCACCACAACTGCACTATGTTTAACCCATTTCTTGGTAGTCCAGCTACAAATTTTTCCTTAGTAGCATGTGGGATCACCTAGTAATACTCATCTTAGATCTTCCAACCTTTACCCCCTTAGCTCTCTCTGGGCGTCTTTCCCTCAAATTCTAACAAATATGGATGGACAATTTCCTACAGTTTCTCCTGCCAGTCATCTTGATATGGGCATCCTGAGACAGTGTAGCAACTGCCTCATGTACATGTTCAACCCTCTACTACAACCATCTATATGCTCTCTCCCTCACAAGCCAGTATATCTGGCACTGAGAAGGTTGTCAACACAAGCACTGCCCACACCTACACAACACACACCCACATATGCAGATGTCCTCAACAAAACATACCCAAACAAAAAAGACCTCAGAGGCAAAAACACATGCAAACTCCACAGCCCACCACACCACACACAGTCCACACACCTATGTCTCACAGCCACTAATGCCTAACCATAAACCTAATATATTAATCATAAGAGACTCCATTGTGAGAAACAAGATGTGCCCCTCACCAGGCTGCATAAGCAAAAAGTCACTGTTAGTTGTTTGTCAGGTGCCATAATCCACCATATCACAAATGCACTCAAGTCTCTCAACAACAGGTACTGTTATGATTCTGTCATAGTGCACGTTGGTTTGAATGACTTGAGATGTACCTCCCGGGACTATATGAAGAGAGACATGATTGAGCTCACTGAATGTGTCCCAGGCAGGTATGTTCTTAGCCTTAAGCAGCATTCTACTGTCACGCAGAATGATGCCTCAATACAAACAGAAAATGACTGACTTTAACAATTGGCTTGTTTCTGGTGTCAGTCAAAGGGGAACCAGTATCTGACAGCCTGAGAAGACATGATTAACAGACCATAATGCTTTGCC
This sequence comes from Protopterus annectens, assembly GCF_019279795.1. NCBI lineage: Eukaryota > Metazoa > Chordata > Ceratodontiformes > Protopteridae > Protopterus > Protopterus annectens. The sequence continues at coordinate 1,192,621,423 of NC_056741.1, forward strand.
AGAGATGGCCTGCATTTGTCTCCCTTGGGCATCAGACTTTTAGCAAAAGTTCTGCCTCCCCCATAGTGCCTTTTTTAGGCAATGCCATGAAATCAAAACTACCAATATGAAATGAAAATGTCATCAAAATGCAAATTAAAAGTCATGCTGCTAAACGCTAGGAGTCTAAACATGAAACTGCACTCATTGCAAGCATTCTTAACCTTGGAAGATACTGACATTTGTGCAGTCACAGAAACCTGGTTCAATGCTGTGGAGAGCACCCCAGCCATACCTGGTTACTCATCCTATCATACATTCAGACCCCAAACTTTGGGCAGCAAAGGAAAAAGAGGTGGAGTTTCAATATATATTAAAGATGTACACACCTCCAGGCTGGCCAAACAGTATGACACACAAGAGACACTCCAGGTGTAGTTAACTGTTGAGAAGACCCCTATTCAAATCATAACTACAACTATAGCTACAGGCCCCCAACTTTGACTCAAGATGCCCACTCTGTCTATCTGGACATCTTTGAATCAATCAAGATTTAACCTTTTACTCTGATCCTGGGCGACTTTAACTACCCAGCCATATATTGGAAGAACTACTCATGCCAAAACACAAATGCCAAGAGATTCCTTGATTTTGTCAATGCAAATACCTTGGACCACATTGTTGCAATCCCCACAAGAGGTGATAATATCTTGGAGTTAGTATTAACCAATATGAGTAACAACTGCAGCATCCCTACAGTGTTATCCTCCCTGGTAAGATCTAACCACAAATCAGTCATTTTTGAAGTCACCATGGAATGGATTATCATGGACCTCATTAACAAGGACATTGGCAACCTCCAAACACTCAATCCTACACAGTTTGGTTTCATCAAGGGGAAGTCATGCCTGTTAAATATGGGTAACTTCTTTGAGACAGTCATCAAAGTCATGGACGGGAGGAAGATGGTGTACACCCCCTCCCTTGACCTGGCCAAAGCTTTCGATACTATTACCCACTCAAGTATAATAGATAAACTCACTCGACTAGACATCAGTCTGTATGTTACCAGATGGGTAGCAAACTGGCTCACTGATAGAACCCACCTAGTCAAAATAAGGGAAGCCATCTCAAGCAGGAAACCTGTAACGAGCGGTGTACCCTAGGGATTGGTCTTGGGGCCTTTGTTATTTGGGATATAATTTTCTGAGGTGCAGGCCAAAACAAGTGGGCTATGGCTGACCAGGTTTGCAGATGACTGCAAACTGGGTGTTGTCATTAATTTCCCTAGTGATGTGGACATCCTCCAAGAGGATCTCACCCAAACAAATGACTGGAGCCAGAAACATGGGCTCAAACTGAATGCCATAAAATTGCATCATCATCCCCTTTGGGGACAGAGATGTCCCCACAAATTATCAAATTAATAACAAGATCCTAAGCATGCAATCAGCCGTGAGGGACTTGGGCACCCAGGTTGATAGCAAACTGACTTTTGACCACCATATTGCCTCCATTGTACAGAAAGCTTTCTACATGGCCTACCTCATTAGGAAGGGTATCTCATCCAGTGATAAGGAGGTCATAAGATCCCTGTATTCTTCCCTTATAAGACCTATTATTGAGTACAATGCCCCTTTCAGCATGTACCTCACAAAGCACATGCAGCAGCTGGAGAGACCACAGAGGTTCCTCACTAGTAGAAACAAGGGCCTCAAACATCTACCCTCCACAGATAGGCTAAAAACCCTGTCCCTCTACCCAGTCTCATACAGACTCCTTAGAGATGACCTCTGTCTGGCATACAAAGCAATCTCAGATCCCACCTTGATAGGACTGCTGCATATCCGCAAGTCAAGCTCAACTCAAGTAACCAACATGTGTGACCTCAACCTGATCTGTGACATCAATAGGACTTGTTGGTGGGACAGATGTGTGTCCCAGAGACTCCCCCTTCTGCAGAATAGACTCATTAATAATAATAGTCCCTCTTTAATGCTTTTTAAGAACAACCTGGATAACTGGATGGGGAACAGAAAATACACCCCTGAGATTCCACCTGTGTCCCTGCTGGACAGGGGCATTGGGTGCTGACTTGTTGTAACATGGGCTAAATTCTTGGCAAGTCTTGTAAGGGCCTCAGGGCCAATAGTCTAATAACTTCATATGATCGTATGGACAGAAATGTCTTCAAACAGGTCTGGCACTTCCTACACTTCAAATGAAGTATAAAAAATATTAAGCATTAGATGCTGACTGACACAGAGCCTGCTCACATGTGCCAAGCAATGCTCCAAGCAATAAATCACAGGACTGGAAAACCTACAGATACCCAACTTGTGCAGAATAGTACAATGCAATATTCCCTTGAAGGACCTCAATAGCTACATTCAGAGCAGATTTATTCTGATGCCTTGAGTAAAAAAGACATATTTAAACAAAACAACCATTTGCATATCTGTGCCATTTTAAATCATTTTGTTGATTAGGAAAGACCAGAATGCTTTTGAAGCATGGATCTTGCAAAATCAACAACTCAACTGTCTTCCAACTGTTTATAGACTCTTCTGGTATATTTGATACAGAAGAAATGTTATTATTGCTGCAAAATGTTGCAATATGTCTACTGATATAGTGTACATTTTTTCCAAAGGCTTGAGAGTGAAGCCGTTTTTTCATATGAAATGTTAGGTGGTTCATAGAGTGCGAACTCTGTATATTCTTGTCATTATATAAGTTGCAGTGAGATGTAGCAGGCGTACTGATTTTATTAAATGCTTTCTAATGATTTTTGTGTATAGTTAGCTATGTTTGGTGGATCATAGAGTGCGAACTCTGCATATTCTTGTCATTATATAAGTTGCAGTGAGATGTAGCAGGCGTACTGATTTTATTAAATGATTTCTAATGATGTTTTCGTGTAGTTAGCTATGTTTGGTGGTTCATAGAGTGCGAACTCTGCATATTCTTGTCATTATATAAGTTGCAGTGAGAAGTAGCAGGCATATTGATTTTATTAAATGATTTCTTATGATTTTTGTGTGTAGTTAGCTATGTTTGGTGGTTCATAGAGTGCGAACTCTGCATATTCTTGTCATTATATAAGTTGCAGTGAGATGTAGCAGGCGTACTGATTTTATTAAATGATTTCTTATGATTTTTGTATGCAGTTAGCTATGTTTGCTGGTTCATAGAGTGCAAACTCTGCATATTTTTGTCATTATATAAGTTGCAGTGAGATGTAGCAGGCGTACTGATTTTATTAAATGATTTCTAATGATTTTTGTGTGTAGTTAGCTATGTTTGGTGGTTCATAGAGTGTGAACTCTGCATATTCTTGACATTATATAAGTTGCAGTGAGATGTAGCAGGTGTACTGATTTTATTAAATGATTTCTTATGATTTTTGTGTGTAGTTAGCTATGTTTGGTGGATCATAGAGTGCAAACTCTGCATATTCTTGTCATTATATAAGTTGCAGTGAGATGTAGCAGGCGTACTGATTTTATTAAATGATTTCTTAAGATTTTGTTTGTAGTTAGCTATGTTTGGTGGTTCATAGAGTGTGAACACTGCATATTCTTGTCATTATATAAGTTGCAGTGAGATGTAGCAGGCGTACTGATTTTATTAAATGATTTCTTATGATTTTTGTGTGTAGTTAGCTATGTTTGGTGGTTCATAGAGTGCAAACTGCATATTATTGTCATTATATAAGTTGCAGTGAGATGTAGCAGGCGTACTGATTTTATTAAATGATTTCTAATGATTTTCATGTGTAGTTCGCTATGTTTGTTCATTCATAGAGTGCGAACTCTGCATATTCTTGTCATTATATAAGTTGCAGTGAGATGTAGCAGGCGTACTGATTTTATTTAATGCTTTCTAATGATTTTTGTGTGTAGCTAGCTATGTTTGGTGGTTCATAGAGTGCGAACTCTGCTTATTCTTGTCATTATATAAATTGCAGTGAGATGTAGCAGGCATACTGACTTTATTAAATGATTTCTAATGATTTTTGTGTGTAGTTAGCAATGTTTGGTGGTTCATAGAGTGTAAACTCTGCATATTCTTGTAATTATATAAGTTGCAGTGAGATGTAGCAGGCATACTGATTTTATTAAATGATTTCTAATGATTTTTGTGTGTAGTTAGCTATGTTTGGTGGTTCATAGAGTGCGAACTCTGCATATTCTTGTCATTATATAAGTTGCAGTGAGATGTAGAAGGTGTACTGATTTTATAAAATGATTTCTAATGATTTTTGTGTGTAGTTAGCTATGTTTGGTGGTTCACAGAGTGTGAACTCTGCATATTCTTGTCATTATATAAGTTGCAGTGAGATGTAGCAGGCGTACTGATTTTATTAAATGATTTCTAATGATTTTTGTGTGTAGTTAGCTATGGTTGTTCATAGAGTGCGAACACTGCATATTGTTGTCATTATATAAGTTGCAGTGAGATGTAGCAGGTGTACTGATTTTATTAAATGATTGCTTATGATTTTTGTGTGTAGTTAGCTATGTCTGGTGGTTCATAAAGTGCAAACTCTGCATATTCTTGTCATTATATAAGTTGCAGTGAGATGTAGCAGGCATACTGATTTTATTAAATGATTTCTTAAGATTTTTATGAGTAGTTAGCTATGTTTGCTGGTTCATAGAGTGCGAACACTGCATATTCTTGTCATTATATAAGTTGCAGTGAGATGTAGCAGGCGTACTGATTTTATTAAAAGATTTCTTATGATATTTGTATGTAGTTTGCTATGTTTGGTGGTTCATAGAGTGCAAACTCTGCATATTCTTGTCATTATATAAGTTGCAGTGAGATGTAGCAGGCGTACTGATTTTATTAAATGATTTCTAATGATTTTTGTGTGTAGTTAGCTATGTTTGGTGGTTTATAGAGTGCGCACTCTGCATATTCCTGTCATTATATAAGTTGCAGTGAGATGTAGCAGGCGTACTGATTTTGTTAAATGATTTCGGAGTTTTGTGTGTAGTTAGCTATGTTTGGTGGTTCATAGAGTGCAAACTCTGCATATTCTTGTCATTATATAAGTTGCAGTGAGATGTAGCAGGTGTACTGATTTTATTAAATGCTTTCTTATGATTTTTGTGTGTAGTTAGCTATGTTTGGTGGTTCATAGAGTGCAAATTCTGCATATTCTTATCATTATATACGTTGCAGTGAGATGTAACAGGCGTACTGATTTTATTAAATGATTTCTTAAGATTTTTGTGAGTAGTTAGCTATGTTTGCTGGTTCATAGAGTGCGAACACTGCATATTCTTGTCATTATATAAGTTGCAGTGAGATGTAGCAGGCGTACTGATTTTATTAAAAGATTTCTTATGATATTTGTATGTAGTTTGCTATGTTTGGTGGTTCATAGAGTGCAAACTCTGCATATTCTTGTCATTATATAAGTTGCAGTGAGATGTAGCAGGCGTACTGATTTTATTAAATGATTTCTAATGATTTTTGTGTGTAGTTAGCTATGTTTGGTGGTTTATAGAGTGCGCACTCTGCATATTCTTGTCATTATATAAGTTGCAGTGAGATGTAACAGGCGTACTGATTTTGTTAAATGATTTCGGAGTTTTGTGTGTAGTTAGCTATGTTTGGTGGTTCATAGAGTGCAAACTCTGCATATTCTTGTCATTATATAAGTTGCAGTGAGATGTAGCAGGTGTACTGATTTTATTAAATGCTTTCTTATGATTTTTGTGTGTAGTTAGCTATGTTTGGTGGTTCATAGAGTGCAAATTCTGCATATTCTTATCATTATATACGTTGCAGTGAGATGTAACAGGCATACTGATTTTATTAAATGATTTCTTATGATTCTTGTGTGTAGTTAGCTATGTTTGGGGGTTCATAGAGTGCGAACTCTGCATATTCTTGTCGTTATATAAGTTGCAGTGAGATGTAGCAGGCATACTGATTTTATTAAATGTTTTCCAATGATTTTTGGGTGGAGTTAGCTATGTTTGGTGGTTCATAGAGTGTAAACTCTGCATATTCTTGTAATTATATAAGTTGCAGTGAGATGTAGCAGGTGTACCGATTTTATTAAATGATTTCTAATGATTTTTGTGTGTAGTTCGCTATGTTTGGTGGTTCATAGAGTGCAAACTCTGCATATTCTTGTCATTATATAAGTTGCAGTGAGATGTAGCAGGCGTACTGATTTTATTAAATGATTTCTAATGATTTTTGTGCATAGTTAGCTATGTTTGGTGGTTCATAGAGTGTAAACTCTGCATATTCTTGTCATTATATAAGTTACAGTGAGATGTTGCAGGCGTACTGATTTTATTAAATGATTTCTAATGATTTTTGTGTGTAGTTAGCTATGTTTGGTGGCTCATAGCATGCAAACTCTGGATATTCTTGTCATTATACAAGTTGCAATGAGATGTAGCAGAAGTACTGATTTTATTAAATGATTTCTAATCATTTTTGTGTGTAGTTAGTTATGTTTGGTGGTTCATAGAGTGCGAACTCTGCATATTCTTGTCATTATATAAGTTGCAGTGAGATGTAGCAGGCGTACTGATTTTATTAAATGATTTCTTATGATTTTTGTGTGTAGTTAGCTATGTTTGGTGGTTCATAGAGTGTGAAGTCTGCATATTCTTGTCATTATATAAGTTGCAGTGAGATGTAGCAGGCGTACTGATTTTATTAAATGATTTCTTATGATTTTTGTGTGTAGTTAGCTATGTTTGCTGGTTCATAGAGTGCAAACTCTGCATAGTCTTGGCATTATACAAGTTGCAGTGAGATGTAGCAGGCGTACTGATTTTATTAAATGATTTCTTATGATTTTTATGTGTAGTTAGCTATGTTTGATGGTTAATAGAGTGCAAACTCTGCATATTCCTATTATTATATAAGTTGCAGTGAGATGTAGCAGGCATACTGATTTTATTAAATGATTTCTTATGACTTTTGTGTGCAGTTAGCTATGTTTGGTGGTTCATAGAGTGCGAACTCTGCATATTCTTGTCATTATATAAGTTGCAGTGAAATGTAGCAGGCGTACTGATTTTATTAAATGATTTATAATGATTTTTGTGTGTAGTTCGCTATGTTTGGTTGTTCATAGAGTGCGAACTCTGCATATTCTTGTCATTATATAAGTTGCAGTGAGATGTAGCAGGTGTACTGATTTTATTAAATGATTTGTAATGATTTTTGTGTGTAGTTAGCTATGTTTGATGGTTCATAGAGTGTAAACTCTGCATATTCTTGTAATTATCTAAGTTGCAGTGAGATGAAGCAGGCGTACTGATTTTATTAAATGATTTCTAATGTTTTTTTGTGTGTAGTTTGCTATGTTTGGTGGTTCATAGAGTGCGAACTCTGCATATTCTTGTCATTATATAAGTTCAGTGAGATGTAGCAGGCGTACTGATTTTATTAAATGATTTCTAATGATTTTTGTTTGTAGTTAGCTATGTTTGGTGGTTCATAGAGTGCGAACTCTGCATATTCTTGTCATTATATAAGTTGCAGTGAGATGTAGCAGGCGTACTGATTTTATTAAATGATTTCTAATGATTTTTGTGTGTAGTTAGCTATGTTTGGTGGGTCATAGAGTGTGAACTCTGCATATTCTTATCATTATATAAGTTGCAGTGAGATGTAGCAGGCATGCTGATTTTATTAAATTATTTCTAATGATTTTTGTGTGTAGTTCGCTATGTTTGGTGGTTCATAGAGTGCGAACTCTGATTATTCCTGTCATTATATAAGTTGTAGTGATATGTAGCAGGCTTACTTATTTTATTACATGATTTCTTATGATTTTTGTGTGTAGTTAGCTATGTGTGGTGGTTCATAGAGTGCAAACTCTGCATATTCTTATTATTATATAAGTTGCAGTGAGATGTAGCAGGCGTACTGATTTTATTAAATGATTTCTTATGACCTTTGAGTGCAGTTAGCTATGTTTGGTGGTTCATAGAGTGCGAACTCTGCATATTCTTGTCATTATATAAGTTGCAGTGAAATGTAGCAGGCGTATTGATTTTATTAAATGATTTCTAATGATTTTTTTGTATAGTTAGCTATGTTTGGTTGTTCATAGAGTGTAAACTCTGCATATTCTTGTAATTATCTAAGTTGCAGTGAGATGTAGCAGGCGTACTGATTTTATTAAATAATTTCTAATGATTTTTTTGTGTAGTTCGCTATGTTTGGTGGTTCATAGCGTGCGAACTCTGCATATTTTTGTCATTATATAAGTTGCAGTGAGATGAAGTAGGCGTACTGATTTTATTAAATGGTTTCTAATGATTTTTGTGTGTAGTTAGCTATGTTTGGTGGTTCATAGAGTGCGAACTCTGCATATTCTTGTCATTATATAAGTTGCAGTGAGATGTTGCAGGCGTATTGATTTTATTAAATGATTTCTTATGATTTTTGTGTGTAGTTAGCTATGTTTGGTGGTTCATAGAGTGCGAAGTCTGCATATTCTTGTCATTATATAAGTTGCCGTGAGATGTAGCAGGCATACTGATTTTATTAAATGATTTCTTATGATTTTTGTGTGTAGTTAGCTATGTTTGGTGGTTCATAGAGTGCAAACTCTGCATATTCTTGTCATTATATAAGTTGCAGTGAGATGTAGCATAAGTACTGATTTTATTAAATGATTTCTTATGATTTTTGTGCTTAGTTAGCTATGTTTGCTGATTCATAGAGTGCAAACTCTGCATATTTTTGTCATTATATAAGTTGCAGTGAGATGCAGCAGGCATACTGATTTTATTAAATGATTTCTAATGATTTTTGTGCTTAGTTAGCTATGTTTGCTGGTTCATAGAGTGCGAACTCTGCATATTTTTGTCATTATATAAGTTGCCGTGAGATGTAGCAGGCATACTGATTTCATTAAATGATTTCTTATGATTTTTGTGTGTAGTTAGTTATGTTTGGTGGTTCATAGAGTGCAAACTCTGCATATTCTTGTCATTATATAAGTTGCAGTGAGATGTAGCATAAGTACTGATTTTATTAAATGATTTCTTATGATTTTTGTGCTTAGTTAGCTATGTTTGCTGGTTCATAGAGTGCAAACTCTGCATATTTTTGTCATTATATAAGTTGCCGTGAGATGTAGCAGGCATACTGATTTCATTAAATGATTTCTTATGATTTTTGTGTGTAGTTAGCTATGTTTGGTGGTTCATAGAGTGCAAACTCTGCATATTCTTGTCATTATATAAGTTGCAGTGAGATGTAGCATAAGTACTGATTTTATTAAATGATTTCTTATGATTTTTGTGTGTAGTTAGCTATGTTTGCTGGTTCATAGAGTGCAAACTCTGCATATTTTTGTCATTATATAAGTTGCAGTGAGATGCAGCAGGCATACTGATTTTATTAAATGATTTCTAATGATTTTTGTGTGTAGTTAGCTATGTTTGGTGGTTCATAGAGTGCGAACTCTGCATATTCTTGTCATTATATATTTTGCAGTGAGATGTAGCCGGTGTACTGATTTTATTAAATGCTTTCTAATGATTTTTGTGTGCAGTTAGCTATGTTTGGTGGTTAATAGAGTGCGAACTCTGCATATTCTTGTCATTATATAAGTTGCAGTGAGATGTAGCAGGAGTACCGATTTTATTAAATGATTTCTAATTATTTTTGGTTTAGTTAGCTATGTTTGGTGGTTCATAGAGTGTAAACTCTGCATATTGTTGTCATTATATAAGTTGCAGTGAGATGTAGCAGGTGTACTGGTTTTATTAAATCATTTCTGTTGATTTTTGTGTGTAGTTAGCTATTTTTGGTGGTTCATAAAGTGCAAACTCTGCATATTCTTGTCATTATATATGTTCAGTGAGATGTAGCAGGCGTACTGATTTTATTAAATGATTTCTAAAGATTTTTGTGTGTAGTTTGCTATGTTTGGTGGTTCATAGAGTGCGAACTCTACATATTCTTGTCATTATATAAGTTGCAGTGAGATGTAGCATGAGTACTGATTTTATTAACTGATTTTTTATGATTTTTGTGTGTAGTTAGCTATGTTTGCTGGTTCATAGAGGGCAAACTCTGCATATTTTTGTCATTATATAAGTTGCAGTGAGATGCAGCAGGCGTACTGATTTTATTAAATGATTTCTAATGATTTTTGTGTGTAGTTAGCTATGTTTGGTGGTTCATAGAGTGCGAACTCTGCATATTATTTCATTATATATGTTGCAGTGAGATGAAGCCGGTGTACTGATTTTATTCAATGCTTTCTAATGATTTTTGTGTGCAGTTAGCTATGTTTGGTGGTTCATAGAGTGCGAACTCTGCATATTCTTGTCATTATATAAGTTGCAGTGAGATGTAGCAGGCGTACTGATTTTATTAAATGATTTCTAATGATTTTTGTGTGTAGTTAGTTATGTTTGGTGGTTCATAGAGTGCAAACTCTGCATATTCTTGTCATTATATAAGTTGCAGTGAGATGTAGCAGGCGTACTGATATTATTAAATGATTTCTTATGATGTTTGTGTGTAGTTAGCTATGTTTGGTGGTTCATAGAGTGCGAACTCTGCATATTCTTGTCATTATATTAGTTGCAGTTAGATGAAGCAGGCGTACTGATTTTATTAAATGATTTCTAATGATTTTTGTGTGTAGTTAGCTATGTTTGATGGTTCATAGATTGTAAACTCTGCATATTCTTGTCATTATATAAGTTGCAGTGAGATGTAGCAGGCGTACTGATTTTATTAAATAATTTCTAATGATTTTTGTGTGTAGTTCGCTATGTTTGGTGGTTCATAGAGTGTGAACTCTGCATATTCTTGTCATTATATAAGTTGCAGTGAGATGAAGCAGGCGTACTGATTTTATTAAATGATTTCTAATGACTTTTTGGTGTAGTTAGCTATGTTTGGTGGTTCATAGAGTGCGAACTCTGCATATTCTTGTCATTATATATGTTCAGTGAGATGTAGCAGGCGTACTGATTTTATTAAATGATTTCTAAAGATTTTTGTGTGTAGTTTGCTATGTTTGGTGGTTCATAGAGTGCGAACTCTACATATTCTTGTCATTATATAAGTTGCAGTGAGATGTAGCATGAGTACTGATTTTATTAACTGATTTTTTATGATTTTTGTGTGTAGTTAGCTATGTTTGCTGGTTCATAGAGGGCAAACTCTGCATATTTTTGTCATTATATAAGTTGCAGTGAGATGCAGCAGGCGTACTGATTTTATTAAATGATTTCTAATGATTTTTGTGTGTAGTTAGCTATGTTTGTTGGTTCATAGAGTGCGAACTCTGCATATTATTTCATTATATATGTTGCAGTGAGATGAAGCCGGTGTACTGATTTTATTCAATGCTTTCTAATGATTTTTGTGTGCAGTTAGCTATGTTTGGTGGTTCATAGACTGCGAACTCTGCATATTCTTGTCATTATATAAGTTGCAGTGAGATGTAGCAGGCATACTGATTTTATTAAATGATTTCTAATGATTTTTGTGTGTAGTTAGTTATGTTTGGTGGTTCATAGAGTGCAAACTCTGCATATTCTTGTCATTATATAAGTTGCAGTGAGATGTAGCAGGCGTACTGATATTATTAAATGATTTCTTATGATGTTTGTGTGTAGTTAGCTATGTTTGGTGGTTCATAGAGTGCGAACTCTGCATATTCTTGTCATTATATTAGTTGCAGTGAGATGTAGCAGGCGTACTGATTTTATTAAATGATTTCTAATGATTTTCGTGTGTAGTTAGCTATGTTTGATGGTTCATAGATTGTAAACTCTGCATATTCTTGTCATTATATAAGTTGCAGTGAGATGTAGCAGGCGTACTGATTTTATTAAATAATTTCTAATGATTTTTGTGTGTAGTTCGCTATGTTTGGTGGTTCATAGAGTGTGAACTCTGCATATTCTTGTCATTATATAAGTTGCAGTGAGATGAAGCAGTCGTTCTGATTTTATTAAATGGTTTCTAATGATTTTTGTGTGTAGTTAGCTATGTTTGGTGGTTCATAGAGTGCGAACTCTGCATATTCTTGTCGTTATATAAGTTGCAGTGATATGTAGCAGGCGTACTGATTTTATTAAATGTTTTCCAATGATTTTTGGGTGGAGTTAGCTATGTTTGGTGGGGAGTTTTTAAAAAAGCTTTTTTTTTTTGTTTTTTTTTTTTTTTTGGGGTTTTTTGGGGGGTTTATAATTGCA
>NC_056741.1:1192634122-1192639122 GCF_019279795.1 Protopterus annectens
TGACATCACGCTGGCACTCCATTTCTTCGATGAGTGGATGATGGACCAGGAAAAACTTGACTGGGTCTTTTGTGACTGTGCCTGTTGAGATGTAAATGCCATCAGTGCTGTTGGTGGCAATGGCAGAAATTAGGTTCAAATCAGACACTGAACCACTGACAAGACAATTGCTGCAGAAGCACTGCAGCTAAGGGCAACTGGAAGCAGCCTTTCAACAAAACCATATCAAAGATGGAGGAGTTCCTTGCCTGTTTGCATGGGGATCCTACGTCATCAAGGGACCATAGTAGAGCCTTTGATATAAGAGCTGAGCTTTCCTGCCAGCAAGACTTTCTGTCAGAGATGCCCCTGTCATGACTGCCCTTACAAGAACAAGTATCATCATACTAGGTAAATATGTGATCCTATCCATTCAGGCTGTCAGATCCAATGTGTTCATCCTCAATCCATCAGTCAAATCTGATGTGGCAGACATTGTGCTCCAGCCTTGAGCCCCATTAAGAATTCTTCCTTCCCATAATACCTCTGTCCCTCTAGCTATCTCAGACCCTGTTTGTCACCATTGTGATTAGCAGTGCAGTCTGTAGCAGATAAATGCTCCACTTCACTTAGCTCATATAATATCCCATTCTGTGCCTCTTTTGGCTTAGTAATGCTTAATTGCTTAGTTATTTATTAGGTCTTCCTTCTTCAACTGTGTGTTGGCTATTATCTAAAATAATAAGATCGTAGCTGCTCTGTTGGCAAAGAGGGATAATGCCCTAACTACAGCCCAGTCAGCCTTAGTTCCATTAGTGGACTTGTTCCCTGATGGAGCAGCAGGGACCATAGGTGTACTAATGTGGGGGCAGAGGGTGTGGTCTGCCCTGGGTGCAAATAGTAAGGGGATGCAGCCTTGCCCTTTAGAAGCTTTTCATGTTTTAAATGCAAAATGCTTAAACTAAACGCAGAGCCTGAGAGATGGAGCCTTTAAGGACATTCTTCTTTAAGATCACCCTCTGTCTGTGCATTGCTTTATGTGCTGACGGATGCACGCACCTATTGCATACTCTTTTTCTGCATTCTGCATGGAACTTAAATACAAGACATTTGCTTGTGTGCACATGCATATGTGTGTGTGTGTGTGCGTGTGTGTGTGTGTGTGTGTGTGTGTGTGTGTGTGTGTGTGTGTGTGTGTGTGTGTGTGTGTGTGTGTGTGTGTGTGTGTGTTAGCATTAGCACACCTCTCAAATCTGGACACACCCTAAAATAATATGGGGACAAAGGCCAAAAAATGGGGACAGATTTTAAATATTGCTCTTTTAAACTTAGAAAGTTGCTAGAATAACAGGATGTGTTAGCATACATTTTCTGAACAGTATGAAGTCTGAAACTCAAATGTAGGCCATTATTCAGAAACTTCAATCCTCAGTGATTTGTAAGGAAACCACACATTTTATGTAAAAAGACCAAAAATGTGAGGCAAAAACCTGGACAGTTTAGAGCTATGCAGGTTTGTAAATTTCCTCAGGCTCAAACCCTTTACCTTGGTTACAAGAAACAAGAGCCTAAATCCTCTCCACCAACTACCAAACTAGTTTAAAAATGAGTTTTGGAGCATTTTCAACGAATTTATTTTTAGTGTGTTTGCAACGAATTGCAAGCTTCGCTGCATTTTCAAGGAAATGTGAGCTTCAAGGGAAAAGAGGTTTACTGCTGCTCATGCTAAGTCTGTTTACAATGTGCATCTGTTGTGTTTAACAAATGGGTAACATAACATGTAGTATGCTGACTTTTGATGAAGAAGGTTGTGGGTTCTACTCCCACAGTATATAGATGGCTTGATGATACTGTGTTGTACTTTAAGGGGGGGGGGGGTGTTGCAGTCCTGAGTGTGTCCTCCTTTGGATGAGATGCCTACTAGCTATGAACCTGTCGTTAGTTTGCCATTCATTCCCTATTGCAATATTGGGACACTCCTCCTAGGTATAGTATTTTAAGAATGGATCGCCTTAACAAGAAGGGCAGGGGCGTAACCTTATTATACAAAGCAGGCCTCCAAGTTACACCACTTGATACTCACCCACCTTCTGATAGCAATACTGAAAGTCTAATCACTAAGCTATATCTAAACATTAGTAAGTCCATCTACATTATATGCTTATATCTTCCTCCAGGTAATAACATCACCTCCCTTGAAAATATCCTTAGCTGGCTATCCACTAACTATCTACAAGAAACCATTCTCCTAGGCTACTTTAATATAGACTGGAATACCTGTAATTCCAATAATCCATCTAACCACATAATTCTATATGGCTTCTCCCAAACTATCACTTCACCTACTTGTATCCATAACCCTACCAACAAAGGAAACCACCCTAGATTGGATCCTTATAAATACTCTATCCACAACATATATGACAGGTATCCTACCAACTAACATTAGTGATCACTCTCTAACTTATATAATTCAACATAAGACTAATATTACCAGTCCCTCAACTTTTAGAACTAATCGTTGCAATAAACATTTTAACCCAGAGCACTTCCAGAATGAACTGAGTGTATGCAACTGGTCCCCCTTAAAACACCTCCAACTAGATGAAGCAGTGGCGTACTTCAGCTCTAAGGTCCTTGAAATCTTTTTTTTTTTTTATTTAACATTTGTTGACTGGGAAAGTCCGACTAGGTTCCACAGATCCTGTTTTCAGTGGAGGCCCAGGGAGAAATGCTCCAGACACATGTCTTTAGAATGTGGGAGGAAACCGGAGTACCCAGAGGAAACCCACACGAATGCAGGGAGAACATGCAAACTCCACACAGAAGGCACCCCGGCCAAGAATCGAACCAGAGAACTTCTTGCTGTGAGGTGACAGCATTAACCACTGCACCACTGCACCACTCTAAATCACAAGAAACCACAAGAAATCTTGGATTTCCATGCCCTTTTTCGTACTCTTAGGAACAGTACCAAAACTGCTCCTTGGCTTACGAAGAAAACTAACAAAAGATTCTACTAAGAAACAAATTTTGGGCCAAATGGCGTACCTCTAAAACCCCATCAGATCATCTAAAATTTAAACAGCTTAGAAACTCAACTAAAGCATCAATACTACTGGAGAAAAAAAATACTTCTTTCAACTTCAACAATCCAATCAACAAAGTCCACAAAAATTCTGGCTAGGTATCAATAGACCCCTACATCCAGGCAACTCTAAAACACCAACCCCATCTGGAATCACCAACAACGCTCCCAAACTAATTGCTGATTCCTTCAAAACCTTCTTCACTGAAGCTATCCAGTTACTTGCTAACTCTCTACCTCCTGTGTCCTCTAATCTTTCTTCATCCTTAAATAACTCTCCACCCATTTTCCAACTCCAACCTGTGCCTACATCCCTTATCTGTACTCTCCTTCAAAAACTTAAACCCTCTACCCCCTCTGCTGACCTCTTACCTGCTAAGTATCTTCAAATAGCAGCTAAAGTTATTGCTTACCCTATCTCTATTCTAATTAATAGAACCATCACTGAAGGCACCATCCCATCCATCTGGAAAGTCTCACATATAATTCCCCTACACAAAGGTGGCAACTCAATAGAACTTTCTAACTACTGTTCAATTGCCCTACTCTCTCCCATAACTAAAATCATTGAAAAATGCATCCATCGGCAGCTGCTAGACCACCTCATCCAAAATAACCTTTTAGCTAGCTCTCAACATGGCTTTTGACCTTTCCATAACACCACTACAGCCCTCCTATCATTTTCTGACCGCATTAACAAAAACCGTAACAATAACACCCTGTCCTCTGCTATCTTTATAGATCTTTCAAAAGCATTTGATATGTTTAACCATCACCTACTACTGAATATACTTAAGTCCCTTTCACTTAATAATCAAGCTCTACAGTGGTTCAAGTCCTACTTAGATAACAGGCGACAGGCAGTGCTTTGGGATAACACTCTATCCTCCCACCTTCCTATCTCCCTTGGTGTACCCCAAGGTTCTATTTTGGGCCCTCTTCTATTCTCAATCTTTATAAATGATCTATCTGTTAGTATCCCCCAAGCTATATCCATTCAATACGCAGACGACTCCACATTAATATCCTCAGCTACAGGGGCTTCTGAACTGCAGTCCCTCACCCAAAATGTCTTTGAGCTTGTTGAGAACTGTGTTTTTACAGTGTTGCCTCCTCCTTAACTCCAAAAAGGCTAAACTACTGCTGTTTACTCCAACACTCAAGTCCACCCCACTTTACTTCACTATTAAAATCTAAAAATAGTACAGTTATATCCCCTAGCACTACCACTAAACTCTTAGGAGTGACAATTGACCACAACCTTAACTATGATACTCATATTAACACCACAATAAAATCAGTTAACCAAAAACTAGCTCTATAGAATTAAATCTTTCCTTACTCCCATAGCTAGAAC
This sequence comes from Protopterus annectens, assembly GCF_019279795.1. NCBI lineage: Eukaryota > Metazoa > Chordata > Ceratodontiformes > Protopteridae > Protopterus > Protopterus annectens. The sequence continues at coordinate 1,192,638,547 of NC_056741.1, forward strand.
TACTATTGCCCACACCCACCTCATCTCAACACTCTTTTATGCCTCCCCTATTTACACAAATCTATCTAAAAGCGACCTCAACAAGCTGGCAATCTCCTACAATAATATTGCCAGATTTGCTACTGGCTCCCCAGATAGATCCCACCACTGCCAAAATCTAAATCAACTGGGTTGGCTGGAACTGCAGAACCAAATTTTACTTCACCAACTAACTATCACCCATAAAACCCTTTATCATCCAAGTAACACACCAATTCTCACAAGTCTAATCTGCCCATATAAAAATCTTACAGACCTACGCTCTGCAAACAAACTACTCATTACTACTCAAAAACCTAAGAATAAAGCAGGAGAATCCCTTTTCACTAACACCGTAGGCAAAAGCTGGAACCTACTTCCTGGTGAACTTACATCTCTTTCTTCAACTTCACTATTTAAAAAGAATCTCAAATCATACCTTACAACCCACTGGCTATGTCCCTGTACTAACCCTGACTGGAGTATCTCTCACTGTTAGTCTTGGCTAACACCATTTACATCTCTCTTTCTGCAACTTTAATTAAGGCCACTACCTTC
>NC_056741.1:1192644122-1192715505 GCF_019279795.1 Protopterus annectens
AAAAAAAAAAAAAAAAAAAATCCCTCCAACATGCCAAGTCCCCAGAACACATTTAGGATTCATGACTGGCACCAACAGTATCAGAGTAAGTCCAGGGGTTAGGAGTTCCAGCAGGTAGACCCAGCAATGACTTGGGGCACTAGGAGGATCAAAAATGAAATATTATCTTCCTTCCCTTATTAAAGTTATAAGTCAGAGTGTTTAGAGTTAGCTTGTTAGCGAGTTTCATTCTTTATATGGGCTTAATTCCTTATAGTTGCTGTATTTAGAGTTAATTATTAATTAAGTCTTTATAACTCAGTAGCTATTATTGGAGTTTATTGTTCATGTTGAACTTTGCTGTACTAATATATTAAGAGTGTTAAGTTTCCTTATGTTTGTATTAAAGGTATGATGAAACAAACATGCTGTAAAAATGCTGAAAATGTGGACTTCAGATCCCTTCATAAGATCTTTATGATCTTTGTATGGTTTGTCTCAGGGTTTCTCATCTCTCTATTCATTGTAAGATCTATTATAACTTTGGACCCAGAGCTTTAGCAGATAGGGGGAACAGACTAATTACCAAGGGTCTCTTTCTGTTGGATCTAGAGCCTTAAAAGTTAAACAAGTCAGAAAAACAGGCTAAATCTAAAAATTCAAATCCAAAAAAGAGGTCAGCTGAATCTTCATCTCTGACCTCAACTACTAAAGTTCCTTGCCTTAAAGAGCATCTGTCACATACCCACACCACCACTGCATCTAAAAGTACTTCATGCAATAACCATTCAGGACTCTCCAAAAATGTAGACTGATGACAAATTAAAATGTTTTCCTTCCAGATGTTTGACTGACATGTTGGTGTGGTACTTATGGTCTTAAAGGAGTATGCCTGAAGCAGATTTAGATTCCTTATGCGGAAATTTCTCAAGACCCACATTGAAATGGAGTAATTCCATCTTCTTTGTCTCTAATTCAGCCATACACAGGTTCTCTCACTGGTCTTACTTTCAACTACAGTTGCTTAGGAATAGCTGTACCTCCCACATTATGTGCCCCAGGAGATCAATGTTCCTTACTCCTTCAGCTCCAGGCTCCTTGGATTTGACTCATTTGACTTCTGCTTGGTGAGCCCGATCTGAGTCACATATTTGGGGAGTCGGGTTGATTTCTTCTGAGAGACAGACAGTTCAAAGACATTCAGTGCTGTTGGTGGTGTTGAAGATGTCCTCCTTTGACTCTTTGCTTCTTATCTCCTCACTGGGGCCAGCTTCCTTCTTGGTTTCAGGAATCCCTCCACAGGTATCTTCTTTCTCTTCTAAAGGGAAGAGTGATTCATCTGCAGGAGTGGGTTTTTTGGATCTGCTGTAGGCCGACTTGTCCTTCCAGGTATTGTGAAGGACCATTTCTTCTCTCAAGAGAGGGAAGTCACTGATTCTACAAGTCTGAGTCCCCTCCCCCTGTTGTCCTTCTTTCAATTTTAGCTTGTTCTGGTTTGGCATTCATTGACATCAAATCATCTGGCCATTAACATAGACAACCCTTTGGGGATTCATGAGACATATTCCCAGAACCTCCGAGAAAGAGAATGAGTAAGAGGAGAGACAATGACTCCCCCTCGGAGTTGCAGTCATCAGATACCGACTTGGAAGTTAGAGAGAATACTTTGCAGTCCTCCAGAGGATGCTTCCTTTGGTGATATCCTGGAATTGATGCAACAGAGGGGATCCTGTCGAGAAGACCCCCCCTCCCCCAGGATGAGAAGGTATTACACAAGGCATACTGATTTATGCCATTTCTGTTCTGGATGGTGCCAAAAGCCAAGAAGCTGATTGATTTGGCACTCAGGAGATCATTGCAGGAGCCTGACTGTTTTGAAGAAATTCCCAAGAAGCCAGAAAAAACTTACACCATCCAGATTAAAAACACCACCAGTGGACTCCATCATTATGCTGGCAGCCACTATATGAGAGTTGTCTGAGGTCTCCACTTCTATCCATCCTCCTAATAAAGAGTGAAAACAATAAATAAATTTGGGAAGTGGGCGTACATTTCATGCACATTTGTTCTCAGTGCACTGAACTGGATGATCTGACTTTACTCTGAAGAATCTGGTGACAACAGAGTTACACAAGCAACTAAAAGCTACCCTCTTAAGAGCATCTCCATGTGCTTGATGCACAACAAAGCTGATGGAATGGCCAGGTTGGCTGGCACAGATGTAACGATAAGATGCCATGCATGGCTGCAGTTATGTGAATTTGTAGGCAACCTTAAAGCATTCTTTACTAATGCCTATTTTGATGGGATAAGCATTGTTTGAACTCTCTGCCAAGGAGAAAATAGAGAAAATTGAGCAAGATGGCAATACCCTTTCTGCTGTCAGAGAAAAGGTTAAGGTCCCACAATGCCAATTCAACATGAGCCAAAAAAGGCACCCCATTCTCTCTGGTTTCACAGGTCTAAGCATCAGTTCAAATCACATTCTGACAGGGGTGACTGCAGCAGAAGCAGCCCCTTTAATGGATGCAGTCCTAGGGGCTGAGGGAGTCTACAAAATCATGGGTATTGAGGGGCACTTTTCCAAAAGGAGTCCACAGATCCTCTGAAGATCTGCTCAGCTGCTCCACTCTGGAGGCAGTCAGGGCATTTATCTCCCTATGTCCATTCTCTTGGTTCACCATCACATGAGGCAAGAGGGTAAGAGGTTATTACTTTCCATTTTTGGAAATTCCACCTCAAACAAATTATCCATTGCTGGACATCCCAGTCAACCAGGCAAAGGCTCCATAGAAAGAGATAATTTCTCTTATTTTCTCTTTTCAAATAAAAGTGTCATCCAGGATATTCCACCAGAACAAAAAGGGTCAGAATTTTATTCCAAATTATTTTTGCTACAGAGAAAAATAAGGACCTCAGGCCCATTTTGGACCTCAGCTTTCTCAACACCTTTGTGAAAAAGACCCACTTCAAAATGGCCATGGTGTAGACAGTGCTACCTTGTTCAGAGGAGAATGAGTGAATCTGCTCAGAATATCTCCAGGATGCTTACTTGCACATAAAGATAGCAGGTAGTCCAGGCATTTCCTACATATCTGAAATGGAGCCAGCCACTATCAGTTCAGAACTTTACCATTTGGCCTCATCACAGCCCCCGGGGTGTTCACTAAATGTATGCAGCTCATCTTCAGGGACACAAGATATTCCCATACTTGGATGGCTGCCCCCTTGATGGAGTCACTCAGGAAAGCCAGAGACAACCTCAGCTATGCAAATCCTTGGTCATTTCCATTAACTTACAGAAATTAAGTTTGAATCCTTCACAGAGTCTTAACCGTCTTGGGTTGTCACACTCTCTCCATTGTCCCTCTTCCTCAGAAGAGGATCCAAACTACATTCCACTGTGGAAACTCTGCTACAAACCAAATGACCTACTGCATTAGTACTCAGAGCTTTGGGCCTCATGGCATCTTAAATTTTAATAGTCCAATTTGCTCACTATCATATAACAATTTTACAGTGGCTCCTGCAGTCCCAAGGGTCCCAGTATTACCATCCTCTCTCCAAGATTATTTATCTGATCATGCAGGAATCACCTTCACTGGTGGGTGAGTACTCCACTATTACATGAAAGCAAACACTTTCAAGTTCCTTCGCCATTAGCATCAGTGCTCATGGATTCCTCATTTGTGGGTTGAGGGAGGCGTTATGAAGGGAGGATGGTCCTAAGTCATTGAACAGAGAACAAGGCCTATCTTCATCTAAACGTTCTAGAGTTCTCAGTAGTCCTCATTGTGTTGCAAAAACTTCTGAACTGCCTACATTGGGGTGTGATCTCTATTCAGACAAAGAATATGACAGTCATCTGGTATATCAAAAACTAAAGGGGAACCAGGCCTTATCCTTTATTTCACAAAGTCATGAGATTTTGCCAATGGGTAATGTCCTCTTTCCATTTTCTCATAGCAACAAATATTCCTGGGGTATTCAAAGGACCTGTGGAGAGGATCAGCAGACTTCTATGTGTGCCTTAAGAGTGGTCCAGTGATTGCAGAAAAGATATCCAGTTGCTAGGGCACTCACTTTGCAATCTCTTTGCCACTCAGTACAACACCAAATACAGCAGCTTTTTTGCCATGTTGTCCCCTCTGGGACAAAACCCCAATGATGCTCTGTCTCAGCATTCGACACCCAGGTTACTTTATTCATATCATCCCTCTACCTAATATCCAAATTCCTACAGAAAGCTCTTCAGTGCTATGTGGCTGTCATCCTCACAGCCTCATATTGACCGAGACAGATATAATTCGCTGTTTTGAAGCCTAAAATGATAGATCCCCTTGACTCCTGGATACAATTCCAGATGTCATAACTCACCAGTCCATGTAACTGCACCTCGACCTTCCCAACCTGAAACTAACCCGTGGTTTCCCGAATTCCACTGATGTCAAGGGATGATTCCATTCCACAGGATGTCATCAATATTCTAACAGCCTCTCAAAAACCTTCCACACATAAAATCTATCAAAGTAAATGCAAGAGATTCACTATAAGGGCTTGTACTCAAAATGTTGATCCCTTTTCAGCCTCTATTCCAGATGTTTTAAGTTTTCTTGCTTCCTTCATTCACTCTGGCTCCAGTGTTTCTACCACTTAGGTTCGATTTAAAGCAATTTCATCTTTTCATGTTGGCTTCAGGGATCATTCCTTGGCTGTCATTAAATTATGCAAAGCCTTTTTCAATGGTACTTTTCTTTTAAATCTACCTGTTAAGAGTCCTGTTCCTCTGTGGGGCATCGTATTTCATTTTGGAAGCCCTAAAAAGCCTCCTCTCGAACCAGCAGCAACAGCAGCGCTCAAGTTTCTGTCTTGCAAAAAACTTTTTTTTTCTAGTAGGAATTACCATAACTGGAAGAATTTCAGAATTACATGATCTGTCTTCAGTGTATCTATGTCTTATTTTTCAGAAAGACAGGGTAACCTTGACAACTAACCTGTCCATCATCCCCATGGTTGGTCCAGAGCATCATATCTCTCATTCAATTAATTTGCCAGTCTGCTTCCCCAACTGTCAAAACAAAGGGGATGGTTTGTTACATGTGCCGCATGTTCACAAACAGCTATGCTTTTACTTTCACAGAACAGCTTCCATTTGAAAAGATGAGCAACTATTCACTTCATTTGCTCTGAATAAATTGGGCAAAACATATCCAAAGTCTCTCTCTCCAGATGGTTGTCCAATTGTATTTCCATTGTTTACCAGTCACACAACAAACCAGTATCATGAAAACACACAGCCCATTCTACTAAAAGCCATGGCAACTTCTGCTGGCATCTTTATAAGGCACTCCTTGACTGATATATGCAAAGCAGCCACCTGGTCCTTTATTCCTTCATCAAACACTACAAACTGGATTGCATTTTTAGAGCTAGAGCTTCCTTCTGTGTTTCCATTCTGAAAGGGTTCCTGTCATAATACCACCCAGGAGTTCTGCAGCTTGGTATTCTGACCCACACATTGGGTCAGACGGACTGAATGAATTGGATATCACAGGTAAGTACTTACCATAATGATAGCTTATTTCTTTCCAGTCCAGCCAATCCAACAACACACCCTCCTTCCCCCTTCCATGTTATAAGACCTGAAGGATCAGCGTCTCTTAGTGTCTAGATCCAAAGAAGTACTGCTTGATAGTTACTGTTCTTCAGGTGTTAAACTTGATCTGAGGTTACTAGGTGAAAGAGACAATATGGGAAATAAGAACTCTTAAAGGGGCTTGAGGCTAAGGCTCTACCTCTGCCAGATCAAATCTGAACAGTGGCTCGAGGATCCAGATGTCATATAGGATGGACTGGCTGGAAAGGATGCATCTTTATGGTAGGTACATACCTTTTGTTTATAGCACAGATCAAATGCAGTATCATGTTTTTTCACATGATCATCAGGGCTTCACAAGGGGAGACCACCAGCACAATGTCTGTTATCTAGTCCATAGTCCTACCACTATAGACAAAAATATTCACTCATAAACTTGGATTCTAATAATGATGACAGTTCTCTCTTATTATGAGTCTTTACTTTGGTGTCTTCACAGGTGACATTGTTATCAGGCTCCCCTCTTTGGATATACTACTGCCTGAAGTCAGAGATGAATCATACCCTCATGATGAGGCCATCCAAATTGTGACATGGCCGGGGTCATGGTTTCAGTGCTGGATACAGGCAATTTGGAGACAGCTCTCACCCTAGTCAATGGGCATAGCCTCTGTGCTTGTGGAACCCAACCCAGACACACAAGAGGACATAGAAGCACAGAAAAATCACCAACACGTCTACTTTGAAAGGAATGTTTTCCCCTGCAGATCAGTTCCCCCTTGGTTGCCACAAGATCCCTGAGCACTGGGAAGACAGGAATGGGTGCCTGTACATGCCATGTGTACTGCTCTCACCTGAGCTAGTAATGTAAATCTTTGTGAATTAGCGAATGCGCAGGTTCATTCTACAGAGACATGTTAACAACATCACTGTCCTTGTGAAACAGTAGATGTTTTATGAAGAGTGTGAGTGAGTGAGTGAGTGAGTGAGTGAGTGAGTGAGTGAGTGAGTGAGTGAGTGAGTGAGTGAGTGAGTGAGTGAGTGATGAACTCTGGGAGTGCATGTCCCGCATGTATGATATCATGGACATGTTGTGCAGGGAAGTTGCATGATCCAGGTCTCACTGTATACACAGGATTCATTGTGGATACATCTCCTTTGGCCACTCATCTTCAGTGATGAGGTACACCATGGAAGTGGAAGGCCACTGTAAAACTCACACACAAAGTATCACTTATCAATACCTCCAGAGTGGAGGGAGTGCAGTATAGGACTTGGATGTCCTTGAGGGTGGGGCCATCATGCCACGTTGGTTCAATGGCTCACGTTCATCAAGTACTCCTTCATCTAGGCAATGTCTGGTTAGTGCCTGTGACTCTCACCTGAGAAGACAGTCCAACGCATGTTCTGTAAACACATCTGAAGTTGGCCTGAACCTCTTTGTAAGATTTCATGACAGTACTGCAACAAAAGTGGAGGCTGTGTCCCAGGACTTGCATGTCCACAAGGCTCAGCTACACACACATCCAGAACAATGGAGACAGTGCCCATTCCCTGCCTGCTGTACCCTTAAAACACTAAGTTAGATTCATCCATACCAACATAACCATACATTGAGAACACTTGACACTATGGTCCTCTCCAGCTGTACAGATGAAGATAACTGTGCCCTGACCTTTGTAATCTGTTACTTTGCTAGCCAGTGTTTTCTGTACAGTAAGGCCAGTCTGTGACTGGAATAGCATGCCTTGTTTTAAAGCCATACATCTCAACTGCTTAGTGTGAGAAATCTGTACAAAGCCTAAAATAATGTCAGGACAAAGGCCCAAAAATAGGGACTTATTTTAAATATTGCTCTTATAAACTTAGAAAGATGCTGGAATAACAGGATTTGCGTTAATATGTATTTTCTGAAGGATATGAAGTCTGAAACTCAAATGTATGTCATTATTTAGTGACTTCATTTCTCAGTGATTTGCCAGAAAACTACACTTTTTTGAGGAACAGAACAAAATATGAAGTAAAAATCTGAACATTCTGCAAAAATCTGGACAGTTAAAATGTATGTTTAAGGTATGTATGAAGGTATGTATGTATGTATCACTTTTTCTTTTCTGTGTGACTGCGTTTGTCTGGTTCATATTTATGAATCATCTGCTGCCTCTTAAGTAGTGCCATGACATACTGCATCAACATTCACCTGGCATAGTGCTCCCCTGTATCAGATTTCTTATCAGGTTCCTCTTCCACTGCCAGGTGTGGTACATCTTCCGCCTGCTTGTGTCTACCCTGCTACAAATGTTTACTTACAATGATATGGCACAGAATGAAAATATCCAGGTACATCCAGACAGAAGAAGATGGCTTTCAGCAGGCCAAACACAAGTTTGACAAGTTTTGTGACGGTGTATAGTGGTAAACATTCTATGCCGTTGTCTGGGGATTTCTTATAGATGTGGATAACTATGGCTCCAAGGCATATCTGGCATCTTCAGTAAGATGCCCTTGGATGAAATCACCCTGCACAAAGCACTGATATTAGTCATATGTGTGCCATATAGTGGAATTTGGATACTGGCTGGGTGGACTGCTGACATACACTGTATTATACTCTGCGCTTTACAGACCATCTGGAAGTTGATGACCTGGAAATCCTTATGGTTAATACTCTTTATTCTCTGTTCAGCATGTGGTGCCTTTATTGTAGTGTAGGAGCAGTCTATGGTCTACAGTACCTCAGAGAATTGGTCTGTGTCATAAAAAAAAACCTGCATGGTGTTAGCTCTCCTATGTATCATGTGAAAACTACATATGCTTCTCCTCATGCTATAGCAGGGCATTCAGGTGCTGATGTAGTATCCTTGAAGCAGAGGCCTGAGATGCACCCACCATATCCCCCATTGCTCATTGAAAGGTCCCTCCAGCTAGTATTTGCAAAACCACACATACCTCATTATCCACTGGCTGTATGCATCCTTTTGGCCTGCAAATGAGGGAAACACATCTTGATAAGCTCCTACACAGTGACTATCTATGTAGGAGTAGGCCACAATTTCACTGTTGTGGAGGTTACAAAATATTAGGTGTAGTCAGATGACTCAGCACCATCAAGGCGGTGATGTGTAACACCATGACTACCAGTAGCAAGTACAGCCTGCTGCATGCACAACTTTACTTAGCCTGTGGCTCTCCCATACATAACTACATGACTGTTGTTCTCTAAATTCCAAGATTTTACTGCCATCATTAACTTGAAGTTAGCAGTAGTATCTGTCTATATAAATATATAGATTCTCTTTCCTACAGTTTTCATCTGAATCCTTCCAAACCTAACTACTTCCTCTCTTGTCTCCTACCTTCATCAATATCTTCTAACTCTTCCTAGATCTCTCCACCAGAAATACTAAATAAATATATTATGTTACGTCAACTGCTATCACACCAGCTGGGTACTGCTCATATCATATGCATATAACTCATTTAATTGTATTCTGTATTTTTTTTTCAAATCATCTCATACAATATGTTTGTGTTAATCTGTGACTGTTTTCTTTTGCTTTATTATTGTTAATTTGCACTTATATTCTCTCCAAGGAGATAAAAGAGATTTGCCCAGCTGGACTTTCCTAGTAAAAAAATGATATTCCTCACCTGGAGTTAAGGGTTGGAATGTGGAATGGCCACCATCAGCGCTGCTATGGGCAGTCGCATTCTGCCTAGCTTTTGTCCTGGCACATCTCACCATGTCATTTGCTGTTTTTCTACAATTTCTCATTGTGTAGTTCCTTCCCTGTACAGCATCCATGTCAGCCACTAATTGATTCCATGCATTAGCTCTCCCTCTTACTCTCTCTCTGCCTCTTTTGGATCCCCTTTTCCAAAAAGATGTATTCCATATGTACTCACAAGGATATGATTCTTGCCAGGGCTGAAGTTATCTCTACAGTGTCATTTTCTCTCCCTTTGCAGCATTTTGAAAACTTCAATCACCAAACAGGGTAAAATTATACCTACTTCCCTTGTGTGATACTTTAATTAATTAATGTATTACATCCATGTGTGCTGAAAAATTCAGCTTTATGCAATACGCAAGATTGCATTATAAAAAGAAAAGAAGTTTGATAAGCACACGCTCATGTATGTCAGTGCTTAATTTAATGAAGATGGCCTGTAGTATGGCCCTGGTTGTCATTGTCAGAGACCAATGTCTGCAGTAAGCCACTAGACAGAGGTAGACAGCACACTGAAAATGTCACCTTACATATTCCAAAGCATTTCATGACTAATCAGACAAATATTATAAAATGGCATGACTTACCAGAAATAAACTAATGCTGATAAGGCTAATGTTGAAGAGGTGACACACAATCACACAGATAACTGCCTTTTCCTACTAACTTTAGGTAATCTCTGCTTTCAATGAACATTTTTAGTTCATTCATGCTTTTCCTGCTTTTTGTGGACTTTTCTGGTTAGATCTTTCCATTTCAGGCTTCTATGATGACAGCTACCCTAATTTCCCCTACACATCACAGGTAAGATGCAATATGTCACACAACTTTAAAATAAAGCATCACTTGAGATTTTAATACTAAGATTGTTGAGTAACCTCCCTGTCACTGCTACATGGAACAATTTCAGTACATGTAAATACCTTTGAGAACATGTAAAACACAACTTGAATATCACATTCCAATAAGACTACTATTTATTTCAGTTAAAAATTTCAGTGTATGAAGTAATAGTCTGTCCTTAAATATATCCTCCTATTGTACAAAACTATTCCACTGTTAGCATCTCAATAGGTAACAACTCTATAAGGGTGTATAGGCTGAGCAGAGTGATGTCATACTGTGGTGGGTGCAGATCACACCCTAACATTCCTTGTCTCAGAGTCATACAATTAATTTTGAACTTGGTACTTCATAGCTATGGAGTCCTTTATACCTCTCAAGTGTATTATTCTGAGTGTTAAAAAAAACATGTTCCTCAAAGTTTCACATTGAAAGAGTCCGTCACACACTCATACCTAGGACTTTTTAACTGAAATCTATTGCAAATAGTGCTGGATCAGATTAATTCATCAAAAGAACTTTCTATAGGTATTTAATAGCAAATTTTAACCATCCTGTGAACTTTCTAGTTGATGTTTTTACTAAGCTATAAGTAGGTGTGTGAAGGCTGCCAGCCTAGCCAGATAGAATTTTGCAAATAATTCTGTTATTTGTAAATATGAATGTAAACTACAGGCTTGTTGTCTTGAATGTAAAGAAATAGTGTTACATGTGGAACTGGAAATAAATGTGGCAACAGTGCACTCTACTGACCAAAGTAAAGCATGTGGAGACCCTTTGATGTAGACAGTGGTGCTGAAGGGTCTAGATGAAGAAATTCTTGCTATTTCTTTAACCAAAAGTTAAATTGCTAGATTTAAACATCCAAATATATTTTTATTGCTCTGCTTCCTGACCAGCTGCAAGATAACACAATGAGATGTTAAGAATGTAAATGCAGTTTCTGTTAGCCTTGAAACCAAGGGAAGTGTGGAGAATGATGTAATGTGTAGCCTGGGAACCCCAGGAAAGTGTGAAGAATGATGTAATGTGAATCAGAACTGCAATTTTAATTTAAACAGAGAAAACCAGAGATTATTAAGCTTTTTTGTCTTGACCATCCAGTTCGTCAGCACTCTGCCTGTTTTCTTATGTAAGTTTATCTTAGACTTGTGTTTTCTTTTAGAAATAGCTAAGAGCTAGAAAGATTAGACTAAGTGTTTTTCTGCGATATCAGAACTGTACTACTGAATTATTTTAAGTATTTCTCTGTGATATCTGAACTCTTGACTAGCACTGTGTAGTAAGAAGTATTGTCTTCTGTTTTTATTGTTTATTATTAAATATTTTAAAACCTTTCAACTGTGGCTGTTTTGTGTAGAGATAATTTAAGCTCTAGCATACATTGCATATTTATAGTGATTACTGTACGAAGTCCATCTAGTAAGCCTTGACTGTTTAGTTATACTACCAATTGGATAACACTTTTGCACAGTAATTGGACACCCTTTTAAGGGCCTTTGAGTAGCTGATAAATTTTAGCTGGGTAGTGGCAGGCAGTACTACCGTATAGTCTGGGTAATAGGGGCACAGCTGGAGAACTTGTGCCAGCCTTTCCCAGGAGTGTCTGTGTGGTTGTATAAACTCTTATCTCAAAGTGTGTGTGTGTGTGTGTGTGTGTGTGTGTGTGTGTGTGTGTGTGTGTGTGTGTGTGTGTGTGTGTGTGTGTGTGTGTCAGCTACTTGGGCAGGGACATGAAGCGCTGGTTGGATAGAGAGGGTGCTGGAGGTTTTAGCTTGCCCAGCTAGGCTGAGATATGGACCCTATAGCTGTGCCAGTGGGGAGTCTTATTGGGGACCTGGAGAGCAAGGGAGCAACCAGCCCCAGACTGACTGTGATCTCTGTGTGCTCTTAAGGGAAATTGCACTTTACTGTGTGTATTTGTTATCCTTTCTTCATATATGAGACACCCTCTCTGGTGTTAGTGGTGAGGATTGAGGCTCCTTGATTGCTGGGCCAGGACACGAGCATCACATATTGTCTGGCAGTGGTGGGATATCCACATCACATATTAACTGGTGGCAAATACTAATTGGCTTGTAGTAGTATGGGTAGAGTGAATTCCTGTAGCTTGTGTACAGTGAGCTTTGAAGGTGTTTTGTACTCTAAATCAGCCACGCAGTGAATACTCAGAGTTCAAAACACAATTGTTTTATTTCTTTTGTTAGCTTAGTTATTCAGGGTGAACAGGCAGCATGTCAGCAGAGGAGTATGGAAAGCTGACAAGGAGCCAGCTGGTGGATATGTGCCAGGCTAGGGGACTGGTGCATGGAAACCTGACTAAGTCAGACCTGATTGCAGAGTTGGTTACAGCTGCATCAGAAAACAGCATCCAGGAGGACAATTGGACTGGCAGTGGAGATATAATACCCTTGGAGAATGGACAGCTCAACCTTTCTGCAGAGGACTTAAAAATCCATCTGGAGCTAAAGAGACTTGAGTTGGAGGCCAGGCATTTGGAGATAGAAGCTGAGGAAAAGAAGAGGCAGATGAAGCATGAGAGAGAAATGCTGACTCTTCACCAGAGTCATGGAGGTAATGGGGAAGGGAGTAACTGGACCCCAGAAGGATTAAAGGTCAGTAAATTTCTTCCGCAGTTTAATGAGGGGAATAATTTTGGTAGTTTCATTCATATGTTTGAGAGGGTATATAAACAGTATAGTGTTGACCAAAGGCTATGGGTACAGTTCCTGACCCCTTACTCCAAGGAAAAGCTGTAATTGTATTGTCTAAAATGTCTAACATTGCATGTTTTGATTATACTTCTGTAAAAAATTGTCTATTAGAGTTTATTAAGCTAACACCTGAAACATATAGGAAAAAGTGTATTGAGCATAGATGCAAGGCAGATGAAAGTGTTGTGAATATGTTGCTGAACTGAGCACTTATTTCCATAGGTGTGTGAGTGGATGTCAGGTCACCACTTTTGAAGGGCTGGCAGACCTTTTGGTGAGGGAACAAGCCCTTAGCACTTTGCCTGAGGACATGAGGATCTGGTTAGCTGATAGACAATGTGCTACTTCAGATGAGTTGGGGAAGAAAGGAGACCTATACCTAGCAAGCAGGGCAGCCCTGCAAAGGAAGGGGACCCCCAGTTCTGCTCATTGGTGTAATGGAACCCATGGTGGGCAGCACAGACTGCCCCAACAGAATCTGCCAGTAGCAGGGGAAGCCAGTAGTCCAGGTACACACCCAGGAGCTATGGTTAAATGTCTTGAATGCAACCAGTGGGGCCATGTGGCATACAGTTGTCCACAGAGGCAAGGTGGAGAATAAAAGGTGATGGAACCAGTAAGTGTGAAAGAGAAAATGCCAATAGTAGGTTGTCTTGAGACAACAGGGATACAAAATTGCCATCCTGCAGGTGTCCTGATAGGGAAGAATTTGGATGAGGCAGTACCATGTGCTTATGCAGTTACATGCAGTCAGGCTAGGAGACAAGCATGTGGGTCTGGTAGCCTGGGGGAGACCCAGACAGACTGCATACTTGCAACCAGGATTGGTGAGGTGGTTACTTCAGTGAGGGATCTACTCTGTAGCAGTGAGACTGAATGTGAGCCACAGCTGCTTGGGGGTATTGATGGTCCCTTGGACAGTGTGACTGCAAAAGTAGAAGTGAGTAGTAGTATCCTGGGAAGGGTTACAAGGAGAGAGTTGAGACAGGCTCAGCTCTCAAACCCTACATTGCAAGGCCTGAGGCAGGTAGCTAAGGAGGCACCTGATTCTCAAGGAAAGGGGGATCTGTATACTGGGATATAGGGTTACTATGCAGAGCATAGACCCCTGTGGGAGGGCTAGAAGATGAGAGAGTACAGCAGTTAGTAGTGCCTAGAGCCTACCATCTGGCTCTTCTAACCATAGCCCATGATATTCCCTTTGCATGTCATATGGGCATAAAATGTACAGAGACGTATAATGCAGAATTTGGGGCCTGGAATTTCCAGAGATGTAATAGGGTACTGCAGGACCTGTGAGCAGTCCCAAAAGGTAGGCAAAGCAGGGGACAAGGTGAGAGCTCCTTTGATGCTTTTGCCTGTGATTGATGAGCCATTTCAGAGGGTAGCTATGGATATTGTGGGTCCTCTGAGTACCCCAAGTTCCACAGGGAAAAAGTATATCCTAGTGGTAGTAGATTATGCTACATGATACCCTGAGGAAGTGGCTTGGTCTTCCATTGAGGCAAAGAAGGTGGCAAATGCTTTGTTAGAGATTTTCAGCAGGGTAGGTTTCTCAAAAGAAATACTGACAGAGGTGCCAATTACATGTCAGACCTGCTGGCCTGTCCATGGAAGTCCTGTGGGATGAAGCACATGAAGACCACCCCCTACCATCCCCAGACTAATGGTCTTGTTGAGAGGTTAAACACTACAATCAAGTCCATGCTATGGGCATTTGCAGATCAGTTTAAGAGGGAGTGGGACAAATACTTGCCCCATCTGTTCTTTGCTTAGAGAGAGGTTCCCCAGGAATCCACAGGTTTTTCACCTTTTGAGTTTCTGTGTGGACATAGGGTGAGGGACTTTCAGATTTAATTTGAGATGAGTGGGAAGGTGAGTGTGAGTCTCACAAGGAGTCTGTTGTGGAATATGTTCTGAACCTCAGGACAAGTCTCAGAGAACTCATGGGCTTGGCCCAGGAGAACCTGGCAGAAGCCCAACAACAGAAAAAGGTGTGGTATGACAGGAATGCTTGAGCTAGAGAGTATGCTGTGGGGCAGCAGGTAATGGTTCTCATTCCTGTCAGACACAACAAGCTGCAGGCAGCTTGGAAGGGACCCTGCAAGGTGGTAAGAAAGGTAAGCAATGTTAATTACATGGTGGAACTGCTAGGCAGAAGGCAGGGGCACAAACTGTACCATGTTAACATGATGAAACCTTACCATTATAGGGAGGCCCTTGTGCTGAGCATTTGCAGTGGATTGCAAGAGGAGTCTTAGGGAGATCTGGGAACTGATCTCGTCAGTGAGGCTCAGGCTGACACCTCAGTGGAAGGGGTAGCAATGTCCCAGCAGCTATCACCTACCCAAGTTCGAGAAATCTGAGCAGTGTTGCAGGACTTTAGGGACATGTTCACTGGGAAACCAGGGTACACCCACCTGGAGCAGCACCAGGTAGATACAGGACCCCAAAGGCCTATTAGGCAGGCCCCTTATAGAGTGCCTGAGAAAGTCAAACAGACTCTGAGGGAGGAGGTACAGAAGATGTTGGAACTAGGGGTGATTCAAGAGTCCAACAGTTCCTAGGCCTCCCCAGTGGTGCTGGTGCCAAAGAAGAATGTCAGCACCAGGTTCTGTGTGGACTACAGGAAATTAAATAGTCACACAGAGTCAAATGCTTACCCCATGCCTAGGACAGATGAGGCCCTAGAGCAGCAGGGTGGGGCTAAGTATCTTATAATCATTGATCTTACCAAGGGTTACTGGCCAGTGCCCTTGACTCCCACTGCTAAAGAGAAGTCAGCCTTTGTGACTCATTTTGGTTTTTATGAGTTCACAAAGATACCCTTTATGGGATGAAGAATACCTCAATGACTTTCCAGAGGCTGGTAGATTGTATCCTAGTAGAAACAGGAAGGTTTGCCCTTGCTTACTTAGATGATATTCCCATCTACAGCCATTTCTGGCCAGAACACCTTCAGCATGTCAGGGAGGTGCTGGGCAGACTACAGAGGGCAGGGTTGACCATTAAGCTGAGCAAATGTCAGGTGGGTATGGCAGAGGTCTCCTACCTAGGACATAGTGTGGGGAGTGGTAAGATAAGGCCAGAACCTGCCAAAGTGGAAGCCATTCAGGCATGGCCTGCACCTGTTACTAAAAAGCAGGTGAGGGCATTTGTAGGGACAGAGGGTACTACAGAAAGTTTGCCCCCAGTTATAGTACCATAGCTGGTCTCCTCACAGACCTGACAAGGAAGAACAGGCCAGATAAGGTAGTGTGGACCCCAGCATGTGAGCAGGCATTCCAGAAGCTTAAAGAAGCTTTGGGAGGACCCCCTGTGTTAGCCAGTCCAGATTACAGCAAATAGTTTGTTGTGCAGGTGGATGCTTTGAACCATGGGGTGGGGGCTGTACTTAGCCAGATTTCATCAGAGGGAGAAGAGCATCCAGTGGTTTATCTCAGTCATAGGCTCCAACCCAGGGAGGAATGCATTGCAGCTGTAGAAACAGAATGTCGAGCCATAGTGTGGGTACTGCAGAAACTTCAGCCTTATCTGTATGGAAGGAAATTCACTGTTATGACAGATCACAACCCCCTAACATGGTTAAACAGAACCAGCCAGCAAAATGTCAGGTTGCTAAGATAGAGCCTGGTGTTGCAAACATATGCTATGTCAGTGCAGCATCACAGTGGGGTTAGCAATGCCAATGCAGATGGGCTCTTAAGACAGGGAATGGGGTAAGGTACACTCATCTAGACCTAACCCTCTCAAGCAGCGTTTCTCAAGGGTCATTTGAAAAACTAGCTTGAGTTCTCCCGGGGAGAGAAATGTGAAGGCTGCCAGCCTAGCCAGATAGAATTTTGCAGATAAGTCTGCCATTTGTAAATATGAATGCAAACTACAGGCTTGTTGTCTTGAATATAAAGAAATAATGTTACATGTGGAACTGGAAATAAATGTACAACAGTGCACTCTACTGACCAAGGTAAAGCATGCGGTGACCCATTGATATAGACAGTGGTGCCGAATGGTCTAGATGAAGAGATTCTGGCTATTGTTTTAACCAAGAGTTAAATTGCTAGATTTAAGCATCCACAT
Source organism: Protopterus annectens (assembly GCF_019279795.1). Classification (NCBI taxonomy): domain Eukaryota; kingdom Metazoa; phylum Chordata; order Ceratodontiformes; family Protopteridae; genus Protopterus; species Protopterus annectens. Next base: position 1,192,661,066 of record NC_056741.1, read on the forward strand.
GTATTTTTATTGCTCTGCTTCTTGACCAGCTGCAAGATAACAAAAGGAGATGTTAAGAATGTAAATGCAGTTTCTGTTAGCCTGGGAACCAAGGGAAGTGTGAAGAATGATAAAATGTGTAGCTTGGGAACCCCAGGAAAGTGTGAAGAATGATGCAATGTGAATCGGAACTGCAATTTCAATTTAAACAGACAAAACCAGAGATTATTAAGCATTTTTGTCTTGACCATCCAGCTCATCAGCACTCTGCCTGTTCTTTTATGTAAGTTTATCTTAGACTTGTGTTTTCTTTTATAAATAGCTAGGAACCAGAAAGATTAGACTAAGTGTTTTTCTGTGATGTCAGAATTGTACTACTGAATTATTTTAAGTATTTCTCTGTGATCTCTGAACTCTTGAATAGCACTGTGTAGTAAGAAGCATTGTCTTGTGTTTTTATTATTTATTAAATATTTTAAAACCTTTCAACTGTGGCTGTTTTGTGTAGAGATAATTTAAACTCTAGAGCACATTGCATATTTATAGGGATTACGGCACCAAGTCACTCTAATAAGCCTTGACTGTTTAGTTATACTACCAATTGGATAATAATATGGCACAGTAATAATTGGACACCCTTTTAAGGGTCATTGAGTAGCTGATAAATATTAGCTGGGTGGTGGCAGGTGGTACTACCGCATAGTCTGGGTAATAGGGGCACAGCTGGAGAACCTGTGCCAGCCTTTCCCAGGAGTGTCTGTGTGGTTGTATAAACTCTTATCTCAAAGTGTGTGTGTGTGTGTGTGTGTGTGTGTGTGTGTGTGTGTGTATGTGTGTCAGCTACTTGGGCAGGGACATGAAGCACTGGTTGGACAGAGAGGGTGCTGGAGGTTTTAGCTTGCCCAGCTAGGCTGAGATATGAACCCTATAGCTGTGCCAGTGGGGAGTCTTATTGGGGACCTGGCGAGCAAGGGAGCAACCAGCCCCAGACTGACTGTGATCTCTGTGTGCTCTTAAGCAAAATTGCACTTTACTGTGTGTATTTGTTATCCTTTCCACCTATATGAGACACCCCTCACTGGTGTTAGTGGTGAGGATTGAGGCTCCTTGATTGCTGAACCAGGGGACAGGCATCACAAGGTGTTCCACATTTTGCTCATTTGTTCCACATTATGATAGGCAGTGTTCCTCATTTTGGGGATGGTAGGTTGAGAGCAATGCAGTCCATTAAAACCCAGGGTTATTTCCCAAGCTTATCAAAAAAAATGGACCAAACCAGTCTTCTACCTGCTGCAGGAGTCATTCTTGTGGAAGCTGGAGTAGCCCACATTGGGTGGAAATGGAAAAGCAGAAGTGACATCTGACAGGAATTGAATGATCACAGGTGCTCTTCAACAGGGATAAATTCCAATGGGATCAATACTGCCATAGATGTGATGTCTTACAGAGATGGAGAAGAGAATGGTCATTTGTTGTATTTATTATACAGTGCAATTCAGGCAGAAAGCAGAATGACTATAATAACTATGTTGTATTAATAGGTTCATAAAGTTTAATGATTGCTTATTGGTAAACATCAACATGGAGTGTAACTTGTACTAGCATTATGTTGCAACACCATATGAACAGCTATTGGTAATGTTTTGGTGATTTACTAAATGCTTCTCCACTTCAGCAATGGCTAATGCACTCAGATATCACACCTAACATAGAGAGAGAGAGAGAGAGAGAGAGAGAGAGAGAGAGAGAGAGAGAAGGGGTTATGCAGAAATTGTCTGAATTACATAATATTGAAAGTTTGCATTTGTGCCGGCAGCAGCGCTTTAATCCCTGCTGAATTTATGATGATGATATCATTGCCACACCATAGAACTAAGGCCAGTCATAGAAACACACATACACAGTCAAACATTAGTGGCAGTAATTATTTGCACTGTAAAATGATCAGTTAAAAATTGCTTGGAAGAACAACAACACCTGCAGGAAAGTGACATTCTTCAAAAGAACTATCTTCTGAGGTCACCATGGTAGCATCTCTTTTAAAAGCAGATTAAGACACGAATCACCAGCCTCCTTCCAACACACTCTATGGTGCCTCTGAGTGTATCAAATCAGGAATGTTCAATACTGGCTGTAGCAATTTATTTAGAGTTGTACACTATTCTCATTTTGAAGCAAAGGTATTCACCACTATAGCTTTTCTATTAACTTTGCAATAAATATTTCTCCAACGCTCATTCACACATTTACAGAGTAATAATTTGCATCGCCTCAGAAAAAGACAGTGGACTGCTTTAGAAAATGGGTTGATATCAATGATAAGATTTATAAATAAAGATAACACAAGTTAAAAATACTAAAATACTTGTAGCCTAAGGGCAGACGTAAATGTGATGAGGATGCAACATTCTTTTTCTCCCATTTTTTTCTCATATGTCTACAGACATTCACTGATGATATCCAGTATAACTGTGACCAGTATCAGAAGAGTGTCTCATGTGTCACCAAGAAGATCCAGTATAACTGTGACCAGTACCAGAAGAGTGTGTCATATGCCCCTGACAGTCACTGAGATGATCCAGTATAACTGTGACCAGTGCCAACCGTGTGTCATATGTCCCAGCCAGTCACTGAGGAGATCCAGTATAACTGTGACCAGTACCAGAAGAGTGTGTCATATGCCCCAGACAGTCACTGAGATGATCCAGTATAACTGTGACCAGTGCCAACAGTGTGTCATATGTCCCAGCCAGTCACTGAGGAGATCCAGTATAACTGTGACCAGTACCAGAAGTGTGTGTCATATCTCCACAGCCAGTCACTGAGGAGATCCATTATAACTGTGTCCAGTACCAGAAGTGTGTGTCATATGTCCACAGCCAGACACTGAGGAGATCCACTATAACTGTGACCAGTACCAGAAGAGTGTGTCATATGTTCTAGCCAGTCACTGAGGAGATCCAGTATAACTGTGACCAGCACCAGAAGAGTGTGTCATATGTCCCCAGCCAGCTACTAAGGAGATCCAGTATAACTGTGACCAGTACCAGAAGAGTATGTGTCATATGTCCCCAGCCAGTCACTAAGGGGATCCAGTATAACTATGACCAGTAGCAGAAGAGTGTGGCCCAGCTCACACAACATGTTGATAAAGGTGATAAATAGCAATGAATATTAAGTAATGAAAGAATACAGTAATAAAAATATGGTACCACTGATTAATGCAGTACCACCTTTCCTGTTGTGAAATAGTCATTGCATCAATAATCATTACATAAAAACAAAGATATTCCTATAAATGTATTATACTGAACCACTGAAGCAGAAGGAACTGTAATACATACATGCTTGTATACATACATATATTTCAAGCACAGGCATTAATGTCCTTCTAGCCTGCCAATATACCAAAACAGTTGTTCCCATAGTAAGTATCCAGTCTAATTTGGTAGACTATTCCATATATCAGTTGCTCTCTCAGATAATCAACTAGAACACTTTCATTCCTGTAGAATCTTCTACATATGTTGTCTGATGATTCTCTTCTACTTTATGCTAACACTAAACATTCCCAGAGGTAGCTTTCTCTAAATACCCTACACACCAAAGTAAGGTCTCCTCTTAAATATCTATGAGATACAAGTTTAGATATTTTGGTCTTTCATGTTAACTTAAAGTTTCACATCTGTAGATTCCCTTCATATATTTCTGCTGTACTCTTTCCAGTTTATTCATGATCGTTTTCTTATTGGGTTTCTGTACTGTTATTCCAAACTCAAGTTTGAGTGTAATATAACTAACAAACAATGACTTTATCATTTCTGATTTCCTAGACTTTATAAATCATTTTATACAACCTATAGTTCTATAGTTGTCATTAACCAATCAGTTGATATGATTAGAAAAACTTCAAAGCTGGATGTACTCATATAACCACATACTTAAATGAATCTACAGTTTCAATCACATTGTGTTGTATTAAGTATTTACCATTATGCCTCCCAAATCTCATATACTTAACTTTTTATTCATTTATCATCATCTTATTCTCCTGTGCCCAGATGATAAATTTAGTCTAGTTTTTTCTTCAAACATGCCCTTTCAGTAACACATTTTACCAATTATTCAAGTCTTCTGTACACAGACTGTAGAACACTGCAGATGAAAAAGATCTGAAAAATACAATCTAAACAAGTATGGACCTAAGATAGTGTCATGTGTGACACCCTAACTGTAACCTTGAATTTCACGTCCAATTACTGTATGATACTTGAAATGTCCTGTTTGTAAATGATGCAGTTATCTATCTTATCAAGAGTACACCAATACCTAGTTGTTCCAATTTATTGATCAGTAATTTGTGTATGACCCCATCAAATGCTGAAGCTAAATCTGCATAAATTAGAATGAGAAGGCAGTCCAACACATGTTCTGCAAACACATCTGAAGGTGGCCTGAACCTCTTTGTAAGATTTTATGACAGTACTGCAACATAGGTGGAGGCTGTGTTCCAGGACTTGCAAGTCCATAAGGTTCAGCTCCATACATACAGAACAATGGAGACAGTGCCCACTCCCTGTCTGTTGTACCCTAGTCTCCCCACCCCCATGTCTGGCACTTGCAGCTTGTAGTTAGATTCATCCATATCAACATAAACATATAATCGGTCATCAAGGACACAACACTATGGTTATCTTCAGCTGTACAGGTGAAGATAAATGTGCCCTGCTTTGTGGTGCTCCCCTTTCTTTGGTGCCCTAAGCACGTGCTTGCTTTATGGTTCTGCCTTTTCCTTGGTGACCTAAGCACATGCTTGCTTTATGGTTCTGCCTTTTCCTTGGTGTCCTAAGCATGTGCTTGCTTTATGGTCCTGCCTTTTCTTTGGTGCCCTAAGAACATGCTTGCTTTGTGGTGCTCTCCTTTCCTTGGTGTCCTAAGCACGTGCTTGCTTTATGGTTCTGCCTTTTCCTTGGTGTCCTAAGCATGTGCTTGCTTTATGGTTCTGCCTTTTCCTTGGTGTCCTAAGCATGTGCTTGCTTTATGGTTCTGCCTTTTCCTTGGTGCCCTAAGCACATGCTTGCTTTATGGTTCTGCCTTTTCCTTGGTGTCCTAAGAACGTGCTTGCTTTATGGTTCTGCCTTTTCCTTGGTGTCCTAAGCACATGCTTGTTTTATGGTTCTGCCTTTTCCTTGGTGTCCTAAGCACTTGCTTGCTTTATGGTTCTGCCTTTTCTTCAGTGCCCTAAGAACATGCTTGCTTTATGGTGCTCTCCTTTCCTTGGTGTCCTAAGCACATGCTTGCTTTATGGTTCTACCTTTTCCTTGATGTCCTAAGCATGTGCTTGCTTTATGGTTCTGCCTTTTCCTTGGTGTCCTAAGCACGTGTTTGCTTTATGGTTCTGCCTTTTCCTTGGTGTCCTAAGCACGTGCTTGCTTTATGGTTCTGCCTTTTCCTTGGTGCCCTAAGCACATGCTTGCTTTATGGTTCTGCCTTTTCCTTGGTGTCCTAAGCACATGCTTGCTTTATGGTTCTGCCTTTTCCTTGGTGTCCTAAGCATGTGCTTGCTTTATGGTTCTGCCTTTTCCTTGGTGTCCTAAGAACGTGCTTGCTTTATGGTTCTGCCTTTTCCTTGGTCTCCTAAGCACGTGCTTGCTTTATGGTTCTGCCTTTTCCTTGGTGTCCTAAGCACTTGCTTGCTTTATGATTCTGCCTTTTCTTCAGTGCCCTAAGAACATGCTTGCTTTATGGTGCTCTCCTTTCCTTGGTGTCCTAAGCACATGCTTGCTTTATGGTCCTGCCTTTTCCTTGGTGTCCCAAGCATGTGCTTGCTTTATGGTTCTGCCTTTTCCTTGGTGTCCTAAGCACGTGCTTGCTTTATGGTTCTGCCTTTTCCTTGGTGTCCTAAGCACGTGCTTGCTTTATGGTTCTGCCTTTTCCTTGGTGCCCTAAGCACATGCTTGCTTTATGGTGCTCCCCATTCCTTGTTGCTCTAAGAATGTGTTCACTTTGCTATTTAATTATTCATCACTTTTGGCACCATTTTTGCTGATTCTGTCTTTAGTTGGGATGGTAGTTTTCTATTTCTGTCCTGCATTTTATCCTGTTATCTCAATTCTTTCATTCCAAAGCATCCTATATGAAAGGTTACTCTACTCATTATTCTTTATGCCACGATTTGAAGATTATTTTCATTTTTCTCTTATCTAATTTCTTCCTAGTAGGCATTTTTTTATGATTTGCATTCATAGATTATTTTAATCATCCTCTTCCTGCCCCTATAGCAGTGAATCAGGCTGGCTCTTAATTTCTAGCTTTTCTAGAATATTTTCATCTTAACTTTCACATTTCTGTTTTCTACCTTGCCTCCAGAAATTTTTTCCTGGTTACCCAGGATCATTGTTTAGTGAAGCAGATGCTCTGAACGCATACTTTGGATCCATTGATCAGTGCCTCCTGAAAGGACTAGTTAGTTAAAAAATAATAAATAAATACATAAATAAGTTTAAAAAGAGCTCAGGATAAACCCCTTTTCAAAATGTCTGGAACAGGCTATTTAGCAGCAGTACATCATTGTTTTTTTATTTCTTGTTTGGGTGTCAGTGGCATTACCTTTTTTTTATTTCTTTTTTGGGTGTCTCAGTGGTGTTATCTTTTTTTAATTACTTTTCTTGACCCTCTGCCCTTTCCAACTCCACCCATTCATTTTGTACTGGCAAGAGTCAGAAAACTGGTGAAGTGTTCATCAATGCTCACTTCTGTCATTTTCATTAAGGTCAATGAATAAAGTGAATGTATTTTTTATTCCAGAAAATCATTTTATATGGTTTGAGCAAGGTGCTTTTTCTTATAGAACTGCAAGCCTGTGACATAAAGAATCCATGGCCTCCAATACCTGTCCTATGCTGACAGGCTGAAATCACTATCACTCTACTCAGTATCATACAGATTGCTCAGAGATGATCTGTGTCTCACCTACAAGGCAATCTCAGACCCTGCTCTACTAGAGATGATTCATACCATAAGTCTAACTCCTCTCGCATTACTTGCTTGAAAGGCCTAAATCTAATATGCAACATCAACAAAACCTGCTGGAGAGACAGGTTTGTCTCCCAGAGGCTGTCCTGTCTCTGGAATAGACTTCCCATACATGTCAAACAGAGTACTTCACTGATCCTCTTAAAGCGCAACCTTGATAAGTGGATGGGAAACCAAACATTTGTCGCAGGAGTTCCACCTGTGTCCCTCACTGACACAGGTCACAGATGCTGTCTGAGGTGTCTTTTTGGGTATAAACTGTTGGCTAGACTTGTAAGGGCCCCTGAGCCATTAGCCTAGTAACCTCCTATGATCCTATGATCCTAAATCTGGATAGTCACTTTGAATTTACATTTCTACAGGGGCTGAAATGTTAAGATTTTGTATAAATGTTGTGACACATTACACTTTAGTCACAAGGGTGTCTATCGCCTGTATAACACTTATTAACAAATACACTGTTAAATCATTTTATGTTTTGTGGTTCATTTTCTCTTTTTGAAAAATATGCCCCTTAGGTAGCTAAAGGACAAAATCTTTGCCAAAGAATCAGTAACTCAACACTGTGCTGTACTTTATGTTTTCACATCTATTTCATCATAGAAAATTAATATAAAACTGCCACATGTCATTCCAGTGGTAAATTATACTTCTACATTTAATTTATTTATTTTGTTTAAGAAAGCATTCTCCATTTCCTTCCTGGTACATGTTTTCATCTCCTTTCTATGGCTCCATGTCAGGTAACCATGTTTGTGATTAGAGAGCATAAATGATGAAACTACCAAATGCCATGTGATCTTACATGTGCTCTTAGATGTGCAGGTGATCATACCTGCAGTCTGCTAATCAGCAGTGGCTGCTGTTATTGCCGGAGATATGACCAGCATGTTCTGTGACTTGTATTTATGTGCATGTAGTGGAAACATTAAAAGACAGAGATATATGAAACAATAAAACAGTAAGTGCCTCCCATGTAAACAGCAGTGAATACTTTTTGTCATCTGAAACTGCTGAAAAACTGACTTACTTTACTGACTGACATACAGTGCCTTGTCAGTTTGTCTTGTATTTCACCTGTACATTTCTTTGTCTTCTTTACTTTTAATCCTACCAAGTGCTTCTGTTTTCTTTCTTATTTTCTTTGGACATCTTTTCTGCTCCACTTTTGCCTACTTTTACATTCTCTGTATATGCTTTCTCACCACTTTCTTTATGATTGTCCCTGCCTCCTCATTTTATATTTTTTCCATAATGTTCCTCTGGCTGTAATTATACATTCACCATTTGCTGACTCATCTCCATCAGACAGATACCTTTGAAACATTTTCTTAGAATCCTGCAAACATTTCCTTGTCTCAATATTTGCTTTCTCCTACATTTCTTTCAACACTACATCATCTTTTTCTCTTCCATCTGCCTCCCTGTTTCTCCAGGCTGCCACTGAGCATGGAATGGAAACAGGAAGTGCTCATCCAAAATGGGTTCCAGTTGCAACAGTGATGAGTACAGGTTTTTATTGAAATACAGTTTTATATACAGTGTATATTATTTACATAATTACAATACTTATAAATAGTTACAATCATTCACTTCTTATACATATTATATTCACCTCCCAGACCCTTTCTTCCACAACAAAAAACATATTTTTTCCAAAATCTTTGCCAAGTCCCATTTTCCATTAAACTTAATTTCATTTATTATTTCAGCCCATATTGTCCAAGAAATATAAAAGATTATTCTGTCCATTTTCTTTGTTTTTTTCTTGTTTTCTTCCATTACTATCAAAACAAATTCAGTTAGATCCAAATTTGTGTTCCACCTTTATAATACCCTTAAATATGCTGCAATTACATATTTCATTCCATAATTGTTTCACTCTAACACATTGCAAATAACATGTTCTGTTGTTTCATACTCTCCACATATATGACAAATTCTATTTTGTTTACTTTTATAAGACATGTTTGCCTTAAACAGTAAATCTCTTATTGATAACCTCCATAAAAAATCATTGCATTCATACATTTTTTCATACCATTTATATTTCATTCTTATTGCATTCTTCTTTTCCATTTACTAATTCTTCCTATGGATCAACAAAATAAAAAGCTTTCATAATATTCCAATACCATTCCTTTCTATGTATCTCCTTCTTCTTTCAGCTTTTCCCGGTTAGGGGTCACCACAGTGGATCACCTGTCTGCTCATGATTGGCAGTGGAGTTTTACGGTGTCGAGTTGCCATCCTGGCGCCCAACCTTCCACAGAAGGCACATACATGCACACACTCACACCTAGGGCCAATTTAGAGTGTCCAATCCACCTACAGCATGTCTTTGGGATGTGGGAGGAAACCGGAGCACCCAGAGGAAACCCACACAACCACAGGGAGGACATGAAGACTCTGCACAGAAGGAACCCCAGCCAAGAATCAAACCGGAGAACCTCTTGCTGTGAGGTGGCAATGATAACCGCTGCACCACTGTGGCCACCCACCTCTACCCTACTCATTTTTAGTTTTCAATTTATAATTTTATTTTGATAGTCTTTTTTCTATTCATTTATGATTTCTTTAAATCTTTTACCTGTTTTCATTTTCTTCCAAAAATGATACAATATATCTCATAATAACATTAATCAAACTTTCTTCATATAACTTTTCAATTACTTATACAAATTCATTGATGCTGCATACAAAATATGGTTAATTAATCACATTCCCCCTTGTTATTTACTGATTATAAAGTATCCCTTTTTTGACAGCATTTATCTGGACCCCAGCATAAATGAAAACAATATATTCATTAACTCCTTTTCATATATAGTTGGAATCATATATACATTTGCTATATATGCAATCTTTCCTAGTATTATAGCATTTATCAGATCAGTGTTCTTTCTTTATGACAAACAAAATGACTTCCAAAAAGAAATCATATTTATTATTTATGTATTTATTTATTTTACAGCTTGTTTACCAGGATAGTCCATTGGGCCAAAGGAGCCCATTTTCAATGGAGTCCTGGGGAGAAAATCTCCAACAAGGTTAAACAAGTGATAAAGTAATTAGACAAACACCAACAAAATGTTACAAAATATATACATTTGTAAAATGTGTAGTATACAATGAAATAAGAGATCTACTAACAAAAGAAATAGTAGTACAAAATGTTTTTACAGGGCAATCAAAGGTACTATCTATATGTATGTATATTTACATAGTCTGCACAAGTGAACTTCTCAAGTCAGATTACAAAAAAAAACAAGAAAGAAGAAACAGAGAAGAGGAAAATTAATGACAAAGATAGAGTGAAGATATAGGTATAGAATGAAGAAGTAAGGAGCATAGCTGTAGGTGGACAATTAGGTAGGAATGTAGACAGTGGGGATCAGAGTTGTGAAAATTGAAAAAGAAAGGTAGGTAAGGTGTGGAGAAGTAGAGGAGAGGGATCAGAGTTACGAGAAATTACAGAAGACAGAAAGGTAGGATATGGTTAAGTAGAGGAGAGTCAGGAGAGGTGGGAGCAGGAGCATTCCCAGAAGGATGAGAGGTGGGACTGAAACAAGGTTTTGAAGGTGGAGTGGTTGTAGGTGGTATGAATTTGTGAAGGAAGGGAATTCCAGATTTGGGATAGAGAGAAGGACAACAGGAATTTGCCTGGAGTTCGAGCAGGTTTGTGTATTTCATGTAGGTTTTGCTTGTTTGACCTGAGTAGTCTATCAGGTTGATGCAAGTAGAGGGAGGAGTCAAGGGAAGGGCAGAGAAAAGGTTGAAAATGTGTTTATGTGCATAAGGAAATTGGATGAAGGAGAGATTATGGGATAATTCAAGCCAATTTAGTTTGCAGAGGGCATTACATTGGTGAATGGAGGATTTGGCACAAGTAGTAAACTTTGAGATTTTGTTATAGCAGTTAGTTAGTTTAGTCTTTAGACTGGATTGGAGATTAGTAAAGAAGGGGGCACAATACAAGAGGGAGGGTATGAGATAGGTGGTAGAAAGGACATGTTTGGTTGCGGGAATAAGGAAGCGGTTGTGAGATTAGAGTAAGCTTAGTTTTTGGTGGGTTTTCTTTATATGTGTTTGGAGATGAATGTCAAATTTAAGTTGTTTGTCAATAGTTTGTCGATAGTGACACCTAGTAGCTTTGTATATATCATTTGTGCTTTTAGAATAAATCCTTTACTCTTCTCTTTATTAATACATAAATCAATTTCATCCCTTATCTCATTAAATAACTTTTTCCACTGTTGTTCTTTATATATTCCAAACTAAATCTATTAACCAGATCGCAGAGACCACCAGTAAAAGCCATAGAAAAACTTTAATCTATAAAAAACAGTATTAAGCACTTTTGTTGAGTGTAACAACGATTTCATCAGAATACAAAAATCAATACGGTATTCACATTTAAAAACTTCCTCTCCCAGTCAAGTGATTAATCAGAACCAATTAAAGGCCTCTGGTTCATAATCATTTAAATTAGGCATAAATCCACTGAGGAACATACACTTAAAAAAGAAAGAAGAAATAACTTAATGTAACCAAAAAATAGTACACATCATACAAACATAACCTTAAAACACTAGCCAGTGATAGTCTGTCATTCAAGCCTGGAGATGTTTGAACATTTATTCTAATTTGCCATTTGAATTCACACAGCTCAAGTACATCATCTCAAGGTCCCCCTCTACTGTTCTTTGTCACAATGCTCTTAATACTGGTTTTTATATAATAACGTTTTCCTGTGGTTTTTACTAGTGGTCTCTGCAATCTGATTTCTAACTTCAATTTGGAGTATCCATGCTTCTTAATATGTATTTTGTCCATATTAAAGTCTGTATCACTTATGCTTCCTCTTAGACCAAATCCTTTACTCTTCTTTTTATTAATACATAAACTAGTTTCATTTAATGACCAATTTAGTTCTTTGATAGCTTTACTCATATACTCCTTGTTACTTGTAACTATTATAATATCATCTGCATAAGTATACATTACAGGCAACTGTATTTCATTTAACATTTTATAACCTACCAGTTCTGTCTGTTTATTAATTTTACTCACTATATGTTCATAACTAATGAAAAAAATGCTACTACTAGCTCGACAACCTTGTCTAATACCTGAATTTATTTTCAGCTCCTCACTCATCCAGCCAAGTACATCAGTTTTATTTCTTTATTTGACATTTGTTAACCGGCATAGTCCATCTGAGCAAAAGTCATTTTTCAGTGGAGGCCTGGGGAGAAAAGCTCCACAGTTCAAGTAAGCAAGAAAATTTGACAAAATTGAAGTTTAACACAATATACAATAAAACAGGTAAGTAAATGTAGATAAAGCTCCATAGTACAATATAGTAAGGGGCATTATAACATTGAAGAAAAAACATAGCAAAGAAATATACAATATAATATCTGAATAAAATAAACATTACTAGAAACTCCTTGTGTTCTGACTGAGTGTGCTTCTCAGCTAAGTATATTTTTGGCACTATTTCGCTGTTCAGAGTTGAATAAAACAAAAATTGAATTCAGCTCAGAATACAGTTTGAATAAACTGCATTAATTTAAACTTTATTTGCTTTAATATTGCTACACACGCAAGTGTGCTAGCTTGCACTGTGCTTGAATTGATTTTATTACTGTTCTAGAGTAAAAAAAATTCTAAGCTTGTTTCCTGCCTTTCCTGTAACTTAGTCTAGTCCAGATACAGATTTGCTGTATCCAGAACTGTCTGTAAGCTTCTGAGCCCCCCAAGCCTTTCTGTGTTGGAGGGAAGCCTTCTAGCTTATCAGAGGGAGTGGTAAGCACTAGGTAGCTTATCTACCACAAAAGTGGTTTCTGGCCCAGAAATTGTAGTTTATTGGCCAGTTGGGCAGTTTCTCCCATTTCTTTCACCTTTCTGGTTTAGAAGCCCATGTTTGCATTTGTTTCTTACCTTTCCTGTAACTATTCTAGCCCAGATACAGATTTGCTATATCCAGGACTGTTTGTATGTTTCTGAGCCCCCCCCCCCCAAGCCTTTCTGTGTCGGAGGGAAGCCTTCTAGCTTATCAGTGGGAGTGGTAAGCACCAGGTAGCCTACCAACCGTGAGAGGAGTGGTTTTTAGCCCAGAAATTGTAGTTTTTTTTACTGTTGGGCAGTTTTTGTCCATCACATTCAACTTCTGGTTTAAAAGGCCACATTTGCACTTGTTTCCCACCTTTTCTGTAACTAGTCTAGTCCAAATACATATTTGCTGTATCCAGGACTGTTTGTAAGCTTCTGAGCCTCCAAGCCTTTCTGTGTCGGAGGGAAGACTTCTAGCTTGTCAGTGGGAGTGGTAAGCACTAGGCAGCCTATCTACCACAAGAGGAGGGGTTTCTGGCCCAACAATTGTAGCTTATTTCAATTTCAACAGATTTTCCCCTCTCTTTCAACCTTCTGGTTTAAAAGCCTATGTTTGCGGTTGTTTCCTGCCTTTCCTGTAACTACTCTAGTCCAGATACAGATTTGCTGTATCCAGGACTGTTTGTAGCTTCTGAGTGTTGCCAAAGTCTACTCTTCAATTTTCCTCTTAGACCTCCTAGTTCTCTTCTCTCCTGCACTTTTACTAGCTTATCAGTCTAGCACTTTACCAGACTTCTTGTAGCAATTATTGTATTACACATAAGTGCTACCAGCACTAAACATTCTACAAGGAAACAGCTCCAGTACTTATTATTAATACCTACCCATTCAGGCATGTCTTAAGGTTAGTTCTCTGTGCTTTCTCCTATTAACCTGGTGAATTTGGGCATCCTGAGGCAATGTAGCAACTGCCTCATGTACACCGACAACCCACTCCTCTTACCTCCCAACACTCAGACATGCGAGAGATGCACTTATAATCCAAATTGGAAGCCACCCACTCTCCAGCCAAGACCAGAATAGCTGGTCAAGAGGAGAAGGTCAGCACTTGCACCACACCACATGGAACACATACCCTCCAGAACACACACCAGCACTGCTTTCACATAAAAACACAAACCACACACCCACCTTTGCAGATGCTTTCAATAAAAATCTAACCAAACAGCAGAGACCTCTGTCAAAGGAAAAAACTTCAAAGACCAATACACATAAGGTTCAGTTAAGGCATATTTATTTACTTGCCGCAAGGAGACAAAAACATGCAAATACAAGGATTTGTCTAACTACTAACAGGAAGTATGCTTATTCTTATACTATTTTACAAGACATGGCCTTCTATGGCTGACATAATCAAACACAACTTTCAGTATTGTTCTACAGCAGATGTTACTCAGATTTTCTGCTGACATGACTAGATTTGTGAGAAACTTTTGAGAAAAACAACCTGGCCTTGGTGGGCACTAATTCGTTTACAAGCTTACATTGTACAGTGTTACATTTCAAGGTACTCTTCTAACTCAGATACAAGCAAATGCTGATTGCAGTTCATATTTTCAAACAGGCTTTTTCCTAATTATCTATGGCTTCTACAGCTGTGTATTTTCTCACAGCACAAACTGAACTTCTTGTCTAAGCTTCATACAAGTAGTATTGTTCTATTCATTATTTTCCTAACATAAGCAGGAATCATCTACTTCTCAGTAAATTTCCAAGGCACAAGCAAGATTTTAGCTAACAATACAAGGTCAGAAAGCATCTGCAGTTTGTACAGATTTATGCAGTATGAAATAGAATAAATGTGTTAACCCTTTTCAAGCTCTAAATGCACTAAGCATATTACTAATACACACATTAATACATATTTTTCTGACATTTCCCCCCTTTTAATACTTTTATTCTACTTTCAAAATAAGCATAAACAGTTTGTTTTCTTCTCCTAACCTCTTCCACTTAGGATTTGCAGTTAAGAGAGTCATTCAGTTTAAACTTATGAAAGCATTTTCAATCTTTTAACAGTTCTTCAAACTCAGTACTTTGATATAAGGTTTCAGAAACTGACATGTCTATAAAATCTTTAATCAGTCTTTTCATGCAGGGGATGCCACAACAAACACATACTCCCAGTAGGAGCATTCCTACACAAATGGCAATCAGGATGTTCATTAGGATGGTACCCCACCCCAACAAACCATTTCTGGAAAAAGTCCGTCAGTGGGTTTGGGCCTGGTTTATTCATGGCCGACACTTGCTGAATTACCTCAAGATGATTGTCTATCTCGTGTTTATGGTCAGGAATATACGAATAGCATTCTTCTTGGATTTAAGTGCAAGTACCACCTCTCGCCGCTAGGGTGAAGTCGAGAGCCATGCGGTTTTGAAGCACTACAGTTCTCATAGCATTCAGTTCATCAATCACCAATTTGAGAGCGGAAAAAGTTGCATTACACATTACTTTGAGAAGTTTCGACAGTTTTCTCAGCTCCCAGATCGATTTCACTGCTCCATATGCCGGTAATATGCCTGCCCACGATATAACGCTATCACTCAAATCCATATGTGTCAGTCCTTTGCCTATGGAATGATGGTCTTTCCAACGCGCATCGATTTGTCCCACTGTATTTACAGGTTTCTTGATGACCTCTCAGACATTTTGAATTTTTCCTCGAGGCAAAACTGCAGTGTGTCGTATGGCCGGAACCAGGTAACCCAAAAAACAACTGCCGGACCAATTCTCAGGTAACCATTTGTATGCCTTTCTGCCACACACAAAATAACAGTCTTCTACTTTAGTAGTAACCTTGCTATGAATATACACTCGTCCCGCATGAAACATTTTTCTATCTATTATAGACAGTTGTTTATAAAAAACAGAATTATGTTTTACTTCATCAAGTGTTTTGTGCATCAATCCAAGAAATGAATCATAGTTTGTATTACAATAAAGATCTACATTGTTACCTTTAGTGTAACATTTATAAGGAACAGTCACATTGCAATTGCTCCAACCCACCTGAACAGTATCATTTTTATAAAAACACACAGTTCCCTTTTGTGGAACAGACAAGTGCAATGTTATTTTATCTTGTGATGTAATGGTTGAGGTATCATAAATCAAGTTCTCCCAGGTCTCATTGACCCCTAGGCGGACTGTAGTCATTAATAACCCCCCGTATGCTGTCGGCAAAGCTGTGCAAATCCAGCATTTCGAAACATTGAAAGTCTCAGCATATACATATTTAATTGCCTGGTAAGTGTTAAAGTTTGGATGCCAATCTATGAGTAACGTTTCACATTTATTCAGTTCAGTCTGTGTGGCTGGGAAAAGGAAAGGCCACAACAAAAAGATTATTGTCACTAGTACAGTTAACTGGATGATTATGCAATACTTCTGAGGAAAGGGTTGTTCTGCATTCCTGTTTCTTCTTGACTCTATCATTTTTACTCTTGGCATGTGACAAGATTTTTGTCCAGTTCAAAGTTCTTTACTAATTTACAGTGCATCAGGTGGATCCAGGAGGAGCGCTCTGCTATCTTGACTGCAGTGGGTGTCGACAGAAGCACTTGAGATGGACCTTCCCACTTTGGTGATGCCCAATTCTTTCTCTTTACTGTCTTCACCCAGATCCAAGTTCCAGGGGACACTGCCACTTCTGACGGTCTGGTTCGTTCTTTATCTGAAACAGAATTTGACTGCAACAAATGTTTAGAATTTAACAAGTTTCACATGTACTCAGATAGTGTACTGTCAGCTTCCTGGTCTGCGGGTATGAGAGATTTCTACTGAGGTATATAATAAGCCCTTCCAAATAATTTTTCAAAAGGAGTCAATCCTTTTGCATTTGGAACAGTTCTCATGCTCAACAGTGCCAGGGGCAGACAGTACACCCAATTTCTCTGCGGTTCTACTATTAACTTCCTTAGCTTATTCTTTAAAATCCCATTATGCCTCTCTACTAGCCCTGCAGATTGTGGGTGATACGCACAATGATTTTTTAAAGAAATACCAAAATGTCTACTTAACTGTTGTATGGTCTGGTTTACGAAGTGTGTGCCGTTGTCACTGTAGATCCTTTCCAGAATGTCGAATCTAGGGATGATTTCTTTAACAAGAACTTTGGCCACAGTTGCCGCGTCTGGATTTTTAGTCGGAAAGGCTTCCACCCATCTGGAAAACATATCTACAATGACAAGACAATACTTCTCATTTTCACATTTATTCAACTCTATGAAATCCATACAGATAGTATGAAATGGATACGGTGGTGTAGGGAAACTCCCTTGCTTGGGCTTTAATGCCCCTTGTGTATGATGTTTATTACAAACATGGCACATCGAACAGAATTTTTTAGTGTAATTGAAGAATCCATATGTCGTGAACACTTGGTTCACCAGCTGTACCATCCCCCCTGTTGAGACATGGCACTGCCCATGGCTCAACAAAGCTGCATATCTAAACAAATTAGATGGCAATATTGGTTTCCCTTCTTTAGAGATGTACAGCCCCTTTTCGAGAATTGCTCCTCGTTTTACCCATCTTTGTTTTTCAACTTGGGTAGTAAGTGTCTGCATTGTCTTTAACATTTCTAAGTCTAAAATCTCAGAGGGTTGTAATTCCTCATTCAAAAGAAATACTTCTGAAGCTGCCTGCTTTGCAGCTGTATCAGCTCTCGCATTACCTTTTGAAATCTTGTCCTGTTGCTTGGTATGAGCTGTGCATTTACAAACAGCTACTTTCTGAGGTAACTGAATAGAGACTAAAAGATCTGAAATAAACTGTGCACGATTGATTGGTTTGCCAGTAGATGTTATCATTTCTCGATTTTTCCACTATTGCACAAAAACATGTACAGTAGAAAAAGCATACAGGCTGTCAGTAAAAATATTCACACATTTACCCTTTGCTAAGGTACATGCCCGTGTCAAGGTAATCAATTCTGTTGCCTGTGCAGATAAATTGTGTGGTAAAGATTTCGCTTCTATAATCTCAATATCAGAAACTACTGCATATCCTACTAGGTTCTGTCCTGCAGGACCCCTTTTGCATGTGCCATCCACGTAGTATGTCACCTTGGCATCATCCAAGGGAACATCCATAAGGTCTTTTCTAGGCAGTGTCTTTTGCTCAATCACCTGCAGGCAGCTGTGTGGTGTGCCATCTGCAGGGATGGGAGCAAGGTAGAAGGGTTCAAAGTCGTACATCGTTCAATTGTCATATGAGGTTGGCTCAACAATATAGTCATACAGGAAAGATAAGAAAACAAAATACTGCTAACTTCTGCACAAAAACCAACCAGTAAGAACAAAAAGTGCAGATAGGAAATTCTGGTGGAATCGTACCAGTTTATTCCAAGTCCAAAAGCACAAAGACACACGATATCACAGCAACATGAACGCAAATTAATATCCACAAGCGTTTTCGTCTTGTATTAAAGACTTCATCAGATGAATGACAAATCTATTAGTGACCTGTTATTTATAGTTCCATTAATTAAATAATCAACTAATCAAATAAAATCAATTAAAAACACTTAAAACAAAATTCACATTAATTATTGTTATAAAAACATTCAGTATATATATAAGTTATAAATTACACAAAAAAATTAATTGCAGATTATAATAAGTAAGTACCCTATTACAATTTTAAGAATTCATTTAATATGTTAAAAAATATATAATAAGAAATAAAAAAAATGAATTTCATTCTGCATCTAATACCATTGTCTCTCAATTGATTACTGCCATCTCATGGCAAATCTAGGTAGTGCCTGTTTCATCTTTATAATTTGGCAGACCTTAATTTTAATAGGGGTTTGATAGAAATAAATTCATTTAAACCAGGGAGGTGGTCTGCTTGTAGAGATACCTGCCACCATAATTCCCTAAATTCTATCGTGTCCTCCCAAGGACCACCCCTAATATTGGTTTTGATTTGTTCCAAAACCATAAATCCAAAAGCAATTTCTGGGCAGTTTCTAAAGTGCTTAAAAAGTGCATTAGTTTCTTTGTTAACTGAAATTTCATATATGTGCTCGTATATCCTTCTCTTGAGCATTCTTTCAGTTTTTCCAATATAGAAGGAACCACAAGTTTTACACACTGCTAAATAAATTATTCCTCTGGAATCACAATTATAATAATCAGTGCTATAAACCAATCTTCTTCTACTCTCCAAATAGTATTTATCTATATTAAGAATATAAGGGCATTGTTTGCATTCCCTGTTTATTTTCCAACATACCTTTCATGTTAATTGAATTTTTGTAGGTAATTTTCTGTGGTATGGTCTTCACAAAATCTAAGTCAGTAATGGCTGTAAAGTTTCGCCACTCCTTTAAAAATATCTTTTTTCACAAAATTATTAATACCATTGTATTCCAAAATTAAATTAAGTCCATAATTTTCCCCATTAATTTCTTTATTTGGTTCAATGGTATTCCCTTTATTGTTTATAATGGGTTGAAATTTGGTTAACCTCCTTTCCTCTACGTCTTTTCTTATATGACTTACAAAATCAAATGGGTACCCTCTTTCTAAAAACATGCTTTGTAATAAATCACATTCAATAATAAAATCTTCGTTACTACTAGTCATTCTGCTGCCTCTTACAAACTGTCCCTTGACTATATTTTTCTTACAGTGTTTTGGATGTGCACTTTCATAATGTAAGAAGGAATTGCAGAATGTAGGCTTCCTGTATACTCTACTTTCAAAATGCATGTCTTTCTTATAAATTTCTATATCTAGGTAAATTAAATTATAATCAGAAATTTTATGTGTAAATTTTAAAAACTTGGTTGTATTGTTAATATACACCATAAAATCATTCAACTTGTCTATTCCTGCTGTCCAAAAAATTGCTATATCATCAAGGAATCTACGATATAATGTCCAACAATTGTTGAATGCAGAATTAAAAATATATTTCTCTTCCCATTTGATAAGAACCAAGTTGGTAGTAGGTAGGCAGGCAGCCCATAGCTACCCCTTGTATTTATTGATAAAATTCTCCATTAAAAAGCAGAAAATTATTCTTTAAAATAAGTTCCATTAACCAAATGCTAACTAATTTTTCATTTTGTGTTAAGGTATTATCTTCATATATAATTTCTTCCAGCATTTCCATCCCTTCTTTGTGTGGTATTGAGGAAAATAAGTCAATAATGTCTATGGTAACAAATAACAGATTTTCGTGGTTTAATTCATCTGAGACTTCTTTTAACAAGTCCCAGGAATGCCTTAACACTGTTTTTTTAGATGTCCAAAGTTTCTTGAGCTTATTGTCTACATATTTTGCCAAAGGATATGTTTTGGACCCTTCTGCTGCCACTATTGGTCTAAAAGGAGGGTCTGTTTCACATTTATGTATTTTGGGTATACCAAATATTGTAGGCATTTTTGGTTTCTCTACCTTCAAATATTTATAAGTTCCTTGGTCAATTAGTCCATCATATAACATTTCATTAATACTAATATCTATTTTGTTATATGCTATATTAGTCTCATTGAGGGAAACATTGGTATATCTATTGTCGTCCCATAGGAGGGTGTGCATTATACTCTCATATAAAATGTTATCCATAAATACAACCCCACCCCCTTTATCTGGTTTCATGACTCTAAGGTTGTAGCCACTTTTTATTTTTTACAAAATTTGTTTTTCTTCCTTACTTATATTTTCTTTAAAACCTATTTTGTTGTATTCTTTTCTTATTTCCATTTCTAAAACCTTTTCAAGATTTTTTAGTTGGGGATGTATTGGGAGGTTAAAAATACTTTTCCTTTTTAGTTCTCCCCCATTTCTATCTTGATTATCAGAAAACAAAATGTTTAGGTTGACTTTCCTCAAAAAAAGTTTAATATCCAATAAACTTCTAGTAACATCTCCTTTTTTGTAAGGAATGAACTTAAAACCTTTTGAAAATAGTAAAAAATGTTCCGTTCTAATTTCTACATTACTAAAATTGTATATAGTAAAGTTATTAAATGTGTACTTGCCTCCATCCCCTACAACATCTATGCTATTAGCGGGGGAGGTGGTCTGGGTGGTGATTCCTTAAAATCTCCCCCTTCCCCTCCCCATTCTCCCCCCGTTCCTCTGAAAATGTGTTTTGTGGGTATTATTCCTAATCAACAGTCTCTCTGATCTACGGAGAGTGGGATAATCTCTGTCATAGTTATCTACTACTTCATGTAAGGGTAGTTCATTCATTTCATTTTCAACCCCAGGTATTTCATAGCTGGGTTTATTGTAATTGTTGTAACGAGGTTTAGGGTAACTTATTTTATTTTTATAATCTTGTACATCTCTTTGTAATTTATTCATTTTCCTTTTAATCAGGTCACTACATTTGTTATCAACTTCATCTCTTATCTTAAAATAATTAATTTTTTCTTCCTCAATGGTAAAAATTAAATCATCCTTAATTTGTTGATCTATTTCATTTATTTCTTTCTGAAGTACTTCTTGACATCTAATGTTGCCCCTTATTATAAGTCTAAGCATGTCAAGACCACATTTGTTAAATAATTCAATCAGCTCATTATACATTTCAGAATCTCTTTTGTTAGGAAATTTATACAACCGTAATCCTTTCGGTACTATCTCTCTTTGAATACATTCATTCAAATATTCATTCTCGATACAATATGTTCTGTATTTAACCATTATTTTGTAAAGGCTATCCAATTTTGTCTTATACGAGTCGCCCCCGCCAAAAGTTTTACTTGCATCAACATTAGTTTTAAAAGAATATTTCACATTAAGCCAGTCTTTGATGTCCATAGCCCCTTTGCTGGGTAAATTGTGTACAGTACCTTTTGTTTTAGCTCTAACGTCACACCTAGCCATTCCCCTTTCAGGGTTCGTTTCTCCGCTTTTAGTAGCCCCATTTGCATCCATTTGAAAAACTCCTGGAGTATTAGCTGGATTAAAAGTTGGACTACTCATCTCCCTAGGATCGCCGACGTCTTCCAGGATGCCAATAAGCTCCCTCGGGTCGTCGTGGTGCAAGGCATTACTTCCGCTTCCTACTACATGACGTGGAGCTAAGTTCTGGTAAATCCCTACCAGGGATTGACTTAAAGGGGTTAGTAGGTCTATCAGTTCAGTGAGTTGTCCATTGAGTTTCCGACTTTGGCCCAGTTCGTCCAGCCCCCTGGATTCCCCAGGTACGATCGCCTCCATCTCTCCCACAGTAAAACAACCAGATAAGAAAATGAAATACTGCTAACTTCTGCACAAAAACCAACCAGTAAGAACAAAAAGTGCAGATAGGAAATTCCAGTGGAATCGTACCAATTTATTCCAAGTCCAAAAGCACAAAGACACACGATATCACAGCAACATGAGCGCAAATTAATATCCACAAGCGTTTTCGTCTTGTATTAAAGACTTCATCAGATGAATGACAAATCTATTAGTGACCTGTTATTTATAGTTCCATTAATTAAATAATCAACTAATCAAATAAAATCAATTAAAAACACTTAAAACAAAATTCACATTAATTATTGTTATAAAAACATTCAGTATATATATGTTATAAATTACACTAAAAAAATTCATTGCAGATTATACTAAGTACCCTATTACAATTTTAAGAATTCATTTAATATGTTAAAAAATATATAATAAGAAATAAAAAAATGAATTTCATTCTGCATCTAATACCATTGTCTCTCAATTGATTACTGCCATCTCATGGCAAATCTAGGTAGTGCCTGTTTCATCTTTATAATTTGGCAGACCTTAATTTTAATAGGTTTTGATAGAAATAAATTCATTTAAACCGGGGAGTTGGTCTGCTTGTAGAGATACTTGCCACCATAATTCCCTAAATTCTATCGTGTCCTCCCAAGGACCACCTCTAATATTGGTTTTGATTTGTTCCAAAACCATAAATCCAAAAGCAGCTTCTGGGCAGTTTTAAAGTGCTTAAAAAGTGCATTAGTTTCTTTGTTAACTGAAATTTCATATATGTGCTCATATATCCTTCTCTTGAGCATTCTTTCAGTTTTTCCAATATAGAAGGAACCACATTTTTTACACACTGCTAAATAAATTATTTCTCTGGAATCACAATTATAATAACCAGTGCTATAAACCCATCTTCTTCTACTCTCCAAATAGTATTTATCTATATTAAGAATATAAGGGCATTGTTTGCATCGGCCACATTTAAAGGTACCTTTTCTTCCTTTATTTTGTGGCCCAACCTGTTTATTTTCCAACATACCTTTCATGTTAATTGAATTTTTGTAGGTAATCTTCTGTGGTATGGTCTTCACAAAATATAAGTCAGTAATGGCTGTAAAGGTTTGCCACTCCTTTAAAAATATCTTTTTCACAAAATTATTAATACCATTGTATTCCAAAATTAAATTAAGTCCATAATTTTCCACTTTAATCTCTTTATTTGGTTCAATGGTATTCCCTTTATTGTTTATAATGGGTTGAAATTTGGTTAACCTCCTTTCCTCTACATCTTTTCTTATATGACTTACAAAATCAAATGGGTACCCTCTTTCTAAAAACATGCTTTGTAATAAATCACATTCAATAATAAAATCTTTGTTACTACTAGTCATTCTGCTGCCTCTTACAAACTGTCCCTTGACTATATTTTTCTTACAGTGTTTTGGATGTGCACTTTCATAATGTAAGAAGGAATTGCAGAATGTAGGCTTCCTGTATACTCTACTTTCAAAATGCATGTCTTTCTTATAAATTTCTATATCTAGGTAAATTAAATTATAATCAGAAATTTTATGTGTAAATTTTAAAAACTTGGTTGTATTGTTAATATACACCATAAAATCATTCAACTTGTCTATTCCTGCTGTCCAAAAAATTGCTATATCATCAAGGAATCTACGATATAATGTCCAACAATTGTTGAATGCAGAATTAAAAATATATTTCTCTTCCCATTTGATAAGAACCAAGTTGGCGTAGGTAGGGGCGCAGGCAGCTCCCATAGCTACCCCTTGTATTTATTGATAAAATTCTCCATTAAAAAGCAGAAAATTATTCTTTAAAATAAGTTCCATTAACCAAATGCTAACTAATTTTTCATTTTGTGTTAAGGTATTATCTTCATATATAATTTCTTCCAGCATTTCCATCCCTTCTTTGTGTGGTATTGAGGAAAATAAGTCAATAATGTCTATGGTAACAAATAACAGATTTTCGTGGTTTAATTCATCTGAGACTTCTTTTAACAAGTCCCAGGAATGCCTTAACACTG
Organism: Protopterus annectens; assembly: GCF_019279795.1. Taxonomy (NCBI): domain Eukaryota; kingdom Metazoa; phylum Chordata; order Ceratodontiformes; family Protopteridae; genus Protopterus; species Protopterus annectens. Next base: position 1,192,685,230 of record NC_056741.1, read on the forward strand.
TTTTTTTAGATGTCCAAAGTTTCTTGAGCTTATTGTCTACATATTTTGCCAAAGGATATGTTTTGGACCCTTCTGCTGCCACTATTGGTCTAAAAGGAGGGTCTGTTTCACATTTATGTATTTTGGGTATACCAAATATTGTAGGCATTTTTGGTTTCTCTACCTTCAAATATTTATAAGTTCCTTGGTCAATTAGTCCATCATATAACATTTGATTAATACTAATATCTATTTTGTTATATGCTATATTAGTCTCATTGAGGGAAACATTGGTATATCTATTGTCGTCCCATAGGAGGGTGTGCATTATACTCTCATATAAAATGTTATCCATAAATACAACCCCACCCCCTTTATCTGGTTTCATGACTCTAAGGTTGTAGTCACTTTTTATTTTTTACAAAATTTGTTTTTCTTCCTTACTTATATTTTCTTTAAAACCTATTTTGTTGTATTCTTTTCTTATTTCCATTTCTAAAACCTTTTCAAGATTTTTTTAGTTGGGGATGTATTGGGAGGTTAAAAATACTTTTCCTTTTTAGTTCTCCCCCATTTCTATCTTGATTATCGGAAAACAAAATGTTTAGGTTGACTTTCCTCAAAAAAAGTTTAATATCCAATAAACTTCTAGTAACATCTCCTTTTTTGTAAGGAATGAACTTAAAACCTTTTGAAAATAGTAAAAAATGTTCCTTTCTAATTTCTACATTACTAAAATTGTATATAGTAAAGTTATTAAATGTGTACTTGCCTCCATCCCCTACAACATCTATGCTATTAGCGGGGGAGGTGGTCTGGGTGGTGATTCCTTAAAATCTCCCTCTTCCCCTCCCCATTCTCCCCCCGTTCCTCTGAAAATGTGTTTTGTGGGTATTATTCCTAATCAACAGTCTCTCTGATCTACGGAGAGGGGGATAATCTCTGTCATAGTTATCTACTACTTCATGTAAGGGTAGTTCATTCATTTCATTTTCAACCCCAGGTATTTCATAGCTGGGTTTATTGTAATTGTTGTAATGAGGTTTAGGGTAACTTATTTTATTTTTATAATCTTGTACATCTCTTTGTAATTTATTCATTTTCCTTTTAATCAGGTCACTACATTTGTTATCAACTTCATCTCTTATCTTAAAATAATTAATTTTTTCTTCCTCAATGGTAAAAATTAAATCATCCTTAATTTGTTGATCTATTTCATTTATTTCTTTCTGAAGTACTTCTTGACATCTAATGTTGTCCCTTATTATAAGTCTAAGCATGTCAAGACCACATTTGTTAAATAATTCAATCAGCTCATTATACATTTCAGAATCTCTTGTTACATTGTTAGGAAATTTATACAACCGTAATCCTTTCGGTACTATCTCTCTTTGAATACATTCATTCAAATATTCATTCTCGATACAATATGTTCTGTATTTAACCATTATTTTGTAAAGGCTATCCAATTTTGTCTTATACGAGTCGCCCCCGCCAAAAGTTTTACTTGCATCAACATTAGTTTTAAAAGAATATTTCACATTAAGCCAGTCTTTGATGTCCATAGCCCCTTTGTTGGGTAAATTGTGTACAGTACCTTTTGTTTTAGCTCTAACGTCACACCTAGCCATTCCCCTTTCAGGGTTCGTTTCTCCGCTTTTAGTAGCCCCATTTGCATCCGTTTGAAAAACTCCTGGAGTATTAGCTGGATTAAAAGTTGGACTACTCATCTCCCTAGGATCGCCGACGTCTTCCAGGATGCCAATAAGCTCCCTCGGGTCGTCGTGGTGCAAGGCATTACTTCCGCTTCCTACTACATGACGTGGAGCTAAGTTCTGGTAAATCCCTACCAGGGATTGGCTTAAAGGGGTTAGTAGGTCTATCAGTTCAGTGAGTTGTCCATTGAGTTTCCGACTTTGGCCCAGTTCGTCCAGCCCCCTGGATTCCCCAGGTACGATCGCCTCCATCTCTCCCACAGTAAAACAACCAGATAAGAAAACGAAATACTGCTAACTTCTGCACAAAAACCAACCAGTAAGAACAAAAAGTGCAGATAGGAAATTCCAGTGGAATCGTACCAATTTATTCCAAGTCCAAAAGCACAAAGACACACGATATCACAGCAACATGAGCGCAAATTAATATCCACAAGCGTTTTCGTCTTGTATTAAAGACTTCATCAGATGAATGACAAATCTATTAGTGACCTGTTATTTATAGTTCCATTAATTAAATAATCAACTAATCAAATAAAATCAATTAAAAACACTTAAAACAAAATTCACATTAATTATTGTTATAAAAACATTCAGTATATATATAAGTTATAAATTACACTAAAAAATTCATTGCAGATTATATTAAGTACCCTATTACAATTTTAAGAATTCATTTAATATGTTAAAAAATATATAATAAGAAATAAAAAAATGAATTTCATTCTGCATCTAATACCATTGTCTCTCAATTGATTACTGCCATCTCATGGCAAATCTAGGTAGTGCCTGTTTCATCTTTATAATTTGGCAGACCTTAATTTTAATAGGTTTTGATAGAAATAAATTCATTTAAACCGGGGAGTTGGTCTGCTTGTAGAGATACTTGCCACTATAATTCCCTAAATTCTATCGTGTCCTCCCAAGGACCACCTCTAATATTGGTTTTGATTTGTTCCAAAACCATAAATCCAAAAGCAGCTTCTGGGCAGTTTTAAAGTGCTTAAAAAGTGCATTAGTTTCTTTGTTAACTGAAATTTCATATATGTGCTCGTATATCCTTCTCTTGAGCATTCTTTCAGTTTTTCCAATATAGAAGGAATCACATTTTTTACACACTGCTAAATAAATTATTTCTCTGGAATCACAATTATAATAACCAGTGCTATAAACCCATCTTCTTCTACTCTCCAAATAGTATTTATCTATATTAAGAATATAAGGGCATTGTTTGCATCGGCCACATTTAAAGGTACCTTTTCTTCCTTTATTTTGTGGCCCTCCCTGTTTATTTTCCAACATACCTTTCATGTTAATTGAATTTTTGTAGGTAATCTTCTGTGGTATGGTCTTCACAAAATATAAGTCAGTAATGGCTGTAAAGGTTCGCCACTCCTTTAAAAATATCTTTTTCACAAAATTATTAATACCATTGTATTCCAAAATTAAATTAAGTCCATAATTTTCCCCATTAATCTCTTTATTTGGTTCAATGGTATTCCCTTTATTGTTTATAATAGGTTGAAATTTGGTTAACCTCCTTTCCTCTACATCTTTTCTTATATGACTTACAAAATCAAATGGGTACCCTCTTTCTAAAAACATGCTTTGTAATAAATCACATTCAATAATAAAATCTTCGTTACTACTAGTCATTCTGCTGCCTCTTACAAACTGTCCCTTGACTATATTTTTCTTACAGTGTTTTGGATGTGCACTTTCATAATGTAAGAAGGAATTGCAGAATGTAGGCTTCCTGTATACTCTACTTTCAAAATGCATGTCTTTCTTATAAATTTCTATATCTAGGTAAATTAAATTATAATCAGAAATTCATTTTTTTTATTTCTTATATATTTTTTAACATATTAAATGAATTCTTAAAATTGTAATAGGGTACTTACTTATCATAATCTGCAATTAATTTTTTAGTGTAATTTATAACATATATATACTGAATGTTTTTATAACAATAATTAATGTGAATTTTATTTTAAGTGTTTTTAATTGATTTTATTTGATTAGTTGATTATTTAATTAATTGAACTATAAATAACAGGTCACTTATAGATTTGTCATTCATCTGATGAAGTCTTTAATACAAGACGAAAACGCTTGTGGATATTAATTTGCGTTCATGTTGCTGTGATATCGTGTGTCTTTGTGCTTTTGGACTTGGAATAAACTGGTACGATTCCACCGGAATTTCCTATCTGCACTTTTTGTTCATACAGGAAAGATGCCTAGCAGGGGAAAGATATGCTACCTTCTCTTGCAGTAAAATAATCGCGACTGCATGAGGCAGTCTCAATGTGAGAGGGTGGAACAAAACTACTGAGGCCGAAGCCTGTACTGCCATTGCAGCTGCAACTACTGCTTGTACACAGTGAGGTAAAGACCATGCCACTGGGTCCAGTTGTGATGAAAAATAAGCGTTGCTTGTCTCCATGCTACTGTGTTAACACTGATGTCATATAACCTTGCTTACAATCTACAGTTTGGAAAAAATGTTTATGATAGTTTGGTAATCCTAGAACTAATGAGGACGCTATTAACTGTTTCAGTTTGCAGAAAGCAGATTCTGCTTCTGGTGTCCATTGTAACAAATCCTGTGCTTCCATAGGCTTTTTATAAATCAGTTTAGTCAACGGTGCAGATTCCAAGGCATAGTTTGGAATCCAACTCCGACAAAAATTAGACGTACCCTGGAAGGACATCATTTCCTTCTTGGTAGTGGGTTTTGGTGCTTGCAAAATTGCTACTTTTCTGTCCTCATCTAATGTCCTACCCTCCTTGGATATTACATATCCTAGGTATTTAACTTGTTTTTTTCCAAAGCTGCAGTTTATTTTTGTTTACTTTATGTCCCTCAGTGGCTAAAAATTGTAATAGCGCTATGGAATCTTCTTTACAATCTTGCTGGGTGGGGGCTGCCAGCAGGATATCATCAACATAAAGCAAAATCTGGCTACCTCTTGGTGGGGTAAATCCCGCCATGTTGCTTGCCATTTCTTGTGAGAATATTGTTGGACTTTCAAAATACCCCTGTGGTAGTCGCGTATATGTATACCTTTTCCTCTGAAATGTGAATGCAAACCAATACTGGCTGTCAGGGTGTATCGGTATTGAGAAGAACGCATTGCTGATATCTACCACAGAAAAATATTTCTGTTGAGGTTTTAAATCATTCAACAGGGTGTGTGGGTCTGGCACCATAGGTGCCCTTGATATTACTGCGTCATTTACAGCTTGTAAATCTTGGACCATACGCCACTCTCCATTCGCTTTCTTAACAGGAAATAAGGGTGTGTTACATGGTGAATCAGGAGATTCCACCAGTACCCCTTCCTTAAGTAAGGCTGCTATAATAGGTTTGATTCCTACCTTTGCATCTTTTCTTAAGGGATACTGTCTTTTTTGTGGTCTAAATGCTGACTTTGGCATAATAGTAACTGGTCCCGCTGTAAGAATAAGTCCTACATCTGATTTTCCTGTTGACCAGAGAGTTTCTGGTATATTCTGTAAGGCATTCTCTTCCTCCTTCAATAGGAGTGCTAATCAGCTGTCCTTGCTAGACTGCAAGTGTACAGCTGGGTGGGTCTGAGTTATCCAATTCAGCTTCTGCATTTGTATTCCCTGTTCTGACAGTTCTAACTCTGTTTTTCTCATCTCGTAACTTTTTCTCCTAAGTCTACTCATTTTACATTATTGTCCTTAGTTAAGCTAACATGTGGTAATCAATTAGATTTATAGAGTGCAAAGAACTCCTGGGGCAATGAACAGCTGGCTACACTGTTCCCTTCTGTGTCCCAGTACAGATTACGTAATATCAATCTGTTTGCACAATTTCTAAACAATTCTTGCTCATAGTCCTTATCAGGTCCTGGTGTGTTACAATAATACAGAGTACAGTGCAACAAATGCTGTTTATCAATGTCAAGGGAGGGGAACTTGCTGATGGCTATGTTCATCAACTCTTCGGTCACTGCCCCTGGATCAGTCGTAATCAAGTCCTGCCTGTACCAATAAAACATTTTACCCTCCATTTGCACTGCAAAGGTATCAATTTGTCACTGTGCTTCCATACCCTGCATAGTCGGAACTACTGCTATACCAAATAGCTGCATAATGTCTCTGCCCAAGAGGTTTACTGGGCATTTTGCAGAAACAACAATTTTGCTTTTCTGGGTCAATCCTGAAACAGGATCAGTTATCACAATATTATGGGAGAGGGGCTCCCGATACAGCTGTCCATTAGCTGCTTTCACTAATATGTAATCAGGTGACTCTGAGTTCTCTGGCAGTTTGGAGGGATGTATCAGGGTCCGTGATGCCCTTGAGTCACACAAGAATCTGACTTCCCTCCCTTCTACCAGGAGTGTAACTTCTGGTTTCGTGTCTGCTAAATAGAGCTCTAAGCTCTATAAAGCCAAATCTAATATTTCATTTTCTTCACTATCCGTAACTTCCTGCACTTCCTCTATTTCTTCTGTCACATTCTCTACTCCCTCTATCACATTCGCATTTGTCCCTTCTCTGCTATCCCCTTCTAGTGATTCTTGACTATCATATAGTCAGTCCTCACCCTCCTTATCTTCTGTGGTTGCTTTCTCGCTTTTCTTGCAATCCCTTGCCAAGTGTCCCTTTTTACCGCATTTAAAACATTCACCCCTTTTCTTTCGCCCTTCAAAGTCCTCTGATCGCTGATCAGATTGTTTGTTTCCCTGGGCACTTCTCTTGCCTTTCTTCCCTGACTGTACTACATAAACTTCTGCTCCATCTTCTACAGAAAATACTTGGGCTTTCTTTTTCTTTTTGCTGTTAAAATGCCTTTCGGCATGCCTAGCATATTCAAGTAATGACTGTAACCTGCTTGTACGATGATTTACCATGTGCTTTGTAATAAAGCTGCTTATGGGTGCAATACTGCCTTTCAAAAATGCATTCTTTAACTGCTGCTCATATGGGGAATCGTGTGTCTGATCTTCAGGAACCTGCATTCCACAGTGGTTATTAAAACATTCTAATAGTCTGGCATAATATCTGTCAATAGCTTCACCTTCCTGTTGGAAGCATTGATTAATGCAAGTCCAGTCTGCCCTAGGCTTCCATTTCTCAGAGATGCGGTCTGTAAGACCTTTCACTCTGTTGTCTAATTCTGCGCTGCTATGTGGGAGGGGCCTGAGAGCAGCATCACAGGGATTCCAGTCACCACTAATCATGTGCCAATCTGGTCCCACAATTTGTCTGACTACTTTTTCTACCTCTTCTCCGTTTAAATTATAACTTAGCCTCATTCCTTGCAAATCTTCTAAGAACTTTCTAAAATTAACTTTTGGATGGGGAATTCCCTCAGTGGCTTTCCGGATGTCTTCCGGAGTCCAGGGTCTATACACTAGAATAGTTGGGTCCTGACCTTCTTGCCCTGCCTGAGGATTAGGCACTTCTATAAGTGGGCATATTTCTTCTTCACTCATAAATCGTGAATTTCTACCCATTTGATATAACTCAATGTCCCCCTTTGAGTTTCCTGCCCGTGTTCGAGACCTGGTCTCGACGGGATCTCTAATAAACGGTTTCGCTTTTGTAGTGCCTCTACTTACAGTGGCAGCAGGATATCGCAGGGGTGGACTAACTTGTTCACTTGCCTCATATTCTGGTAAGGGAGGCGGAGGGGCTGATGCTATTACTAAGTCATTGTCCTCCTTATCTAAAAACATTGCTTTTGAATTATTACTCTTTTGTTCCCTTCGGTTTACTTCGTCAATCCACCTGTGTGCCTGAGGAATTCCTAATTGACGTTGCTTTTTACCCGACCTTTAGAATCAGTTTTAAGCTGTTTGACAAGTTTGACAAGTGAGGATTTTTCTAGTTTACCATCAAATTCATACTTATTAACCCATTTTGAGTAGTATTTAATATTATCAGCAGGCTGTGACTGCATGTATTTCGCGTCTTCAGTTAACGGCGGACTTTGGGATCTTTTTGTACAATTATTACCCATTTTGTTCTACCCTTTTAATCATTACGTAACTCCTTATTTTTAACATGGTACCACGGATTTTGTTATAGTCTCTTCAGAATGACTGCCTACCTGCTCTGTTTCCCTGATCTATGACAAGACAGTAATTTTTTTGTCCCTGACTTGTATAAACAAAGTCTTAACAAAATAAATACAAATCTAGTCCCTGATCTAAAACAGAAGAAAAAGGTAGATTCACCTTACCTGAGCCTTCGTGATTGATCACCTGGTTCAAGTAAACCCGTCCTTCATTCACAGATCAAAACGTGGCTGGCCTCTTTTGTACGACAATTTAGTTGGAGGGCTTTTCAACTAAGAAGAACCAATGTGGTTTCTTCCCTGTACGGTTTCAAGCCACCTGGCCTGTCTGTACTGAGGCGAAGTGAGGTTTTCCGGTCCGAAGGACCAATCTGTCAAAGGAAAAAACTTCAAAGACCAATACACGTAAGGTTCAGTTAAGGCATATTTATTTACTTGCCGCAAGGAGACAAAAACATGCAAATACAAGGATTTGTCTAACTACTAACAGGAAGTATGCTTATTCTTATACTATTTTACAAGACATGGCCTTCTATGGCTGACGTAATCAAACACAACTTTCAGTATTGTTCTACAGCAGATGTTACTCAGATTTTCTGCTGACATGACGAGATTTGTGAGAAACTTTTGAGAAAAACAACCTGGCCTTGGTGGGCACTAATTCGTTTACAAGTTTACATTGTACAGTGTTACATTTCAAGGTACTCTTCTAACTCAGATACAAGCAAATGCTGATTGCAGTTCATATTTTCAAACAGGCTTTGTCCTAATTATCTATGGCTTCAACAGCTGTGTATTTTCTCACAGCACAAACAGAACTTCTTGTCTAAGCTTCATACAAGTAGTATTGTTCTATTCATTATTTTCCTAACAAAAGCAGGAATCATCTGCTTCTCAGTAAATTTCCAAGGCACAAGCAAGATTTTAGCTAACAATACAAGGTCAGAAAGCATCTGCAGTTTGTACAGATTTATGCAGTATGAAATAGAATAAATGTGTTATCCCTTTTCAAGCTCTAAATGCACTAAGCATATTACTAATACACACATTAATACATATTTTTCTGACAACCTCCAAGGCAGAAACGCACTCGACCACCACAACACAACACTAATCACGAGACACATAACTCTCCTAAACAGTGTGACACTCAATCAAAGCCCCTAAGGCAGAACAGCATGCCCAACACACTAGTCATAGGTTACTCGATAGTGAGGCACACTGATGTCCCACTCACTAGGTTAAATAAGAAGAAAGTAACAGTCAGCTGCCTGTCAGGTGCCAGAATCCACCACATAATGCATGCACTCAGGTCCCTCAACAACAGGTACAGATATGACTGTCATTGTACATGTGGGTGTGAATGACCTGAGACATACCTCCTTGGACTACATGAAAATGACATGGAAGAGCTCTCGGATTATGTAGCCCAGGCAGGAATGACCTTAGCCCTGAGCAGCATCCGACCATCACCCAGAATTATACCACAGTACAAGCAGAAAATGATCGATTTCAACAATTGGCTAAGTTCCTTGTATCATTTTAAGGGTATACTTTATCTGTCTGCCTGTGATGAAATGAGTAACAGACCTCAATGCTTTGACAGAGATGGCCTGCATCTGTCACCCCTGGGCTACCGGATACTGGCCAAGTCTCTTGCCACCCATATAGTGCCTTTTTAGGCAGTGTTCCAAAGACCAAAATACCACCATAGCAGCTACAAACGAATGCAATCTGAGGGTCATGCTGCTTAACACTAGAAGTCTAAATCTGAAAATGCACTCACTCGAAGCACTCCTTAAGATGGACAACATTGACATTTGTGCGGTAACAGAGACATGGTTCAAGGCAGCAGAAAGCCCCCTGCACTACCAGGCTATAATTCATTCCACACCTTTCGGCCCCAGAACTTGGACTGAAGCTCCAAAGGTGGTGGTGTTTCCATATTCATAAAGGATGTGCACACCTCCAGACTGGTAGCCCAACATAACACATGAGAGATACTTCAGGTGCAGCTAACATTGGGTAAGACAGCGATTCAGGTTGTAGCCTGCTATAGGTTCCCAGCAATGTCCAAAGACTCACACTCCACATTCCTAAGCACACTGGAGAATATTAGGGTCCAACCTAACACTCTCATACTGGGCGACTTAAACTACCCCTTCATTAACTGGGAAAACTACTCATTTGCCCAACATTTCCTGGAATTCATTAATTCAAATGCCCTGGACTAGCTCATTCTTACCCCCACTAGAGGTAGCAACATCCTTGACCTGGTCATTACTAACATGGGCGACTGTTTCTCTACACCAATAGTTAACTCCTCCCTGGTTAGATACGACCACAAACTAATCAGCCTGGGAATCCATATACCACCCCCCCCCCTGTTGCAAAGGTAACGACCATGAAAAACTTCTCCAAACCTAACTTTGGGCTCTTAAAAATAGAGGTGGCTAACTTCATGGCACCCATGCAAATGGAGAATATTTGCATGACCACTGAATCATACACCAATGCACTGTACAAACATGTACACAAATGCATGTCTCTTACCATACCCAACAGAACCAAGACATTCTCCTCCAAAAAAAGGAAACCAGTTTGGTGGTCCCCTGCCATAAACAAACTCTACAACAGAAGGAGGAAACTGATGCAGAATAAGGTGAACTCCCAAGACTGGAAAAACTCCCTTTTCAGCCTCAACAAAAAGTTGAGATCCCTCATCAAACCCTCTAAACCTAGCTATGAAAACAGAATTGCAGCAGATAGTAAAGACAACCACAAGGCCTTCTATAGTTATGTAAAGAATCTCCATGGCAATACCCAAATTTGCTCTGAGCTACTACACAATGGTGCCTCCTATACCGAGCCAACAGATATTGCCAATGTACTGGCCGACAGATTCAGTGCCAACTTTACCCCCCCCTCCCCCAAGGACCAATCACAATACTAGTAGATTGCCAGGCACTCAGTATTACTGCTGCACACATTAAAGCAACACTGTCAAAGGCCAAGAATACAGCTTCCATGGGACCCGACAATATCCCTGGTTGTGTTCTACATGAACTACAGAGTGAAATGGCACCTCACCTCTGTGCCCTGTATAATCACAGCCTCACCTCAGGCTTTGTCCCTACTGAATGGTTCATTTCTGCAGTCACCCCTCTCCACAAAGGAGAAGTGACTACAGACCCTGGGAACTATTGCCCCATTAGCCTGATGAGTCTGATATGCAAAGCTATGGACCTATTAAACAAGGATATGGGAAATCTCCAAACTCTGGATCCCACACAGTTTGGTTTTGTGAAGGGTAGATCATGCCTGCTCAACTTGGTCAACTTCTTTGAGTCAGTCACCAGAGCTGTGGATGAAGACAAGGTGGTTCATACAGCCTACAGTGATCTGGCCAAGGTGTTTGATACCATTCCCCATTCAGGAATCTTAGAAAATCTTACTAAATTAGGCATTAACCCCTGTATCACTAGATGAGTTGCAAACTGGCTCACAGATAGAACCCACAGTGAGAAAGTAGCGGACTCCAAGTCAGACTGCTGACCAGTCACGAGTGGAGTCCCACAGGGTTTGGTCCTGGGTCCTCTCCTGTTTGGTATCTACTTCTCTGAAGTCCAGGCCAACACAAAGGGTCTCTGGCTGACAAAGTTAGCAGACGATTGCAAGTTGGGAGCTATTATTAATTCTCCAAGTGATGTTGATTTCCTACAGAAAGGCCTCACTGAGACCAGCAACTGGTGTCAGAACCACGGCCTTAAGCTCAATGCCAAAAAATGTGTCATCATCCCCTTTGGGAAACACCTGGTTCCCATGAATTACCACATCGATGGTAGTCCACTAAACACAAAAGGTGTTATAAGAGACCTGGGAACATAGTTTGACAGCAGCCTCTCTTTTGACCACCACATTGCCACTGTGCTCAGAAAGTCCTTCTATGTGGCACATCTCATTACTAACAGTTTTGCATCCAGGAAGAAAGAGGTCATTGTCTCCCTCTAATCTTCTATCATTAGGCCAGTCATCGAGCACAATGCCCCATTTGCCATGTACCTCACTAGACACCTGCAACAACTAGAGAGGCCACAAAAGTACCTCACAAAGAAGATCCTAGGCCTTAAACACTTGTCCTGTATGGACAGACTCAAAAAACTCCACCTATTTTCTGTCTCATATCACCTACTTAGAGGCGATTTCTGCTTGACGTACAAAACCATGTCTGATCCAGCTCTGTTAGAAATGCTATATCTAAAGAAATCCCTATCCCTCCACACCACATGGTCCAGTGACCTCAACCTCATTACCACAATCAACAGAATGTGCTGGAAGGACAGGTTCATAACCCAGAGACTGCCCTTGCTATGGAATAGACTTCCCATACATGTCAAACAGAGCACCTCACTGGCCCTCTTCAAGAGAAACCTTGAGAGGATAGGAAATAGAAAATCCACCTCAGGATCACTCCAATGGCTCTTCTCAACAGAGGTACTGGGATTTAAGGTCTGGTGGCACGATGTCAGGGTAATCCTATGGGCTAGGTTTGTAAAAGCTCCTTGGCTATTAGCCTAGTACACACCTATGAGCCTATGAACCTATGAATGAATTTAAATAACACGTTGGGTTATCTTCAGAGGCTAATTGTACAATACAGAGTAGTTGTTAAGTGAGTTATGGTAGTAGGAAAGGGAGGAATAGAGAGGATAGTGGTAGAGAAAGGGGTGGGCTCATGTGGGCTGATTACAGAAGCAAATCCATGTGCTATTAAGGTACCTTTTGAGAGATTTTGAGATAATTTCTGTCATATACTGATCTAAGAACATATATTATTTTTTTACTTATATTGTATGACTTCAATATTTTCCATAGTGATTCATGTTGGATTCAGTCATATCCTTTACATATATCCCCATTATAAATTTTTATCAACTTTTTTAGAGTTTCATTCATTACTTCTCTAATAATCCGTAACAAATCTTGAGTTCCTTTTCCTATCCTACCAAAAACAGTTTTCTCATATTTGTATTCCATTTTGTTAACCTTTTAATCTGTGTTATTTAAAGTTATTGGTCTCCTGTTCTTTGTATCATCCTTATCCCCCTTTTCCATATAAACTTTATAACTCCTATACATGTTTCTTCATATTCAATACATCTTTCTAACTGTTCATTCATAGCTTCAATAAGTTTTGCTTTTTGCAAATACTCTATTCAATTATATGATATTCTATACAATCCAAACTTGTTGCTGTATTCATATTAATAGCTTTCAAAACTTCATTTAATTCATTAATACTTATACTTTCCTCCAAATATTCACTTACTTGTTTCATATTTTTTCTTCTTATTTCTTTCTTTATTATCAACTAACTCTACAACATACTCCTTAATAATTTCATGTATACCTCTTTGTGTTTTCATGCGGCTTCCTTTATCTTTTTGTCCTCTTATTACTCTTTTTTTTTTTCTTCCTTTAGTAACTTATTTAAATATGGTGCAGCATCTTCCTTTTTTCCTTGCACCTATTATTTTTGTTTATATAACCTCTTTTTAATTTTATCTTGATTCTTTTCATATATTTCTTTTTCTTTCAATAAAAACTCTCTCTTTTTTAAATATATTACCAAATATATCTTGTCTTAATTTATTATACATAGTCCCCGGGATTCATGAACCTTGCGCCAGGCGCACGCATGGCGTAGGCGCCACAATGCCAGACATGGCCGCCGAGCGATTCAGGTACGATCCAAACCCACGTGCATCAGCGGCGTACGCCGGAGTTGCGCCGCCTCCGGCGTAGGTATGTTAAATACCCCATGTGCGGTGTTGCACCATGCAAATGAAGGCAAGTAGCGATTCACAAAGTGGCGCAGGCGTAGCATAACAGCACGGCAATGTAAACCAAAAAAAACGGTTTACATATATCCAAACATGACATAGGAGTAACGGAAGGCTGCCAACGTCATGTGTCATAGTGGTGCAATATGGCAATGTGGAAAGAAACCGAGAATGTCAAAAGAAAACATGCAGAAAATGTAAATAACGACATAAATGTTATGTACACAAAAACCACAGCAGAACCCCAGGACATGTCTGCGGAAGGTGAGGAACAATGAAGTAATATGACAATGCCATAAAAGAGCAGTATAAGACACATCAGCATCACAGCCACAATACACCATAGTATGAATGGAAAGCCACAACCACAGCCCAAGGGTCGCCAAGGAGTGGCGTCGGTGTCTGGCGCCGTAACCATGTATTAGTAGTCAATGCCATGTAAATGAGGCAGATAATACTGAATCGCAAAACCCCCGCCGGCGTAAGGCTGCACCAAACGCGAGCGGTAAAACACCGAGGAGTGGCCTAGAGGGAATACCTGTCAATCGCAGAGGGGTGTGCCACTGTAGGAGGAAGCACATTGGAGCCCAGCAAACCTGGGCTGTACAATGCACATCACAGCATCAGGACCGGCGTGTGAGGAAATAGATGCGCTGAGAGTATACAATGCGCGCACAGATGCATGTGCACGAGGATGACTACGTTCCCCAAACCAGTCATGTGACGGCTGCCCCGTCAACAACCATGGATACAGGAAGGTGATGCGGAGAATATGAGGAAATGCGGAAGCAGTGTAATTGGAGTCGTAATGAGCAATTAACACCAATCAACCGACGAAGGGCAATCGGCAGCAGCTGACAACTCTGCATGCAGAAACCTGCAAAACGGGAAAGGGGAGGAATATGAATGCAAAGAAAGTAGTGGATGCTGCAGAAGAGCGAAGAACCGATACAGCACAGCCAAGGAGAGAGTTAGCATAACGGTGGCGGCAGACAAAATGCATGACATGTCATGTGCCTGAAGGATGCACTCCCGTAAATAGTAGGTGCAACGTGCAGAAACAGTAAAGTAAGGTGTAAAGCTAAACCAATGCAGGCAAGTGTAATGTAACACCAAAGGCAACAGCGTTGCAGTGCCAACGGTAAAACACGGAAGATAACCCACAGATACGGCAGCAGAGACACACCCAATGACATCACCGGGTGTACAGCACAACACTATAAAGTGGGAATGCACACAACACACAGCGTGAATTCCCAAACGCTGCGCCTTACGGTGTAAACACACGGGGAACTTTTAAAATGTATATGTTGGGTGCTGCCATGGCCGTGATGCATCGGCATGTGTTAGAGACAGACGGAGTTGCGGAGGAGGGTGTCGACAACTACCGGAGGCCTCAGAGGAGAAGGAGAGTGTTCAGACCAAGGTTGACCTACCAGGGGCTGCAAGACCTGGAGATAGTAGAGCGTTACAGGGTGGACAGGGACACGTTACAGCAAATAGTGGAGCTGTGCCGGCCAAGCCTGAGAACAAGAGACAACAGAGGGGAGCCCATCCCAGTGGACACAAAGGTATGTGTAAGCTTGTGAATACTGGCAACAGGTACCTTTCAAAGGCCAACCGGGGATATAATGGGCATCTCACAGGCATCAGCATCCAGGGTACTACACCAGTTTCTGGATGCCATGTTACGACATGCCCACGAGTATATATACTTCCCCAGATCTCAGGAGGAGTTCGCTAGCAATATGCGCCACTTCCACCGTGTGGCACAATACAGGAGGTACTGGGTGCGATAGACTGTACGCACATAGAAATCAAGTCACCACCTGGTGAGCAGGGTAGACGCTACATAAACCGCAAGGGATTCCCCTCCATCAATTGCCAGGTCGTGTGCAATGCGCAGGGCATTATCATGGATGTGTGTGCTGGCAGCCCTGGAAGCTACCACGACTCCCATATCTGGCATGCCTCACAGCTGTATCAGGTATTAGCCAGGGGACATCACACAAGGTCACCTTGTGGGGGATGCTGGCTACGCATTGGAGCCGTGGATGATCACACCCATCAGAAATGCACACATACACATGCAAGAACGCCATAATGAGGCACACGCACAAACCAGAATAATCATAGAGCGTGTGTTTGGGATGTTGAAATCACGGTTCCGGTGCTTGGATACATCTGGTGGAGCCTTGCAGTACTCTCCAGGCACATGTGCCCACATATTCATAGTATGTGCTATGCTACATAATATGATCCTGCGGAAACAGCTGCTGCAGGGACATAATGGTGTAGGGCCACCAAGCCCGCCACAACTGCCAAGGCAAGCACAGGCACAGGGCATTCAGCACCATGAACACACTGTGCCAGCCCCAGTAGGCAGATGGAGGCGTACCCAATATGCCTATGCCTTGGCAAAGAGGGAACGTATAACACATACTCTGACAGCATAGGCCCCATGGACTGACACCTCCCTACCTGCACACACAATGAAATGGACGGCACACAAACATGTCCGCCCATAATGTGTACTGTATGGGCAGTCCCATGTGTGACTCCAACATAGGTAGCACCCAAACACTGCACAACCAACAGCCAGCGGAGCATGGAATGCCAACACCTCAACCGCACGCGGGTCCGACAGCAGACGGCGTAGCCATATGCTGCCACATTCGGCGCAAGGTGTCTACATATGTACATATGTGCATACACAAATATGGAGATAGATATCATTACACACGTAGAAATATATGTACACATACACAGATATAAAGTACAACAAGTTAAACAGGGAATCACAGGGATGCAAGGTTACAGATGCAGTAAGATGCGAACTCCCAACATAGTAAACATATTGAACGACAACCCGACTATCCGGGAGGGTGGACAGAGCAGGGAACGCCACCCATGGAAAGGTCAACCCACCTAAATGCATATTCGCCATTCGGGATGATCGCCAGGCCACGATACAGTAACAGGACATGTGCGTGTAATATTCTTAGGATATGAGGGCGGAGGTAGATACCACCGCCGGCGTTGTGGTCAACGTAGGTACTGTGTGCAACCGTCCCTGCGAAAGCGGCAGTATGTCTATGTGTGAGGTGAGGGTGTCGTGTGTTCCGCTGTGCCAGTGTAATGTGTGTGACACTGTAAAATGTGTATGTAGATGACATGTGACAGGCGGAGTGGAATAACATGTGTAGGCATACAGTATAGGAACCACAGGCGTATGTATAGCAGTACCCACAAAGTAGTACTGAGAGCTCCTCACTGGCTAGGCGCGTGGCGACGTAAAACGATGCAAATCAGAAATGTCCCAGAATGTACCACAGGAGTATAGCCAACATGACATGCAAAGGACGCATGTACAAACCATCACCGTATGTATGGCGCCAACATGTTAATTCCAATACGATATATCGGCAACGTTACGCAGCAATAGTTATGTACCGCGGAAATACGCATGTGCTACCCCGGCACCGATTGTGGACACGTATCGTCCCGTAAACACCGCTGTGTGTTCTACGAGTGCTAAACAAGCAATCGCCACCTGAATAGGTGGCAACCGGTAGCATACAGGCCGTCCCAACTACAGGACCACAATGACCATAAATATCCGTGACAAAATGCCAAGGGATAGTCGGCACGTACGAACAGCTGCAGATATACTACCGATGTGACGGAGGAATACATGCAGGAAGCACACAAGTAGGCGGTACCGACAGCAGATGACATCAACAAAACCTACACTCCTAGAACAACAGACAGGTAACTTGCAGCTCCCCAGGCAGGGATGGAGCACACACAGAAGCATACCGTGTATGTACAAATGCAAGGCCCACAACCCGTACCCGTCACCCACAGCCGCCGATATACCCCATCGCACATATCAAAGGGATACAATCCGAAATAGCAGCAAAAACATACAGGCAGTTAATGACAGCGGCATACCCGCAACATCCCTCGTGGGAACCATTATCAGCAGCGGATGCATACCTGCATCCGTTGTGTACAGGAATACAAGAGCTATGTTACACATCAGAATGCAAAACGCCATCGACAGACGCCGGCAGGACACGGACACCCACATGTGGAACATAATACCATACCCAACACACACAATCCATGGCTAACACCACAGCAAAATGTACCTGACGCCACACATAGCGGTTGTAGTCACACATAATATAACACAATACATACCATCCCCACGAAGGTAGTGCAGATAACCAACGCCCAGACGATGAATGAACCATGCCCTAGTTCCGACGAGTACCGTACGAATGGAGGAGATGAACAGGTGATATGCGCATAAGTACACACCGAGGAACAGCTATTGGTGTGATGAACCCACATGCCGCAGGTGATGACGGATATAAGGAAGACTCCCAGGATAGTCAAACTGTATGTTCATACCGAACAAAGACGTTATTCCTACAAGAGCCGATCACTTGTCAGTAGCAAGACTCAAACGGAATACGGAAAGCAATACAGGAAAGGTATGTAGAACCCACGAGATGTACTGGTGTGTAACGCATGATATGTATGACGAATCGGCACTGTATGTGAACGGTGTTTGTCAGTAAAGATACCTGTCCATAAAGCAGAGAGTGGTGAAAGGTGGTTATGTAGTGTTAACCTGCTGAGTATACCAACCACTGTGGACACCGTGTGCACAGCAGTGGGACATCATGTACACAGCTGGAATAACCCAAGGGGTGCCATAGTGATTTAAAACACAGAACAATGCCACCACCCACGCTGATGCTGGCAGTGGATGTCCAACAATGAAGTGCCACAGCAGGGGATAGGACATGTATGTATAGTGTCACAGCACACATGTGTATGGGCAGATATTGTCGATGTCATATGTAATGTGTGCACGACGTGCACGTATGCCTCGCAGTAGGGGTGACCATGTCAAGTATGTATAATGTAAAGCTATCAAGATGGATACGTTCAGACATTATACACAGTATCATAGGCATAGCATGCATGATGGAGGTATGGCCTAGTGTTATGTACATTAACAGGATATGTATGGCCTGCAGATATGGGACAGAGTAGTAGCAGAATAGCCACCCAAAATGGAAGGAACATCAAGTAACCATGTCCAAGCTATCTGTAGCAGGTGCAATGTGTGCAACAATGATGTCTGGCAGGTCCATGTGTAAACACATGTGCAATGTACACAGTCGTGTCACCCCCCCCATGGTACTGTCCACTGGACAGCAAAGGTGGATGTCAACTGCATGTCTACACAGTACTGCTGTTGTGGTGGTCCCATGTGTATGTGTCACCCTATCAGCAAGGGAGCTATCACATGACCAGTGCCACAGTGTGTCCCTGTGGGATGTGCACAGGACCTATGTTCTACAGCATGGTGTGTGTCTAGTCTGTGTAGGTAAACAGAAGCCCAGGCTAAGCAATGTGGCTTGTGTGCACATATGCATGAGTGCTTCATTCACCCTGCCCACTGCAAACACCATGTAGGAGTACTACATGCATCAGTAATGTGGAGGACATGGCCCATGGCAGAGTACATGACACCCCTGTGTAAGTGGTATGCAGATGAGTACAGATGTGTTCCCCGTCTGTCATCTGCATATGTAAACTGTCTGAGCCTGGTATACATCGCGGCATGACTATACTGTGACATGGAAAGTTGTAGCCATTGTGGAAGGTACACCTCGAATGTGTTATAGTAACCCTGCCCGTGTGTAGATGTGTGTATGGCATAAGTACAAAGGCTACCAATGTCCCAGCAACACACATAGTCCAGATATGTGTGGCCCTGCAGATGTGTACCCACGCCACAGTGGAATATGGCAACCACAGCACCATGTGGGGCATGTGTGTGTACAGCAACCATGTACAATGTGATATGCATGTATAGGGACAGTATCCACGTGATACCCAGTGGATGACTGTCGCTATGCAAAGGTGATGTGTATGCACCATGTGTGATGTATCTGACACAATGACATCTACACGATATATCTGCCACACCGACACCTGTATGGTTGTTAGCAGTATGAGCTGGTGGAGCTACAATGCTGCCAGGTATGTAGATGTGGGCCATGTAGACATGGACATTACTCCATGACAGCATGTTGTGTATGTAAGCAAATAGTGAACATGAGGGGACACATGACTGAGGACTGTGTAATGCCACATGTACCTTACATGTCATAGGTAGCATGATATGCTTGCACCACTGTGTGACCTGTCCAGGAGTCACATAGCCTAACATCCTGAGACACAGGGTATGATGTGATGGTGGATGTGTACATTGCCAATACCAGAATGTGGAATGGTGCTGAAGGGCAATGCGGGGACAATGTCTGATCTGTTACCCTCTGTATTACACCAACCACCCATGCAATGGTATGACAGGTGGCCATCATGTGGATGTGGTGTGCTGTGGCACACAGACGCCCAACAAGGGTGCCAGTAAAGGCATGGAAGTCATCAATGAGTGTGTGAAGCATGTATGTGAGGATGTGCCCCAGTGCCATACCGAATGGTGCAGTCATGTCTGTATGAATGCAGTCCCACACGTGCAATGCACTACCACCCATGTGTAGTGTGATAGATGTGGTGGTGTGGTGGTCAAGGTACACAACGTCCATGAATGGGCTAGCAGTTAATTCAGTGGGCTGCTGCAGAGACACATAACAACCAGTTTGGCGGGATATAACAGCTATGGAGATTAGAGGTGACATTGGGACAGTGTCCTAGGACATAATGTGTGCATGGCAGTACCATGTATGTGTCCACAGGGACAATGCGATGTCCATGTATGGATTGGAACCCTGTAGTGAGTGAGAGTGTATATTATTGGTAGGTATCCCATTGGCTGGCATGTTGCCAACAACATCTATGTCGGCAATGCCTGGGTGACTGTCGTATGCTACATTGAATGTGGATGTAGCCAAACAACACAGACATACCACCACACTGCGTGAGGGCCCACACTGCAAAGTATGGTGGTCATGTGTAGGTAGCTAGCTGTGGAGTATGTGATGGACCACGAGGACACACCATGACTGTCAAGTGATGCACCACACACATTTGAACATACCCACCGTGCAACAGCCTGCACATGCGCCCATACAGCACATGTGCATGGAACATGCATACCACCGTGGCATCTGTGAAAAGGCCAGCACCACCATGTCTCTGTGTGGAATAGCATGGTCCCTACCAGTGCGTACATGTAGCGGAAGTGCATTGTGATATGTGTCAGCATAGTCATGTATACTGTCCGTCTGCCGGGGTGCCATGCCATTAACTACCCCGTCAGCAGATGTTGGTAGTACCGGCTGTTGAGCACATGTACCATGTATGCTGCAAAGGGTGTGTGTCCAGGGTGTGGCTAGCAGGGCCGCAAAGCATATATGTCCATCAACCAGAGGGGGGATGTCTGTAGGTATAGCACACAGACACATGGAGGTATGGTGCATGCCAAGGGTAGTGTAGGTATGGTATGTCTTGTTTAATGTGTCACCCAGCTATGTGTAGTGCATGGCCAAGCATGTGTGGGTACATGGGAGTCCATACTAGGGAAGTGCGTGTTGCTGTCAGCACATGGCAGTAGCAACTGTCCGAGGTGCAATGTACAGTATGATAACACAGCCAGCATGTAACCTGTGGTGTACAGTGTACTCACCGTCATGTGTCACAATGTGTCTACCGGTCACAAACATGGGTATCCGAACATGGAGTACCTATGATGCATTTGTCTTAGAAAAACATACAGTATGTGTGTAAATCACTGTGTGATGTGGGATCCACTCACCTGTGTGTGTTGCAGTCCAGGTATGTGCCTGGGAGGTATGATCTGTGTACAATCTGGACTGGCAGGTGTGCTCTGTAGAGCATGGAGGCAGGTCCCAGGCACCGCAGATTAATGTCAGGCATGCCTTACTGTGTGTGCAGTGCTTGTGTACAGCACAGTGGGGGGTGCAAGCATTGTCACACATCACTGCATGCTGTGCCTGCCTGTGACAGCCCTGCTGGTGACAGACATGTGACACTGCTGCAGAGGCAGCATAGCATGTGAATATGTACATGTGGGCCCCACACCCTAGGCAGATGTCCGCAGGTCATGTGTGCCACAGTACTGTGGTTGACCATGACTGTCATACTGGATCAATACCACATGCCTGCATAAGTACAGTATGATCATAGTCAACAGTCGCAGTGACAGAGTAGGCAAATGTACAGTATCCCTGTGTGCAGACCACTGCCTACTGTACACTCGGCTAGACACACACCCAGAGGGTGAATACACCATTGAGCCACGTAGCCTGTACAATGTCATCACAGGGTGGTCACAATAGCATGTGGTAAGACAGACATGTTGTACCAGGTGATGTGTCATGTGTGCATATGTTGAATTGCACAGCCGTTCACATGTCTGCAACATACCGGTGCATGATGCATACTGTTACATGATGTGTGGAACTGCACTGTGACACACAATAGGGCCATCTGACACAGGTGTGTTGTGAATGGTGTAACCCATGTTCACACAGGATACACACTGCTGCTGTTGGCAGCCATGCTGGTGGCTACCAGTGGTGCATGCAGTGGTCATACAGACATACTGCATACAGTGTTCATGCAGGGATGTCCATCCTTGTGGATGATGTGTTGCTACGTGAAGGTAGGTGTGTGTTGTGAATGTTACACATCCAGATGACACCATCTGGTGCAGTCATGGTCATCGACAGCATCACACACATCCACAGCAGTCAGAACCCTGTCCTGAGAATGTGTGTCAGTCACCCTCGTACTGTGTGACATATGTGCACATGGCAGAACACCTCCCACTGTCATCTAGGATGGCTATGTGATGGCTGGAATGTGCCGTGATAATGTACAATTCTGGTAGCCCA
This sequence comes from Protopterus annectens, assembly GCF_019279795.1. Classification (NCBI taxonomy): domain Eukaryota; kingdom Metazoa; phylum Chordata; order Ceratodontiformes; family Protopteridae; genus Protopterus; species Protopterus annectens. The sequence goes on from NC_056741.1 coordinate 1,192,707,734, forward strand.
ATGAAGTACTTGGAATCAGACACAGTACGCCATGGCTGCCATGTAAACCATGCACAACAATGACTGTCTGACAGACACAAACAATGCATTGACATGTTGAACATGTGCACATGAGAACTCCCAATGAGGTATGTTGCACATATCGATGTACAACTGTCATCTATGGCCATAGCATGGGTGCAGACGCACATACCCCACAGGCAGTACCACGTGATGCAGGTAGGGGGGCATTGCAGATGCACATGTGACAGTTGCTGTACCGCCACATGTCCTCCATAGCCGTCATGTAGGGGTAGTAGTGGCATGTGACTGATGGACATGCCTGTACATTTGACCATGTCCCACAGGAGATGTGTTATGTGTGTACAACATGTGATGTGCCAACATCAAGCTGTGCAGTGTATGGCCGCCAGTGTACCTGTATGACTTGTTCTGCGATGGGTGCAAAGGCACATAGTACTGCATTGCATGCCCACAAGCCCCACACAGGTGCATAGCCTGAACATACAATACAAAGAGGGTGTGGGATGATAGCAACCCACAAGAGGAGATGGGCGGTGGCAACCCACTACCACATCCGTGGGTATGGTGTGCATGTGTATGACACATTAGCACCTGAGAAGCTAGCAGTACAGCAGTACAGGGTTGCATGCATATATGTTCAACAATAGCCCTGTGTGTCCCACCACTGGCCCGTGGATAGACAGACACCAACACAATGTGCAGATATGATATGTGCACAGCACATAAACGATGCCTACTGTAGAACAGGCAGACTGTGTAGACATGTGCGCAGTAGTTCTGCGCCAGCCACACTCAAACATGTTATGTGCCGAACAACACCAATAGTCCAGGCCATGCCAAAGCTGGACGTGCATGCATCTGTGTATGTACGCCTGTGAATGTCTCCGGCGTAGCAGTATAGCTGTGTCACTGTTCTTCACAACATAATGAATGGGTTGTATGTGTGACGGGTGCGTCATATGTGTATGGTCAGATCGACGATACTATCAGTGCCCCTGCTATGTGAACATCCCTGTCCCCATACATGGATACCTATGCTGTGCCCAACATCACGTTTCCAGAGGGAGGGATGGCGGTGTGTAGTGCACCAGCAGACATGGGGTGGCAGCAGGCACTGGATGTAGACATATGTGGTACCCACGTCAGTCCAGGCAACCATCCATGTGCACGGGATAGCAGTGTGTGGCCACATACAGCACTGTGTAGATCAATATCGCAGCACATAGCACCTGTCAGGGTTACAGTGTATGCATGGGTGTGTGATACCTGCATGCACCAGACACACCCCCACCAAGCAGCGTGCAGCCTACCTTGCATAAGGCCAGTGTCCACACCATGGTGATAGACATGTGTAATTTCCAAATACACATAGCAATGACATATGGAATGGACAGCCACCCTGCCAATATCATTACCCCCCAGGTGGATCACATCCCAGTGCCATGTATGTGGCATACCCTGCCATAGCATGCAGCCCTGCCCAGCAAGGCTGCTTGTGCTATCACAGTCCTACATGGTGCGATGGCCAAAAGGCACTGTCACTATCAACCATACACAGCAGTAATGTTACGGTGATGCACCCTGTGGTGTTACAGGTGCTGTGTGCTGCTGTGGACAATGTGTGTGTACATGCTATGCATGACCTTCCCTGCTAATGTGGCATGGTTACACATTGTCCCATGTGTATCACATGTGCAACACAGGTGAGCCGTGGAAAGTTGTCCAACACCCATACAGTGCTGTGTGGATGTACATGGCACAACACATGCATGTGCAGGTGTCCATGTGTATGTGTACAGTGCCACTGCTGATGTTCATAATGGCCACGTACGTGATGTCTATTGACATATAGACAGCATCCAGGTGAACAGTAGAACTGTTGTCACAAGGGGACCCGTGCCAACTGATATGGACACAGGTGTAGACAGGTACACATGTCCACAGCAGGCTAACATCAACATGGTGCGTGTACAGTGTGATGAGGTGACACACAGATATGAAATGACACCCACTGCTCAATGGAGTGACGGCAACACATTGGCTGTATCACTGCCATGATGCCTTGCAGAGATTACTGTGCAGATGTTGTACATGTCATAGCAATGTATTCCCAGCAGTATGCCAGAACAGCAGTGTAAATGTGACCTGCCACCATCATTATGTCTTACAGATAATGCCACGTTTCGGCTGCCTGCCTTTAGCCGAGAAGAAGATGAGGTAATCATACCATTGTTACACGACAATTATGACATCTTATTTAGCCATGTGCCACTGCAGGCACAACAACGTGAGGAGATGTGGCAGGATATGCGCAGGAGGGTGAACAGCCTGGGTGGCCACAACCGCACATATCAACAGATCTGCAGGCACTGCACAGACCTAATCCGGCATGCGAGACAGCGTGCCGCTGCAATCGCCAGACAACAAGGTGGGACAGGTGGTGGGCCACAAACCCAGCCCCCACTCACAGCCACGGAGGAGCTCCTGGCCAGTCTGGGGACACCCATGGAACAACACGCTGAAACCCTCGCGTCCATCGTGGAGGTGGGTGTCTCCCAACCAATGAGCTCGGAGCTGCCTGGTAAGTCAGTGTTGCATGTCTGTATGATAAGCGACGTAGGAGTGGGTGTCGTAGTACAACACATAATATAGCAACACATGCCAGGTATATGGCCACACAAGATGCATACTACAGTATGCTATGTTGTGTTAGCAGACATGTGCATAGCACATGCTAACACACAGGTGCATGATGTGACATGCACAGTGCTCACTGTAGTGATAGTAATGGATAATGTGTATACCTTTGTGTCATCCCTATACAGGTATCGTCTGGCGTGTCGCAAAGACAAGGGTCTGTTGCAGGTAAGTCTGTTGCTAGTAAAAGGCATGATATGGTGTATTGATATTCCACATGTGTCCAGGTATGACATGCACACCTGGGTGTGCCCCAGTCACGGTATACAGGTTGCACCATCCGACACACACACCACCCATGTACAGTAGATACAACCGTTAGTATAGAGTGGCATGACACCACATAACCTATTGCTGTGATATGTGCAGTCAGCTATGCATACAATGGTGTAGGTGTTCCACAATGGCTGCATGTGTAGTATGCATTGGTATGCCTCTGCAGTATGCACACAGTACCACATAGTGAGCCGTGATCTGGCCAGAGCACAGGTGTTACCACTGTGACCTATGCCCCTGCATTGGGTGCACACGTTGTGACATGGCACATGACATGTCCCATGCACGTGGATGTCTGTCTGCAACATTGTCACACCATGACATGACCTATGCATGACATAGCAGACATCCACAATGTCTGCATAGCGTGAGGGAATGTGACACCTCAGGCTGGTGCGGTTGTATGTCACATGGGCCACCACAGGGCCGTGTGCACGATGTCCATCACACACAATTGTCGATGACCCAGACAAACAAGGCCATGGGTGATACCTACAGGCATGTTGCCACACAGTACATCCGCAGTGGGTAGTCACCGTTGCACCCTGTCCACACATAGTGGGCTCATCACTGTAGTGGACCCCCTGGACATCCGATGTGGTACACCAGTGAAATGGAATGCCTGTCTGCAGCCACTAGAGGTGCCACCAATGTACACCATATACGTGCTGCTGAGCAGCTGAACTGACTTCCAGACATGGCAATGTAATGCGTCCAGGTCATGCATCGCACTGAAACATACCTGTGTCCTGCTACCGTGCAGTGGCACAGTGCCCGTACTCCACACTGTACAGTTATGTACACAGCTCACACCAACCACACCTGCACAGACATCTGTGTTACACATGCATTGTATCTGTAGACTGTACACATAACACTGCACTGTGACATCCATTGTGATGTGGTGCATGTGGTGGGACACCATCGTCACATGTCCACATGATACCGCACATGTTTGCGGTGTACATGACATAGTGATGGCAGCCATGTGTACTGTTAACTCGCCCGTGGCCACATGGTGCATCACGTGATGTATGCAAACTACCATGCATGTGTGTACTGCATGCCTACTAAAAGACATCTGCCTGTTGTAGTGTGCACTCCAGGGCAGTATGCATACTGCCACTATTAATGTCTGTGCTGCATTCACTGGGCTGTGGTGTGGGAATGCTGCATGCCACCTGCAATATCACATGCATGATATGTCTGCATGTGTGTGTCCACGTGTGTGTCAGTGCGTGTGTGTCGCATGTGTGTGTGTGTGTGTGTGTGTGTGTGTGTGTGTGTCTGTGTGTGTGTCCGCATGTCTGTAATGTAACTTACGGTATGTCTATGTATTGACAGGTGCTGTAGGTGCGTTCCCCTCCTGCGGTCCATCTGATGCTAGTGTCCCCACAGATACTAGTGGTGATGACCATGTGCATGAGGCACAGGCAGGGTCGTCACAGGCAGACACTGTGCCATTGGAGAACATCACACTTACGTCCCCTTCATCCACGCACACGGTTCAGATGCCGACACATACCACAACACTATTGCCTATAGATGACGGACAGTCAGCGTCTGTTGGCACCGAGCAGGAATGTGTGGTGGCTGCAGAAGGTGTGGGTACACACGACGTTGCCAGTGTAATGACTGGTGGAGTGCCACACAGGCATGTGGCAGGTACTGCTCGTAGGAGGAGCACTGCTAGACATACACCTGCCGTACAGGGTGCAGCAGCTGGTATAACCAGACGCATGTTCCAGACTGTAATGGCAGCGCAGGCACGTGCTGAACGGCAGAACCAGGAAGGGCAGAGGCTGCAGAGGTCCGCAATACGTTCCTTAAATGAGAACATCCAGTCATTGGCGAATGCCCAACAGCATCTTGCCGATGTTCTGGATAGGAGATTGGGTGAGATGGCTGGGATCCTCGACCGAGGCATGGCCATCCGTGAGCGTGAGCTGTCCGTGCTGGAACACCAGGTAGGGGTGAGGCATAGGGCACGTGGGCTTGGGCCAGTAACACCACCAAGTACAGGTCAACGTGTGCGTGCCACCTCCCATGCCCACCCACACAGTGCTGGTAGCAGCAGCAGTGCAGCTGCTACTACACCAACCACACCAGGACACAGCAGGCCACATGGATGTGGCCCTGGACGGCCCCAGCGTGGACACGTTTCCAGCGGACATGTGTCATCGGAGAGTGGCCACTCTATACCTCCACCCGGTAGTGCCCGTGCGACCCCAGGCAGGCACGGGTCACATCGCCGCAGGCGGACACAGTGAGCCATACCACCTGCACTGTACAGTCTGGGGCTGCCAAGTATACCCCGTGTAGGCATCACAGATGACTGAACTGTGTACACACATACCCACACACAGCAAACACAACTGTAGGGCTCCACCACATCCACATGCATTCTGCACAGTCATGCCCAGTAAATGCACAGGCCCTTACACACACACACATGATGTCATCCATTGGTACAGCCTATGCCTGTGGCACACATATCACCCTGTGCATATGGTGAAGTCTCTGCCACAGAATCATGAGCTACACCATCGGTGCACGGTTATGCAAACATATTCTGATGCACAGGGTGGACAACATAGTGAGAGGTGTATGTGATACCTGTGTCTGCATAGTATGTGATGTGTATGTTGTGGTGGCTGTGTATGGCAGGTGACAGGTGCGTATGTGACGTGGTTTGTGCACTGACATCATGCAGCAGATATACCATGTAGTGCAGGTGCAGCATTCATTGTTCTGTGTACACAGTATGCTTGTTGGTTACATGTGTAGCACCATACTGGTTCAGTTAACCCGTATGCCACTTATGGTGTACTTGCATGTGCCCACTGGGAGCACTGTTATCAGTTCCCCACGTGTAGTCGTGGGGTACCCACAGGCACATCTGGCAATAGCAGCATAGCACAGGTACCCGCAACCGGCATGGACCCCTACATAGGTACATAGGTGCACATGTACATACCAGGCTATGTGCCGTACGGCATGTGTAAACCTAGCAAGACTGTGTGTGGCTGCTAACACGCCTTAGGATGAGGGTACCACATCCATCAGTCTCCTGTCCCCTGTCCAGCACTGACACAGAGATGATGCCTGGTGCATACTTATGATCACACATACACACGTCATGATTACTCCTGCACAAAGGCAGTCAGGGCCTCTGCTTCACATGGGCTGGCAATCCTCTCCGTGTTGTAGGGGGTCTCTGGGCGTTGACCCTGTTCCCCCAGCACGTCCTAGTCATCTTTGTGGTGAGGTGTCTGTAAGTTGCTTCTGTGGCCGTGTTTGCCCGGAGCCTAGGAGGTGGAACTTGTCCATGTCACCCAGGTTGGACATGGCTGTGTATGTCAGGCACAGATCACCACAGAGCAGATGTGCTGGGAAGGTATACAGCCGGAGTCCCCTTGGTCGGGCAGTGTGACACATGTCCCAGCACCTTTATCCCCGCCTCGTGGAATGTTTGTGGTCCTTCCGAATGCTGCAGGTGTCAGGTTAGGTACAGCCCACATGTGCCATTGTACACAATCATTGCTGTGGTGTGTGATGTGTACAGGGGTACAATGAACACCCGTGATGTGGATGTGATTCCTTCCAGACCAGGTGGCCACAGTGGAATGTCTTCCCACCCACATTGGCATTGTGTGTGTTGACAGAGGTTACTGACAGATGTGGTACCCATTTCCATGAACACGTCCACCATGTTGAATGGATTACCACCTACATGTTATGTTGGGGCAAACATGTCCTTCACACTGGGTAGGTCTGCACCTTCTCTGGCATGTAGCAACAGGCCATGGCTCTCGCACCAGTTATCCATGTGTATGACGCCCTAGGTGGATGTCCGTGTCAGATGGGGTGTTGGGTATGATGGCCGGTGTGCAGTCATCTGCATACCTTGTCTGCCACAATCCCCCTATGTTGGCATGCACATTGTAAGGTCGAATGCTGAATGGCAGGGGGCCCAGGACGGAGCCCTGTGGGCCTCCACTCGAGACCAGCTTTTAGTCTGACACGGTACCAGGAACACAAACCCTGTGTGGTGTGACCTCCAACCATTCTGAGAACCATCGTGTGACTTATGTCCCCACATGTACGCTGGTGAGCCTTTCCATGAGACCCACGTGGAGTGTGTTCTGAACGCTCCCACCAGGTCATGGTAGTGTGTGCAAACCGACCTACCCCCATCAATGGCCTTGGTGACTGCTCCAGACAGGACGAGCAGGTTTGGGAGGCAGCATCTGCCCTTGACTAAGTTGTTGTGGGTATGTTCCGGTATTGGCTGTACACCACTGTTTGTATTCATGGGCACCTGTATGGCTCTCCCCGCAGCTTTGCAGACAAGGCTTGTCAAGCTGATAGGGTGGTAATGTCTGCAGTCCATAACAGCACTACCCTGGCATAGTGGGACCACAGATGCCATATGCCATCCAGCGGGACCTAGCCCGTAGTAAGGCTAACATGAGACAGTGGCCTTATGTGTGGGGTGAGGGCCTCAATGAGGTTGGGTAGCACACAGCCAGGGACACCATCGGGGCCCATTGGTGCTGTGTTAACCATCTAACAGATATCAGATTACTCCAGGGCATATGAGATGTTTCGAGGCTAGACTCTGGTGGGATGGATATGTCCCCTCTTGGGGTGGGGGGTGGATGTATGCATGGAACATGGCCGGCTGGTTTGTTGACAATGTCTGTGGGTGCAGTGACCGTTGTACCATTCTGGGCAGGGTGACCCGTTGGGTACTCATGTCCCCTGCGCCCCAC